>NC_135695.1:19094679-19415929 GCF_964276395.1 Gasterosteus aculeatus | reverse complement strand
TTCAGGCGTCTGACCTCACCAGAGGATTCGACATCCCCATCTTCACAGAAGAATTCCTCGATCAGAACAAAGGTAACGGGAGAGTCTGAAAACATCTAATGATCTCATATCATTGCCTGCTGAAGCTCCAGACAGATGTTTCAATTACTGTGTTCGCTGAAATGCTTTTTTTAACAAACCGCCGACCGTAGAGGAGGTTTCATCCAACGCGCCGTGCAAAAAGTAATTGTGTACGTTCTTCTTTTCCGTTGTGCTTTTAGCTCGAGAGGCTGAGCTGCGACGGCTCCGTAAGGCCAACATTGAGTTTGAGGAGCAGAACGCGGTGCTCCAGCGGCACATAAAGGACATGTACAGCGCTAAAGAGCGCCTGGAGGCTGAACTGGGGCTGGACGAGAAGCGCACCCAGGCTCTTCACCAAAACCTGCTGACCATTAAACACACGTTGGTCAACAGCCTGTCATCGGTTCCCCTACCAGGTCACCATGTCACATTATTCTGCTAGATCTGTTTGGTTTAAGAGAACACAGATTTTCTTAAGATTGAATAAATTGTCATGCCTGGCTTACGTTTCTCCGACAGAGGAATCGAGCATTTAAGGGTTCTGTTGCGTCTCTGAACAGGTAAGGGAGAGACGGCGTCCCATGGGAACCTGGACTCCTACCTGAGTCGTCTCAGCGGAGTGCTGGAGGGAAACCCTCACAAGCATCGGGCACTGGTCACCCAGCTCTGCGAAGTCTTCGCTCAGGTGGACAGGTAACTGATAAAGTTCAGGATCTTCATGGGTGCACTTGAATTCCTACTTCCTACACTGCTGTTCCATACTCTGAGTAATCTGAGTCATTACACAGACAAATGCTTTTGATTATGGTGTCATGGAGCAAGCAGTTTTGAAACATCCATTATTATAAATTTCATATGTCCCAACTCATATATATATATAGTAAATATGGCTGAACATGTTCTGTCATTTTCTAACTCTGCTTTACTTCCTCGTCAGTGAGAAGTTCTGAGGGAGACTTCAGCTGGCGAGCGTCTTCCTGCTACAGAGGGACCCGAGGCCGGCTGGCGGTGTCCGGTCAAGTCCGGGCCAACCGAGCATATGGATATCTCAAGGATAGTAAAGGCAAAGGTGCAAACAGTAAAAAAAAAAAAAAACACACACACACGGAGTCTGCGTCTACATGCCTCTTCTTCATGAATATGTGTAAACGGTAGAAAATGTATTGATACGCATGAGTTTTTGTGAACGTAAATCTGTCTGGCGAGGTTTAGGGTTTTTACACTTCAGGAATTTCATTAAATGTCATCTTTAAAATCTGCTTTAATTAAGTTAAATACGGTTGACCCTAACCTCATGGTGTAGTATCTGCAGTTACCGACAGGCTCGTGACCTGTCCAATAACACAAACTGAATTATTTGTTTACAATAAATGCCATTTGGCATTTTATGGCTAACGTGTTGTGTTATTTAGAACGCATGAGAAAAAAAAAAACTTTAAAAAAAAACTGGAAAGGGTGAAAAATAAAACGTTGAGGTTTACATGTTTGAAATTGCATTGATGGTGACAGATTATTGAATGGATAAACTGTTTCAGGATATTCTATATTTGTGAAGTATGTATGTATTTTCTAAAATGTTCATTAAACAATACTGAGAATCTTTCCAACAAAAGGTAAATGTGTCCAAATGTTGTTGTTCTTTTTCTTTATATAACTGTTCATAAAATTCTCTCACGTTTGGACTCGTTGCCCCCTCTCAAATACACCTGTGTGGGTGGGGCTCTCCAGCAGGGGGGGCTGTCGGCCTAAACCGCTACATGTCTTTGAAACGTTGTGGTAGATCTTCAGCCCACTGACCCCCGACTGACTCGGTCTCACCGACGAACACTAGTTGATGACGAGTGATCTTCGGCTCGTTCTACATGTCGTCACTCTTCTAAATCCACCCGGCTGTGTTGTCATCATTACCTAACCAACTCTCTTAAATCTTTTAAAACAGGCTTTCCAGGCTACAGTCAACTCCTATAACTTAATGGATGTCCTTTAACCAACTGTGCTGACAAAATCAATCACCATCATCATATATATATATATATATATACTTTTTTTTTTTACAGTGTTGATGTATAATTATTTGAGGATTTCCTAAAAATGTCTTCGAGAAAACGTGTTGATCCCCCAGAGGTTCGAGGCCAATAATCCGGTGTCACGGCTTCCCCGCCCCTTCCCGCGCCACCGGCCCCGCTCTGACGTCACCACCAGGAGCTGTTCGCGCAGCGGCGGTGCTGAAGCTGAACAAGATGGCAGTGTGTTGGCGAGCGGAGAGCTGAGAGGGAAAGGGGAGGAGGGGGGGGGGGGGAGAGGCTGGCGGCGGGGGGGATGGTTGGAAATACTCAGACGGACACGCCATTCATTACAAGTTCAAGGCGGAGGATCGCGACGCCGGCGTTCACTGCCCCGAGCGCCACGATTTGATTCCGTTTTGTGTTGGGATTTTTTTTTTCCGCCAGGCGGAACGAGCCTCTGCCAGGCCCCCGACGGCACGCTGCTCTCCATCTCCGAGCCCCGCTACGGTGCTCCGACTAACCACTTGGTGAAGAACCGGAGCCCCCCTCCCCTCCTCCTGGACTAAAGGGCGCATACGAGACATGTCATTGCTGTGTGTTGGAGGTAAGAGGACACGTCGGTGTCTCGCTGTGCGTATCGTCCATCTGGTGTCCACCAGAGGGATTCACCGGTTCGGAGAAGGAGCCCCTCGTCCGTAGTGCGTAAAGGAGAGACATCTTCCACAGGAATGTTTGGAGTTATTCCAACACGCCATTCAGTTACTGTGACATATTCTTTTACTAAACCTTCCATCGCTGCCACGGTACCGATTTGTGGAGTAGGCGTGTGTGCCGCTGTCAAACATAGTAAAACAAGAAGTAACCCCGCTCCTTCCCCGTGAAATGATCGTTAACCAGTTTAATTGTCGCCTCAGTTTCCACGCGTAATTGCGCGAACCCTTCCGCCTCCCCCCCAAAAAAGGCGTGTGCAGCAGATACCGGTTTTACGTGCAGTTGGATATTTATTTAAGCCACGTGATTGGTGGCAGCATTCTGTCGATAAATCCCTGCTTCTGAATGCGCTCCAAAATGACACCCGGTTTGGTCTCTAAAACGATTCCAGATTTCCCCAATCGGGTCCAAATTAGTTTCGTCTCGTATTTTGATCTTCTTTCAGTCGCTGGTTCACATTTGTTGGATGATGACAATGTAACCAAAAGAGACAAAAAGATGGTCAGCACTAAACACTTGGATTCAGCCACTGTAATAATTACATGTATGGTTATTTATGAAAATGTATTGGTTTTGATTGGTGAAGATTTGGAACATTTCGTGTCACGTGATCAGGGATTTTTATTACTTCTTATTCGCCTGATCTGAATCTTATAGCTGTGAAGTTCATTGTGCACAAGCGATGGCAGGGATCGTTCTGAGATACTGTTTTCCTTTACATCTCATGTAACTGTCTTAATATCCCAGAAGAACTCACGTTTTACTAGGATTATAATCGTGAAGACTCCACAAACACCTGAGCCTTGAACCCGGGTGCCGTTTGGCCCACGCGGCCTGAGGACGGGGGGGCGGTTTGGCGTCGTTCCCTCCCCTAAGATGATGTAAAGATGTGAAAGTGACTCCTTCGAACCTCTCGTGGCATCTCTGAGGTGTTGCAGCAGACTTATTGTGTGCACGGAGAGGATGCTCTGTTGACGCGCTCGAGCTCATTGCACAGATGTCCGGATTGAAATCCATTCTCATTCCCTTTATGTCCCGAGGCTTTGTTGGCATAGCAACCGCAATGTATTTTAGGTCTCTGCTGGCCTCTTCTCATCGCGCACTTATAACGTTATATTCCTGCAGCCGGGGCTGCATGGATATTATCTACTCTTCACGTGGGCTGGTAGTAGAAAAACACAGCAGTGATGTGAGCACTTTTTACTCCACGTCCACGTCCCGTGATCCCGCCGGATGTGCTGCTTTGAATTCATGCGTGTTCAGCTCCTACTGTCACCTTCTGGAGCGAGATGCCAATTCCTGCATGGTGACTTTATAACGGAGAGACGTCCTCATTAGTGTCACCTTCCTCTCGTTGAGCCGTTATCCACACACCTATTTACTGACGCAGGCGGATCATTAGTGAACAAAGTACAACTTTAAGGATTCATTGAATTCAGCAGTGAGCCGCCGTTGGCTGGCTCTACGTCTTATTACCATTTCAAACGCATTGCCGTGTTACTGTAACTACTGGGTCTCCCAGAGGACGCACGTGACGACTTCTCAGTTGAAACGTTGTTTTCTTTTTGTGATAATAAGTTGTTTTTTCATCATACTCTTTACATGCTCCCCCCTTCCCCGATTGCCCAATAGCTCTAAAGTCCGGGCCTCCGAAAAGCCCCCTTTAGGTTGCGTGCAGCGGAGTGTGAGTGAATGCATTTGTCCAATTTCCCCCGGCGAGAGAGAGAAGAGAGAAAATGAAATTCTCTCCTTTCAGTGCCGGAGACTCAACATTTTTCAGTTTGAGGGTTTGCAGAAAATATCCAACTCCTCCTCTCCTCCCTTTCACTCGTCCCCCTGTTCTGTGACTGTAGCAGGGGTGGCTTAGTCTCATGCCTGTGATGTGTCAGCGCACACACACACACACACCCTCCCCCTCCTCCCCCCCTCTTCCTCGCCCATGTCACACTGAAGCGGTTATTTTTAGTGTTGGGGATGCAGCTCGCTCAGCCCGCATCCGGCTGCACACACACACACACAGAGAGAGAGAGGGAGAGAGAGTTTAATGGAGCACGAGAGAAACGGAGCACACGTGCCTCCTCGCCACATGGCGGTGGGCTGGGGGAAGGGGGGGCGGGGCAGAAGGAGCGAGCGATGACGGGTGGTGCTGAGGAGAGGACCGCGTATGAGACGGAGGGAGACGGTGCAGCCGTCGTTTACTGTCTGAAGGAGACGAATAACTCATTCGAGCGCCTCTTTGTCAAAGTCTGTGTTCTCGGCCTCCATTGAGAGTAATCTTCCTTCGCTGCGGCTGAAGTACCAGGATGTGGATTTAGTCTGAAGTTGGGGCTACGAACACTTCGCTCCGCCACCTGCTCCATGAATCGCAACCGCGTTTAAGTGAAGCGCTTTGAACCAGGGGTTTGATGGGTTGACGCTATTTCCAGAAGCTAATTTGTCCACAGTGATTCTTTTGTGTGTGTTGCGCTGCCAGTGACAAAGAAAGTCACTCAGAATGTGTTTCCTTGTCAGCATCACCTCCGCTGCCCTCATTTTTAAGCGTTTCTTGATTGAACAACAGGTAGTATTCATTTGTTTAGTTCTTCCTGTTTCAGTGACTGTAAGTCGTACATTATAAAACCATTCTTCTAGCGGCCGAGCATGAACATGCTTACAATACTGATTAATGTGGAGGTCCAATTAGATTTGATAAGTATCAGTTAAAAGAGGCAATCAGCAGGGACAGGGGAAAAAGAAAGAAAAAACACCCAGAGATCTGAATATTAATACCTCAGTGCCGGATTTGAATGAATAATGAATGAATAGTCGACGTCACTGCGGATTTAAAAGTCAGTCTGGTACCTCCGGCACCGCTCCGTCTTTTACCCCCCTGCTGTCGACCGTCCAGGAATACACGCGCACCCGTCGCTCAGAGAGGACGAGGTATGCGGCCGCTCTCCTCGCCGGCATCGGCCTCCGCTCACGCCTCCTCAAACTGTCCCTCTGGCCCAGTTGTGACTCAGAGACGCTTAGCGGAAGCGGGCTTTCATATTGACACTGTGGCATTTTGAACGGTGAGGTAAAAAGGAAATAGAGGTAGAGAGTAGACCCGCCCCCTTTTGAAATGCCACGCTGCTGTCAATCAAACGGCTTTACTTTAATGTGCATGAGCTGCATGCAGAGACCTGCCCCGATCAAAGGTTAAAGTCACATCCTGCTGTAAACAAAGGCCCGAGGAAAGCCTTTGAGGATTCCCTCAAAGTGGTGGAGTAATGGCTCCGTGAAATATGAAATCTTGGAAAGCTTCCACGGTTTTCATATATTAGCTCACTTCTAACTTATTGTTTGTTTTCTCAATTCCTTCACAGTGAAGAAAGCCAAGCTCGATGGACCCCAAGGTGAGTTGGATCTCATCCAGTAGTCGCTCATTTTTCAACAAAATCCAAACATTTCCTATAATCACACACAGTGTCATGACCGATGGTGTTCATGTCTCGCTCTTTCACAGAGAAATTTAATACCTATGTGACCCTGAAGGTGCAGAATGTTAAGAGCACCACCATCGCCGTGCGCGGCCTTCAGCCGTGCTGGGAGCAGGACTTCATGTTGTGAGTGCTTCTTTGCCCTCTACATCTTCGGCCCCTTTCCTTATTTTGAGCCTCCCGCGAAGCTGCCGGCGCCTCGTTGCTTATGATTGGCATCCAGACTTTGCACGGGCTTTAATTCAATAAAGTATTGCAAATAATAATGAGAGCCTTTAAATTAGGAGGGAACGCTGTCACACAGAGCAGGCTCTGCTGTGACATTTATGCTTCCTAAAGGGAGTTATTTTCGCCCTGGTCTTCTTGCCTCCTCTCTCCTTTTGAAGAGGCCGAGGATGACCCGGCTCCAGCAGAGTTCACACAACCAGCGTGGAGGGTTCATTACACCGAGACAGAAAACTGACTCCGTAGGAGAAAAGCTAAAGACAACCGACGACACTGCTTTTATGTTTTAATCTATTCTTTACTTATATAACAACAGCTCTTGTATTTCTGTCACTCACTTCCTCCTCACCTTTACCCACGTTTGTGACGCGACACAAACATTTCGGCCGTTTGCCAGATTCGCTCTTTGACTGCCGAGGAAACGGAACGATGTGTTTTCATATCAGAGCCGTGGATATTATTAGCGTTCGAATTAGCAGCCAGTGAGCTCGGGGAAGCCTGACAATAAGAGATGCTTAGTGAGCTGAAAATCTGCCAGTCAGGTTTGTAACCACTATTTACATTTGCTGCATTGTGGTCCTAATGGTGTGGCGCTTGCTGGAAAGATGAGCAACGATGACTTTTCGGATGAATGTTGTCAGACGTAAATAAAGTCGCTGCCTCCTGTTGTCCTGTCTGTGCTCACTTTGCCATCCCGACAATCACCTCCTCCTTCCATCTTCACGAGTGACTCATATCCCTCTGCAGATTGAATCACAAGGCACATCCATCTCCAGATTTAAGCGCAGCTTCCGATGTTGCAGAACCGTATTTCTGTTGAAAGCTCTCTGTGCAGTGATGTGTCTTCATACGAGGCTGCCTCCACTCAGCTTTTTATTACATTCTGTGTCATTTCCTCCTCTTCCCCGTACCTCTCCCTCCCAACTAATCCCTCTCTTTCTTAATCCGTCTCTTTCGTTTTTGCTGGCGAGCAGTGAAATAAACCGCCTGGATCTGGGCCTGACAGTGGAGGTGTGGAACAAAGGGCTGATCTGGGACACCATGGTGGGCACCTTATGGATCCCCCTGAGCAACATACGGCAGTCCAACGAGGTACGCGCCCCCTCCCCCCCCCCCCCCCTCCTCTCTCCGGGAACCCGTTCATAGCCGACGCTTGGCCGACAAGCGATGCCGCTCGCAATCTTTCACTCGTTCATTCCTCTCGCAGGACGGTCCGGGCCAGTGGCTGACTCTGGACTCCAACGCCATCATGGCTGAGAACGAGATCTGTGGAACCAAAGACCCGACCTTCCACAGGCTGCTGCTGGACACGCGCTTCGAACTGCCCTTAGGTCAGGCCCTCCGTCACGCGGTGCTCATCCCACCTGGTGCTCTATGCATCATAAGTGGTACATTTCAGATGCAACGAATGTGTGCAAACACAATGTAAAGTAAACCCCAAGCCCTTTACAACGTAAAGGGCTTGGGGTTTACGTTTACAACGGCATGCTGTAGTAAACAACAGCTACAGCATGCCGTTAATGTGCCAAACACTTTCCTATTCACTGCGCTGTCGCTGCTAGCAGTAATCAAATAGCACTACACGGAGTGCTTTCAATTCAGACTGCTTTTAAAATCCATTTCCATTAAATACTGTTGGCCCAACATTGAAACTAATCAATTGGATTTCTCTTTGATTCTTTTCCAGCGCTTACAAAATGCTGAAATGTAAAGACTGATGTATATTTGATGAGCTGAATAGAGTAACGTGTGTTTGCGTTGCGTGCTGCAGACATTCCCGAGGAAGAGGCGAGATACTGGGCCAAGAAACTTGAACAGCTAAACGCCATGAGGGATCAAGACGTAAGAAGCTTCAACCCCTTCCGCCAGCTGTCATCTATCGTTTTCTCATTTATTCTCACATTTCCTTAACGATCCTTCTGCCACCCAATGTTTCCGCTCCATCTCTTTCTTCGTTTCTTTCCAATTGCACTCCACGGCTGCATGGAGTCAATATTCTTAGCGGCGAGTTTCCTCAGATGTGCCGCATCTCATATTCTAAGACGTGTGTTGTCTTTTTTTACCTTCACTCTCAGTATGCCGACCAAGAAGAACAGGAGCGACCGCTCCATGCGCCGACCACACAGTGCTGTGAGTGTCCTTTCTGCGTCCGCCTCCTCCGTCCTCCCGCTGTGTCCTTTTTATGCCTCCTCTCCTCAACACGAGTAGAATGACTTCTAGGTGCTCCGTGTGTGATAGATGAGGACTGAAATGCGACTGGTTGACAGCCTGTCGGGTTATGATGACACGCGGAGCGAGTGTGTGTGAAGCCCGTACCGTACCTGTGGCTTGTGTGTCCGGAGACGATGCCAGCGTGTGTGTTTTCTCTCTTCTTAGTTACTTAGCAGCACCAAGGCCAGCGGCAGCTGTACTGAAGCCTGTTTGGATCCAAGCTTTTTCTGTAGAACTCGCGCGTGTGGTTACTCCTTACACATATCCGAACATGCACGCTGACTTGTGGACCCGCTGCTCTTTTTATCTTTAAATAATGAGGTCTCAGTTCTGCAAATCTTTCCACTTTTGTTTATTCGGCTTCGTGATCTGTTTAATTTGCCGCCCGAACCTAATTGGTTCTTTTGGCTTTTATCTCCTTGCAGGTAATTGGAGTCTGT
This sequence comes from Gasterosteus aculeatus, assembly GCF_964276395.1. Taxonomy (NCBI): domain Eukaryota; kingdom Metazoa; phylum Chordata; class Actinopteri; order Perciformes; family Gasterosteidae; genus Gasterosteus; species Gasterosteus aculeatus. The sequence goes on along the minus strand of NC_135695.1, from coordinate 19,406,815 downwards.
GGGGAGATCAGCAAAGTAAGTTTCTTTAATGCGTTTCTTCTTGTGGCTTGGAGTAAGTCTACATGTATATATTGTTTAGTTCCCCTCAGAGGCCGTAGGCAGCCATAAAATATATTTCTCTCTCCATGTGTCCTTTCTGAACTTCTCTCTCGGCTCAAATCTGAATTCTCCAAAGTCAATCTGGTAGAATTAGATTCAGTGAAGTGCATTGATCTCTGTGGTGTTTGGTGAAGACGCACATACGTTGGGACTATAGGATGGTAAATCAACCACAGGTTTATTTTTTGGTCTCCTCCTCCACGATTCTGATGATACCATTCTGTCCCGTCGTCGCTCTTCCTGTGAACAGACGAGGATCCGGACAGCGCCGTGGACGACCGGGACAGCGACTACCGCAGTGAGACCAGTAACAGCATCCCACCTCCCTACTACACCACCTCGCAGCCCAACGCTTCCATGCACCAGTACCCCATGAGGCAGCAGCAGTACATACACAACCAAGACATCCACCAGCTGGACTACGACCACAGAGCCGTGAGGTGAGGAGCGCCTGCAGGCACCGCCGAGCCACAGCTGAGTGTTTTCCTTTCCCTAAAAAAACACAAAAAAACCCCAAGGAGAAACATTTTGTTTTGGATGAGAAGAACACCAGAAGAAGAATGTTGTAATATCAGTTGTAACATCGCAGTGGCCATCTTCAGCAGATGTTCCTATTTAGAGGCAGCTCGGGCCCACTGTGCTCTCCTCTTCTTTAGAAGAACCCTGGCCTCAGTGTGTACAAGCACGCTGGGGCAGTATGAAGTGGGCCTTTTGTGGTTATCGTTTGTGTGCATGTGTGAATGCGCGTGTGCATGTCGGGTGAGTGAAAACCCCATGTAGCAGCTCTCTGTGCAGAGAGTAAGAGCAGTAAGAACATATTTTTGCAAGGTGGCAGATGATTTTAATTCATGCATCGCTACAAAAAGCTGAAGCCGAAGGTCTTTACCAGATATCAGAAGGTCAAAATGCATCTTTGTAGTGCGAGGTGACAAGTAGGGGACACAATGAAGGTGGTCCGTTCCAAAGGGACAGTGTTTTTAACACAAAATGCCCTCTTTGTGTTTCCTTGTTGAGCTGAGGAGGGACAGTATTCCAATACATAGATAGAGAGATATACTGAGTTAAACAACTCTGCTTCACTGGTATTCATTTAGAAAGACGTTATTTACACTGTGTGCACAAGGGAAAATAATCTTTTAATGGCCAGTATGACCAGTACGTGCAGGCTCAGCTTGGTTAGATCTTTCTTTTTGCACTGATGCTCCTCTCCCACCTCTCCCCTCTCCCCCTATGCCTCCCTCCTTACTCCTCCTGCCAGACGCTATGATAGTTTAGAGTCGGCCACCAACGGGCGCAGCGAAATCGACTCCGGCTCGGGGTCGAGCCGGCGCACCAGTCGCCAGTATTCTCTAGACAGTAGGCGCTCGCTGTCCGATAGGTGGGTCTCTGTACCTCCTCTCCAACTCCTCCTCTTTCCTTCCCGCTCTCGCTCCGGCCTGTGACTCCCGTCTCGCTGTGACGTCAGTGGTGGACTTGTCCCGTCCCCTTCGCTCGCTGTGCTTGCATGCATGTGCTCTTACTCTATTTCCTGTATATGTATATGAACTATTGTACAGAAGAAAAAAAAAACTAGTGCGCCTGCATCTACGGCTGCTGTTTCCCTCCTGGCGAAGAATCACAAATCTGTTTTCACAAATGATGCATCACTCTCATCCTTTGCCTTTGTCAGACTCGGCAGTTTTGTGTCTTTTTGTGTGTGGGTGAGGGGTTGACGGGTTCTGTGTGTGGGTGTCGTCTCAGTCAGAGACAGAGAGGTTAATTGTCGGAGTGTGTGTGTGTGTGTGTGTGTGTGAGAGAGAGAATCTGGTGTTGCGGCAGCCTGTTATTACAGCCTCTTCCTCCGTGTGAGATCTTAAGAAGAGCCCTGTCTTGTCCTGGGTGTCCCGCACTTGTTAATTATGAACATTTAATTTCCACTTGTTTCCACTAAGACAGCATGAGGCCCGAGTATGGGGCAGCCTCAAGAGGCACTTAGGTACATGTTCTTCATCGTTTCATTTCTGTTTCTTGCAAAGAAGCGGGGCAGACATGTGTGCAGACCCGTGCGTTATGCAAGCATTTGTCTCTGTCTGTGTCCGTCTTTGTGTTGGATGAGAGAGAGATCGGGAGATGGGCGACGGAGGGAGAGAGAGAGAACAGGGTTGTGTGAGTGCTCGTTGTGTATTCCCTCTGGCTCACAGCCCAAAGCCACAACACGGTTCCCTCCTTTACTGCTGCCGCACCATAAGTTATTGAACCAGCGTGACTGTAATCAATACGGACAAAACAATCAGTGTGTGTGTGTGTGTGTGTGAGCATTTTCTTTTGCATGCGTCTCAAATCTCTCTGTGACTCATGGTCTGCCTCGATGCCTAATAGCCACATTCATCATCGTGAATAAATGTTATTCCCTTCTTTATCTTATTTGCTCTGCCAGGGTAATACAGCCTGAATAGGTCCATTCACATATCTGATTCACTCAAAATGTCTTCTCGTGTTTTTGCTAATCGTGTGCTTTTGTATGCTGTGTGTTTCTGTATTTACCTATTACTAAAAAGATGATTCTCCTCGTAGATGCATCGATGCATCACTAGCCCAACCCCCCCCCCCCCCCCCGCCCTCCCCCCTCATTGGTTGGATAAAGATGCTCCTCTGCTCTAATTGGTTATCAGACACACGTCCCCGACAGTGTCACTGTGACAGCTGAGCTCCTCATTGTGCGGGAAACTCCCCCAGTTTTCCGTTTGTGTCTACCTAACGAGTGTCCGTATCCCCCCCCCTCAGTCCCACCGACAGCCGCTACGCCTCGTCGGGCGAGCTGAGCCGCGGCAGCTCTCAGCTCAGCGAGGAGTTTGTCGGCGAGGACGGCGGGAGCCTGCGAGGCTCTGAGTTCTACGATGAAAACGACTCCTACCACTCCTGCCACTCCTCCGTCAGCTACGGCAAGGAGGATTCCCCGGTGTGGGACGGTGAGGACCCCCAGGCCGTCTACAGCGACGAGGGCGGCTACCTGAAAGACGGAGGGGAGGAGGGGGCGCTGTACGCCGGGGAGGAGGGTAACCTCTACGGGGAGGGAGGAGAGTACCACTACGAGGATGAGGAGGAGATGCCTTTCGAGGAGGAAGAGGAGGAAGAAGAGGAGATGTATCCCCTCGACGGCACTCTCGGTGAAGAGCAGGAGGCGCCCTACACCCCGACGCCCACGAGCAGCGCCGCCGCTCCGACGCCGGCCCCCGACCTCCTGTCCTCCGCCAGGCCGCCGCTGGAGAAGCAGGCCACGCTGCATCAGCAGCGGCCGGCCCACGAGGAGCTCCGAGGCCCCCGACCCGCGGCCACACAGGGCGACGCGCCGGCCGCTTTCGGGGCGGAGGCCCCCAAGGCCCTGTTCGCCCCCGCCCAGCCGGCACTCTCGGCCGCCACCACCACCACATTCACCCCAGCGACGGCATCGCAGGCGCCAGCTCCAGATACCGAGCTCCTAGGGCCCGAACCAAAGCCAGAGGCGCCGCCGGAGGGGCCTCGGCCCCCCGAGCAGCAGCAGCAGCAGCAACAGCCGGCGGCGCCGGCGGCAGAGAGCGTTCCTCCGGCTCTGGAGGAGAGATTGGAGGAGCAGCCGGTCTCAAGGTGAACGCCTATATGTGTATATCTTATATATATTTTTAATACTCATGTTTACTCTAACGGGATAAATGTTATCAGATAATTCTCTCCAGAATGACTCTACATTCACTACATCGTCTAACAAAGAGCCCGTATACGAATAACCTTTTTTTCCCCTCAATCATTCATCTAGCTTCCCAAAGAGGGAAGTCTTGCCACCCGGATACGCGAGAGCCAAATCCAACTGGCTTCGCCTTTTCAGCAGAGTGCGGCTACAGCTGCAAGAGGTACAACCTGCACGTGTGTGTGTGTGTGTGTTTCTTTTGTTGCTCTGGTTTAAATCATACGTCTATTTGAGCTCAGTGACTTGTTGCATCGGTCTCTGCATGTTCTACTGTCAATGTGTTTTGTTTCAGCTTTTGTTGGTTAATGCAGTGGATGCGTTTTTTCGTGTGTTTAATCGTTTCCTGTTCACCCCTTGCCCCGTTTTGCTGTTTCATTATTTCCCTTTCAGTTGTTTGCCATCCTCGTAGCGATTTGCATGTTGTCCATTCCGATTCCCCGCGGCTGGGGGCGACGCTCAGGTGGGTGTGCTCGGTGGCGTGTTGATCAATCTGATTTCTATTTCATGTTTCCAGTGCAGCTCATAGATATTAACGACCCGCGTCGTTGGCCACACATAGGAAGACGCCGTAAGCCCTCGCACGTCTCACAGACGCAGACACAATTAGACGAGTGATCACGTGGACCCCCCATCTGGCTCTAATCTACTTTTATTTCCTTGATTCTCAAATGCACAGAAGCCACTGCTGATGTCAGCGATTCCACACTCCTCGTTATCGCCCCCATTCCACTTTCAATATACCACTGCTGTATTACTCATTTATGAGTTTTGGGAACGCTTTCACTCCAGCACCCTACAGTATGTCTTGATATTGCTGTTCTCAGTGCCTCCTATGGTTTCTCTCTTCCAGGCCCGAGGAGAAAGTGTCGGCATCGCCTCTCTGCTTTTATCAGCGGGGTAAGTAACCATGATGCTGTTACCACTGAGGTCATTGCAAATTTATAACTCGCCAGCTCATGGTCATCATAACCGCACGTGTCTATTGTATAATGGATCCTCGTTAGCTAATGTTGAAAGGTGCTCTGTGCATGTTTCCATCTCCAGGATGGGTGGCGCTCTGTACAGCATTGACAGTATGCCCGACCTCAGGAAGAGAAAAGCTATGCCTCTCGTCAGAGATCTGGTGAGCTTCTGCGCTAACCTCTTCAAACGTCCCGTGACTCTGTGTGTCACATCTCTCCGGTCCATCGACCGCTCAGCTCCGCAGCGAGAGCTCTCATACGTCAAAACCTGCTTCCGTTTCCCGTGTAATTCTCAAAGTGCCCTTTCACATCTGATTACCTTCCACCTTTTCTTCCATACTGCCTTATGCCCCACTGCCCTACATCCTCAACGGCTACCATACGATATACTGGACCTGCAGGGTCCGAGGACCCACTGGCACGGCCAGATGTTTCTTATGACTGACACTGCTGTCATATAACAGACCGTTTCATTGCCCTGATGCTGCCATCGCCCCCCTGTGTCTCCCTCACATTGCCTAGGAAGAAATATAAATCCTCTGGGAGTCACATATTCATAGACGTCACCTTATCTGGATTACTTTGCTCTATTACAAAGACGAATGAGCAGGTTAGCTTGTCCAAAATACTAATTATACACCAATAAACACAAAAATAGTACATTACATCACTAAAGCTAATGACAATATCCGCTCTCAGGAGAGAAATGTGGGGTAAAAAAAAAAGCATTTGCCACAGTAAGAGGGCCGCCCTCGGGTTGCTTTCTTTCTGTTCAGGCCTCGCCCCACACACACACACACACACACACACACACACACACACACACACACACGTAGTTTGCTCAGAGGCTGTCTTCATTAATAATGACCTTTGACTTGGCGCTGACGGGGCCTCACAGGCAGGTGCCGCGGTGTTTCTCTGCCTCGCTCTGTCGCAGCTCGTTGGGGCGTCTCTGGTAATTGATCGGACCGGGTGCCGCGGCCGCGGCTTAATGAGCCCTGATGGCAGGCCGCTCCGTTCACATATCAAATACTTAGCTCTGCTTGCCTGTGACTTCCTTCCCTTAAGGTCTTCACATGTGACTGTAGATTCTACTTTCTATTTTAATGTGGGTGTCCGTTCTCTCCAAGTCAATAAATACTGTGTATGTGCAATAAATGCATCCTTTTTCAACTATTCTCTATGGAATAATCCCCCTTCGTCTGTCTTGCCCTTTTCTAATATTACTTTTCATCCCTTGTCCCTCCCACCCTCACTGCGCCGCTACAGGCCATGGTGAGTTACACCCTTTTCTTTCAAAACACTGAACACCATTCAGGGGAACAATTTCTTTGTCTAAAAAAATGTGGGGATGGGCGCTGAGAATAACTGACCCGTCCGCTATCCTGTCACTCAGTCCTTGGTTCAGAGCTCCAGGAAGGCTGGCATCACCTCGGCCCTGACCTCCAGCACCCTGCATAACGAAGAACTGGTCAGTGCTCCTTTACACTATTTATTCAGAGTATCCCACGTCGGGTCAAAGGTCCTTCTAGCACACTCGAGCTGCCCCCCTGCACTCTCTCTCTCTTCTTCTGTAGAAGAGCCACGTCTACAAGAAGACCCTGCAGGCCCTCATCTATCCCATCTCCTGCACCACGCCGCACAATTTCGAGGTGTGGACGGCCACCACGCCCACCTACTGCTACGAGTGCGAGGGGCTGCTGTGGGGCATCGCCCGCCAGGGCATGCGCTGCACCGAGTGCGGAGTCAAGTGCCACGAGAAGTGCCAAGACCTACTCAACGCCGATTGTCTGCAAAGTAAGCCAAAAGTCAAACGCCACCACCCTTCATTCTAGCCCCCGAGGCACCGGTAATAAGCTGGATTTGAAATGGGATGATGAATGGGTAAGAAAACACACTCATCTCTCCGTGCTAGATATAAGGCCACAGCTTGGAGACCGTTAGCTTAGCTTAGCGTAAAGACTGTAAACGAGGAAGAACAGGGAGCCTGACTTTTATCAACGGTTGAAAAGTGAAGTTCATCAGGAAGCTTGTTCATCCAACGCTCTGCAAGGTAGGAAACATTTGTATTTCTTACAAGGTTTTGGGTTTATAGAAAAATCCACAGTAATAATAATAATAATAATGACATAAAAACAACCCAATCAGTCTTATCACATGGTCTTCAGTGTGAGATGTTGATCAAATACAGCATGACATTTTTACAGTAGCTGAACAACCATTTGCTGACTTTATGTTCTCGAGGCGTCGTGCAGATGTTGCTGCCGTTTTCTTGTATTAATGATGGTAAACTGTAGTCCATCTATTTCCTCTTAAATCTATTCGTCAAAGCCAAGCTTCAATCCCCCTCCTACACCTCCTTGCTTTCTTGAGAGGATATTAAAAGCCGTTTGTCTTTTGTTGTCATCCACCTCTTCCTGGCTCTTTTTTCACTCAGCATAGTGGGCCCGCCTCTCATTCATGCAATATATATATATATATATATATATAAATATATATACCTACGCAGTCTTCTTATCTGCTCTAAATTCTAAATAGAACTCTGTTTCAAATTTCCCTATGATTTGTAGAAAAGCACCCTGCAATTTTCTGCTATTCTATTCGTCGAGAGCCAACTTATAACCCTGTTGTTTCTCCTTGTGATTTTCACTGTAACCAGGAGCCGCGGAGAAGTGCTCCAAGCACGGCGCCGAGGACCGAACCCAGAACATCATCATGGTTCTCAAAGACCGCATGAAGATCCGCGAGAGAAACAAACCGGAGATTTTCGAACTCATTCAGGAGGTGTTCGCCGCCCCCAAGGCCACGCACGTCACCCACATGAAGCAGATCAAACAGAGCGTCCTGGACGGCACCTCTAAATGGTCGGCCAAGATCTGCATCACAGGTGAGAGGGGAGTCCAATCGGTTTGGAAACGGGTCGCCGAACGGAGCCGTCCGACGCCGTCAGCATCAAAGTCAGCAGGGACGGCGCACGGCAGGGGGGGGGGGGGGGGGGTGTTTGTGGGGCAGAAGAGAATAAGGTCGGGCGATTCAGCAGCCGTCTTTTTGCCTCCAATCGCGCGCAGCGGCTGACTAGCTTTGTTTTTTTTCTCCCTTTCTTCCCAGTGTTGTGTGCTCAGGGTCTACAAGCCAAGGATAAAACCGGCTCCAGTGATCCTTACGTCACCGTCCAGGTGGGAAAGACAAAAAAGAGGACCAAGACCATCTATGGCAACCTCAACCCGGTGTGGGAGGAGACATTTAACTTGTGAGTCAAGAACTTTAAAGAAGTTTTAACCACCAGTATTACATCAAATAAAACACCTTTCTTTAGAGGCCCAAGACGCTTAAAGGTCTATTCATCCAATATGTCGTTTTTCGCTCAAAACAATGCGTCGTGACGGTCGACCCGTCTGGTCTCCTGTCCCCTTTCAGCGAGTGTCACAACTCCTCCGACCGCATCAAGGTGCGAGTGTGGGACGAGGACGACGACATCAAGTCCCGCGTGAAGCAGAAGTTCAAGCGGGAGTCGGACGACTTCCTCGGCCAGACCATCATCGAGGTCCGCACCCTGAGCGGAGAGATGGACGTCTGGTACAACCTGGGTCAGTGGGAGGGCCTCGCAGTTGTTTGAGTGACTTAACTTCTCCGAATGGGATGTTTTCAGTCCGGTGACCGTGTTGCTGTGTGTCTCTGTGCTCTCCGCAGACAAGCGCACGGACAAATCGGCCGTGTCCGGAGCCATCCGCATGCACATTAATGTAGAGATCAAAGGAGAGGAGACGGTCGCCCCCTATCACGTTCAGTACACCTGTTTGCATGAAGTAAGCTCAGTGTTTTGTGTGTTTTGAACAAGTCAAAACTGGATAAAATACATCGAGCGCTGTACTTGAATGCCGTTTAGAAGAACTGTTTTTGTTTTTTATGGGCTTTCCGTGAGACTTTATGCCTTCGGCACGCGATGTTTACATTTTTAAATCGCTGCATTGACTTTGAACAGGTACATTTTACAGCTCACAGTGGTAATGCAGCCCACGCCTTGAATCTGTACTCGCGCGTACTGTGTTTTATCTGTGAGTATCTCTGTGAACATGAATCTTCACGCCTAAAACTGTTTCATTTACTTGAATGTGAAGTTCAATCACAGACTTGGAAGGCGTCACTAATCAGCCCGTATCGTATTAGCTGAACCTCAACAGACAAATGTCCAGTGTTATTGCTGCACATAAGAGGCCATAAGTCAAGACGGCACCTTGCGTGTGCCTCATAATGTAGTTTAATGGCTATTTAAAGCCATTTAAAGATGAACCAATGTTAAAATCTGCTCGGTTTTTTTGTACAAAAAAAATCTGAGATTACAAACAAGACGTGCGGCTTCTTCTGCATTTTCTCTCACCTATTTTTCTTTACCCTTTGTTCATTTGTCCCTCACTAACTCTTTTCTACTTTGGTCCGCGTAGAACCTCTTCCACTATGTGACCGACATCCAGAACAACGGCGTGGTGAAGATCCCCGACGCCAAAGGGGACGACGCGTGGAAGGTCTACTTTGAGGAGACTCCCCAGGAGATCGTGGACGAGTTCGCCATGCGCTACGGAGTGGAGTCCATCTACCAGGCCATGACGTACGAGACCCCCCCCCCCCCCCACACCCGGAAGCCTTATCGTATCGGCCGTGTGTGTTTTTTCATGCGTCATTAATCCTCTATTTGCCTGCACATCCCTCCCTCCTCTGCAGTCACTTTGCCTGCCTGTCATCTAAGTACATGTGCCCGGGTGTGCCGGCGGTGATGAGCACCCTGCTGGCCAACATCAACGCTTACTACGCGCACACCACCCAGGCCACGAACAACGTCTCTGCCTCAGACCGCTTTGCTGCTTCTAACTTTGGGGTGAGTGGCGGCAGGAAGCATTAAATGCAACATTTCTGTTCATTAGATCCATCGGCATTGCTTTTCTTTGCTGTGTGTCTGCCACGTGTAGAAAGAGCGATTCGTCAAGCTTCTAGACCAGCTTCACAACTCGCTGAGGATCGACCTGTCCATGTACCGAGTAAGTCCTTCCTCCCATCCAACAAGCGCACGGTGCACGAGGATGGACGGGGAATCACGTGCGTGTTTTTTTTTTTTTCTTTGTCTGACTGCAGAACAACTTCCCGGCCAGCAGTCCTGAGCGGCTGCAGGACCTCAAGTCCACCGTGGACCTCCTCACCAGTATCACTTTCTTCAGAATGAAGGTACCGTCCCTTCTTTGGTTTTTGTCTGTCAATTTCTTCGTTTTTTTTTTTTTTGCAGTACACCCACCAGACCCAAGTTCACTCGCCCGCTTTAACGTTGTGTTCAGGTCCAAGAGCTTCAGTCTCCGCCCAGAGCCAGTCAAGTGGTGAAGGACTGCGTCAAAGCCTGCCTCAACTCCACCTACGAGTACATCTTCAACAACTGTCACGAGCTGTACAGCCGCGAGTATCAGACTGACCCGGTGAGAAGCAGCAGCTTATAAAACATCTGTGTGGGTGGGAGTGAAAGCGTGTCTGTTCCCCCTCTCTCGTAACATTTCATTTCAATTTGATTTATTGACCTGACTGTAATTTACTACAGTGTTGTAATGTAGTTCTGGTCCGACGCTATGACGCTATGTTTGGTACCGCGTATTAATAATATCCTACGTAGGTTTACTTTTAGTAGGCTCCGGAATAGATTACATCGGATGTGTTGATATTAACAGATTTCAACATTTTTTGTTGTTGTTGATGTCTCAACAACTGCAGACTCATAGTTGGTCTTAGTAATCATTTCAAACTTTGCTTGCAGTTTTCTTCATTAATAGTTAATAATTACAAAGAGCTGTTCCCTGGAGATACTCAGACCTCGTTTTGAATGTTAAACATTGTTTGCTTGTCGTCTGTGTTTTGCTCAGTGTGTCTGTTAGTGGTGATTCTCCGTTCCTCTCTTAGTCAGCGGAGACTCTCCCATCCATCACTCCTGCATCGGATTTAAACAGGGATTTCTAGATCTTACTTTAAATCGTCATTAAAACGGAAACTCCATTAAGACTCCCGCGTGAATTTCAAATGTGCATTTTTCACTTGACTGACCCCTTGCTGGGGTTCGTCCAAATTCTTCACTTCCCCGTCCCTGCAATGCTCGGGCGTAGGTTTTTTAAATTTCATTAACTTATCCAGCGTGTGTTCAGTATTGCCAAAAATGTGTGTCCTGATCAGCGGGTCGATACCCCCCAAAGGAGTAAATGTGTGCTTCTCCAGGCTAAACAGGGGGTCGTGCCTCCGGAGGAGCAGGGCCCCTGCATCAAGAATCTGGATTTTTGGTCCAAACTCATCACACTTATCGTCTCCATTATCGAAGAGGACAAGAACTCCTACACTCCCTGCCTAAACCAGTGAGTCTCTCTCCCCCTGCTCTCCGTATTCACTCCCGTTTCCTTTCCAATCTCCTCTCCGCTGTTTGTTTTTTGCAGCTCTTATCTGCTCTCCGTGTCATTTGCCTTCTCTCCCTAAGTGCACACACTGTCCCCTTTCCTCCTTCTCTCCTGCATTCAGATTTCCCCAGGAGCTCAACGTGGGTAAAATCAGCGCTGAAGTGATGTGGAACCTGTTTGCTCAGGATATGAAGTACGCAATGGAGGGTGAGTGCGATGTTACACTGAGCCTTCACAGATCAACGCAGCTGCACGGACACACAAATCCGTGTGAACGGATTGAGATGTGTAGAGTTGTTTTCATTGGTTTGAACATGTAGAAGGATGTTTTAATTACTATTTGACTGCATTTTCATCAATACCTGGTTTTTGGATATCGGCCAATATGGATTACAGATTCCATAGCAGAGGTTAATTATTAAGTAAGTAAGAAAGTGACTGGGATCATAATAAATCCAACTATTTGAGTCAATATCTGACCGATAACAGCATCAGTGCATCTCTAGTTTTGGTAAAGCTTTTGGAAAAGTTTTTCCAAAAGATAGTTATTTAATAACATTGCTCATTAATGATCTCAGGCTTTGAAAAGTTAACCGATTGTGTAAATAAACAATAAATAATATATTCATCGAGTCTGTGAAGATGACTGTGGGTCGATGCCACTGAAAGCACAATGGGACTTGCTGACCTTGCAGGTACACAAAGCTCAAATGCCTGCAGAAAAATGTGTGTTAACTCGCGTTTGTCTGCTAAATTTCAGAACATGAAAAGAATCGCCTGTGTAAGAGTGCAGATTACATGAACCTGCACTTCAAGGTCAAGTGGCTGTACAACGAGTACTGCAAAGACCTGCCCTTCTTCAAGAGCAGAGTGCCTGAATATCCTGCGTGAGTAGCAGCTCCTTGAATTGCACTGCAAACATTGTCTGATTTGAGCTTTTTTGAGTTTTATACTTTGACTTTTTTTTATTTTTTATTTTATCTTCTATTTTTTTTTTTTATTGGTAATCTATATCCCACTAGCCCATAGCCTTCTATTTTATAGTGTAGAGTTAAATTGTCAATTGTACATGCCCCTTTTGTTATTTTGTCTTGTTTGTTGTCCATTGTCTCATTGTCTTACTGTCCAATGTTATGCAACAGCCGCCATGTTAAATTCCATGTATGTCTAACACATTTTGGCTATAAATGTTCCTGATTCCCGTTTCTGCTCTCCATAGGTGGTTTGAGCCATTTGTTATTCAGTGGCTGGATGAAAACGAGGAAGTGTCTCGGGACTTCCTGCACGGTGCTTTGGAGAGAGACAAAAAAGATGGGGTAAAAAATGTCCCGGCTTCTCCTTATCTGCCTTTCACACCTCTGCAGACGCCGAGTCGCTATTGTTTGTCCGTGCAGGATTACTGTAATCCATCCCCTGTACTTCCTCTGCCACGCTCAAAGTTATCAACCAAAGCCTCATCCTCCCTCCCGCTCTGCACCCGACACCTCCTCCCGTCTCTCTCCTGCGTTCCTCAAAGGCGACGGAGGCGCTGCGTTTTATAAAGCGACTCTTTGGAAGTTCAAAGAAGCGCGGTTCGAGGCTTGTAGTTAAGTAGCGAGACAATTCCGCGACGGACGGATGTTGTGAGTTAATGGGCTTGTTCCGTAGTTTAGACTGCCTGCACCTCGCTAGCGGGGCTCCCCAGAGGAGCACGAACACCGTTACGTTAGGGACCAGGTGCTAACCAGCAGTCAATCACAAGGAGACGGACAGGAGCTCCCAACTGTCCGCGGCCTAACGGGCTGCGTGGATGCTCGTCTGTAGGCGGCCTGAGGCCACGTGCACGCGGCTAAAATGGCGCCTAATGGTGTGTGTGTATATTCGGTCTACCAGGGGGGCTCCGGAGGTGACGTCTTGCTGGCTTCTCACCTGCCACTCTGACTCATCACCTAAACGCCTCTTCCCACGTTTTTTTAATCTCCTCGCACACCTTTTTTTCCGCCCGACAGTTCCAGGTCACTTCAGAACATGCTCTGTTCTCCTGCTCGGTGGTGGACGTGTTTTCCCAGCTCAACCAGAGCTTTGAGATCATCCGGAAGCTTGAGTGTCCCGATCCGCTGATTGTGGGACACTACATGAAGCGGTTCGCTAAGGTGAGTTTGAGTTCAATGTGCAGTCGAATCCCACCTTGTGAAGATCAGCCTGGCGACGAGTGACCTGCTGCTCCTCCTCCTCGTTTCCCTCTCCAGACGATCAGCAACGTGCTTCTCTCCTATGCCGACATCATATCCAAGTTGTTTGCCAACTACGTCACCATGGAGAAAGTGGTGAGTGGCCAAACACCGCAATGACCCCAGCTCGGCCTTTGAAGAGGAAGGTTGATCCGCTCGTCTTTCTGTCCTCAGCCGTGCATCCTGATCAACAACATCCAGCAGCTGAGAGTTCAGCTGGAGAAGATGTTTGAAGCCATGGGGGGAAAAGACGTGAGGGATTCTCTTGTTTATGTTCCTCTCTTGAGTTTCAACTCAGTTGTGTGCCAGTACCAGTTCCCTTTAAGCCGGGGTTTGCAGTTCGTTTTTGGTATCAAATGTCCAAGAAGGTTGTTGTAACCTTTCAACATGATGTGCTTCCAATGGTCCGAGATAAGACTTCACCTCCACGCCAATCATTGGTCATTCCCCATGTGTGTGCTTCCATGTTTGTCCGGTAGCTGTGCCTGGAGGCCAGCGAAATTCTGAAAGACCTGCAGATTAAGCTCAACAACGTCATGGATGATCTCAGCAGGATCTTTTCTGTCAGGTAGAAACACTCATTCATGCACAAGATCACATGAATGTGTCGTGTATTTAGACAGACCGTCACACACACACACACACACACACACACACACACACACACACACACACACAGTACACACTTTGTTGAACGACTCCTCTGCTTCTCCCCTGTAGTTTCCAGCCTCACATAGAGGAGAACGTGAAGCAGATGGGGGACATTTTGGCGCAGGTGAAGGGAACCTCAAATGTGGGAAACGCCAGCAGCGTTGCACAGGACGCTGACAACGTCCTGCAGCCCATCATGGAGTTCCTTGACAGCAAGTGAGGCCATTTAAAAAAGGGAATGTTCAAGTCATTATTTTACCCGCAAACTTTGTCTCTGAACGCCAGTTGAAGGTATGTTTTCACTGGTCATCATAGTGGAGGTCAATGTGCAGATGTGGGTGAAGCTAAGTGGCTAACAGCGTTTCACACACACAAGTTCATTATTTTATAGTAGTTTCTCTACTTTTGGGAGAAACCTCAACGTGATTCCATTGCCTTTTTTCCGATTTTGCCAAGTTAATATTATCCCTGAATATAAGATGGAGATATAAGGGACTAATAAAGATTCCTGCCTGGTGAATAGAAGGAGAAATTCTTAGCGTTGAAGAAACACGGCGCTTGCCTCCATCTGCTGCTTGTTATTCATCACTCCTTCCTGTCGCCCCCCCTTCTCCCTGCCAGCTTGACTCTGTTTGCTAAGATCTGTGAGAAGACCGTGCTGAAGCGCGTGCTGAAGGAGCTGTGGAAGCTGGTGATGAACACCATGGAGAAGACCATTGTCCTGCCGCCGCTCACGGACCAAACGGTGAGAGCGCGCGGACGCACACCGAGACGTGCACGGCCTCACAAACGCACACACGGCAGCGATGCCGAGCCGCACACCGTATAGGCACTCGACGCCGACTGTGCCCGCTGCTCATGCACGAAATGATTATCTCCTTTTTAATGTTGCTGAGTATCCACATATGTGCGCGTGGGGATGTTGCTGTGGAGATGTACGAATAGAGGGAAAGATTATCAGCTAAACCTGGAACGCACACGTTCCTGAACGCACACCTCCAAACTGCTGAGGCAGTGTCAAACGTACGAGGAGGAGGAGGAGGAGGAAGAGGAGAGTAAGGAAAGGAAATGCAAAGGCAGACATTTTGTGCGTGTTGCGATTCAAGATGGCCCTCCTATAAGCGACCGGTCTCCGTATGGCAACCTGACACACACATTATACTTAACCCGTCGCCCCGGGTGCCTTCGTCCATACAAACGCTCAAGGCGAAATGCTTCCCTTAAAGCTGAAAAGGAGTGCACCATATCATTCTTGCACCGGCTCATGGCTGCTCTCCAGTAATGTCAGCCAGACAATTATCCGGAGAGATTTCTGATTTCTGAGTAACTCATGTCAAGTGGCAGAGAATATTTGCCCAAAAAGGATCTGACCCACTTCCAAAAAAAACTCCCCAAAAGAATCACTGCATTTTGGAAAGCAGCCTCTTGTTTTATTTTGTTTTGGATATATGTGTTCTTATTTGTGTTTGGTTATGAATTAAAGAGCCTCATATCATTTATAACAGAGTGATAATTAATCTCTGGGTACCGTGTTCTGTGCTTTCCAGTCATCAAAACCACTGGCTGAGCCTCAGTTAGCGCCCGACTAACTAACCCCAAGTGGCTGTTAAAGGCCCAAACTCTCATTGTCTCAATCCCGACACACTTCGTAGTACTAAAGTAACGAAACCACCGGCCCCTCACTTCTCCACCTGCACGTAGTCCAGGCTTCACACATCCATTGGTCCACGTCCCTCCAGCCCGAGGGCCCAAACTTGTGTTTTTCATTAATTTTTTTTTTATTGATGTGGGGCTCTTTGCAGCTTGACTGACCCTTTTCTCTGGTTGTTGTTGTTGTTGTTGTTGTGATTACTATTACATCCCGCTCCCACCGCTCTTCCTCCACAGATGATTGTAAGTACAGCACTCCTGCGTGTGTGTCTGTCTGTCCGTCCACGGTGGTTGGTCCTTTGGCTAAATGTGGCTGCGATCGTCCCCTGTTTTTTTTGACCCCACATCACACCCTGTCCCCCTCTCTGGCAGCCTCTCAGATCTGTCCCGATCTGTCTCTTTCTTGTTCTTCCTCTACTCCTTCCTCTCTTTTTCTTCCTCCTCCTCTCCTTGCCTCCTCCCTCTTCTCTTCACCTTCCTCCAACACTGTCTCTCCTCCAACAAGACAGAAGCATGGTGCATTCCTGACTGGTTTCTGATCAGTCTGGTCCCACAAACCTTTCAAAAAATCCCCACCCCCCTCAAACCTCCCCTTCGTCTGGTGTCTCTTTTTTCCCCGAACTCTCTCCTCAGACAGGAAGTGGTTCTCCTCTCTTCCGCGTTGCCTTGTTTCCTCCTCGTGCATCGTCTCATTACACTGGGACTCGGGTGGGGTGACTCTGACCTCTTGGCGCCTCGGTATCTGATGCCCCCCCCCCCACCTCAAACACACACTCCTCCTCCCTCCCTCCCTCACTGTCCCCACCTGTCCCACCTGTTTGAACTGTTCCCCCCCTCTTCCCGCCGCCCACTGTGGGTGTGTTGCTTGCGTCTGATCTATTTGAACTCAGCATACCGAGCCGCCGCGCTGTGCTGTACGTCCCTGCAGGCCTGTCGTTGTTGGTCCGTCCCGGTTTGAGTTGATGTTCTGTCGTTGGTTGTGATGCTGGTGTTGTGTCACTGGTCCCGGATGCGCAGAACGCGCTTTTCTAACCAGATGTTGTCGGTTCCAGCCTTAATGTCTTTGACCCGTCTATTCCGCGGTGTGCTTGATGATGCAGGAAGTGACGTGTTTCCCGAGGAACATACTTGACGTGTGTTTCTGGGCAGCGTTTATTTATTGTGTCTTTTCCAGTGCGGTGAGGGAACTAATTAATTAGCTTAACTTAAAGACCATTAGCGGCGGGGAAGCAGCTAGCGCGGCTTCCTCCAGTTCACCAGAACCTCCAAAGAAGAAGCAACGTGTTCCGACTCATCAGCTCTTTCTGTACACAAACATTTCAATGGAAAACTGTGGATCTATTTAGAGTTACACGCCCTAACTGTTTCCTGGAAGTGGCAGCCGGGAACAGAGCCGTGACACGGTTACACCGCTCACAAAGTCACTTCTCCACTTCAACAAACGGGACACAAAGTGTTCATTTGTGAGCTGAGAGATGGATGGACGCCAAGCTAGCTGGTTGCCCCGGTGTCCCCTCCGTGTGCTAACACGAGCTAATCACCTCCCCGCGCTAGCACAGATATCTTCACACCCAAGTCTGCGTACGAAAGGCGGGAAAAGCGGTGCGTTTTATCAGCATGCGTTTCCTCCCGTCAGCATGTGTGCTGATTTGTTGTCTGGCCTCGGAGGTAAATCTGATCAGGCTCTCTAAAAAGGAGTCGACGTCGAACAGCGGTGGCGAGAATGCTCTATTTTGTTTCTCCGTTTTGCACGTGTGCACTTGAAAGGCCTGTTTCTCACGTGGGACCGGCCACTGCTTGAAGTATTAACCACATGCTCTCTTTCCAGGGGAGACTGAAGAATGCTTCTCACAGCGATGTAAGGACTACACCCCTTTAGATCAATGTGTCTTGTCCCTCCCCTTGTCTTCTCTACGTGTCTCCCCGTCTACCTCCCTCAGCTCGCCAGTCAAACAAGCGGTGGAACTGTTGATTATTCGCCTTTTCGTTTTTGCACGATGTTCCTCCGCGGCGCGGTTAATGTGCTGTAGGAGTAGCTGCCTTCACTCGCAGCTCCACCACAGGTCACACACTCAAATCCACGTGCGTGCCATCTGCGGCAGAAACGCACCACAAAAGGACGAGGAGGTCAACCGTCGCTTAATTTGACTTCAGAAACAATAAGCTGTTTTGTTCTTCGCTGCAACACAGTAGGAACGGCGGCGCGAGTCAAATCTGCTGAGCTTCACAAGCCGCATGAGGCCAATTAAGGGATTTGGGGACCTTTGACCTGGATCACATGGCACATTTTAGCTGCAGGAATGTGCTCGTAGGGCGAGAATATTTGGTGTAACAACTCGGGCGCACATGGCGATACATTCGATTTGCATTAGGCCAGACGTCCAATAAACACCTGCTGTGTGTGCATGTGTGTCCCTGAGTGCACGAGTGTGACTCCTTTCTCGCCCCCACTACGAGCTGAGCCACGTTCCCTTTGTACTGACGTGTCTGTGTGTGTGTGTGTGTGTGTGTGTGTGTGTGTGTGTGTGTGTTAGGATTTGTGCAGCGGCGTGTACTATTTTCAAATGAATAAAACAAAGATAAGTGTGATAGCAGCACTTAAAGGAAAAAGCACCATGATAAAAAGCGGCTTAGAGTGGCTGAATGTGTGTGTGTGTGTGTGTGTGTCTCAGAATCGTTTGCTGTCCTCCGTGTGACAATAAGTCGTTTACTGCTGCCCTGCATTGTCCCGATAATAACAACGCTCCTCTCCACCTGTCCTCCATCTGTCCCGCCGTCTCTTTCCCAGGGCACTCAGCTCATCTTCAACGCTGCCAAGGAGCTGGGACAACTGTCCAAGCTGAAGGTACGATGTGCGTTCGCACCGCTGTGCTCGGCTCAAATCTCTTAATTGCGTGGACAGAGCAGGAGGAACCAGGCGCATCCTGTGAACGGACGCGCGCGTGATCTCCGTGCTTTTGTCTCTGTCGTCCTCAGGAGCACATGGTTCGGGAGGAGGCCAAAGCGCTCAGCCCCAAGCAGTGTGCTGTGATCGAGCTCGCCCTGGACACCATCAAGGTACGAACACGTCGCTTTATGTGCACCTTCTCAAACTGTCAGCGGCTGCCTCGAAGGCTCCGCGATGAACCCATTTGGCTCGGTGGAAATTGGCGCTTTGGTTTTTAAAGTCATCTTTGCGTTCTAGATGCTGTTTCGTGTGTAATTGTGCGGCCTTTAAGCACTGCTCTGCGTTAAAGTTAAAACTTCATTTAGAATCATTTTTCCACGGTTACTCGTATGTGCATGTGAGCTATCTACTAGGCAAAGCATGGCAATGAAAAAAAAAATAAAGGATAATCCTGCTGTGGCTGTTTCAATTAGATGCAAATGAAATCAGTGGTGACCATGGCAACCAGACCTCCAGGTGAGAGCATGTTCCCTTTCCGGAGGTGTTTTTCTCTTAAAAAACTCGACCCGACAAAACTCAGAGATGCAATCATTCCTTTGAAAAGGCAGGAAGAACATGAAAAAATGTAGTTGACACCCATCAAGCTAAAAATCCTGATTTTACCTTTTCTATACTTTTTGAGATGGTTTTGAAAAAAGGTGAATAAACATGTTTAAAATGGCTATTTTCCAAAAGCATGTTTTAGAGAGATTATTATATTATTTAATTAATGAAAAGCATTGATGGTGGATCCAGACTTTTTACAGAGACAGAAAACACTTTTAAGGTTTTCAAGCCGCTTTAACATTTTTAATTAGGCTGCAACAATAAATAAAATAATCATTTGAATATTAAAAAAAAAACTTTAGCCCACAAAATGTCTGCATTTTTCAACAATCAAATTTAGTTTTTGAACTATTTCCCATTGATTGACTAACAGCAATCAGTTTCAGCTTTTAGATCACTTCTAAAACACTTTTATAAACGGGTCTTTTTTGTGAATCACTCCCTATCCCAAGTTTCGTTCTGACCTGTTTAATTACTGTTTGGTGTGATTAGTTGTATCTGGTTTCCCTATAAAACACCTTTTATTTCTATCTTTAGTCTTCAGGGTTTTGCATTTCGCACTTATTTTACATTTTATAAAAAAAGAAGGTTATTGTTATCATACTAACTCCCGTCTTGTCCTTTTGTCTTTGTGTGTCTCAGCAATACTTCCATGCCGGTGGTGTCGGTCTGAAGAAGACCTTCCTGGAGAAGAGTCCTGACCTGCTGTCTCTGCACTACGCCCTGTCCCTCTACACGCAGGCGACGGACAAACTCATTCGGACTTTTGTCCAGTCACAGAACGCACAAGGTAAAATAACCGTCTCTTGGTTCTCTTTATTTCCAGTATCTGAGACATTCATGTCTGATGTCACTTAATTCTGTGATTGAGACCAGCACGTCTCCGCCTCTCAGCGGACCCACTCCTCCGATATTAAGGTTTCCCAAACGCTTCAACTCTATATCCGGAAAATATCTCCCGTGCTTTGTAGAGCGTGAAGCCGAGGTTGTGGGTTGCACGATTTCTTTTTCTCTCTACTCTTAAATCCGGAGTCCCCTGGTAGCCGGCCTCGAGAAACACGCAGACTATTCTTTACATGATCTGACAGCTATTTACAATGGTAAAAAAAAAAAAAAAAGTTTGATTCTGTTGCTCAGCCCCCATCCTACCGTCAGATGGCTTCATAACAGCCGTCATCTTTGTGGAAGTGCTGATTGCTGACGCTGTCCCCTGGGCGCCGCTCCCAGAAGGGCCTCGATTGTTTAGGATTTAATTAACGGAAAATGCCGCGTCGTCAAGGTTTCACGGCGGATCGGAGGAGTCATTACGAGCTGGTTTGATTAAAGCACCCGTGTGTCTGTCGGGATGTCTCCCATCTTTAGGTAGCTACCGGACCTCTAAATGCAGGTCCGTTGTTTTCTACTGTGCAAAAACCTCATATTTCTACGTGTTTCTCCTTTCTCTGTCCACTCCGTCCTTCGGCCCCGTCTGGGGGCCAGTGTTCGGCGGGAAGGGGGTGAGGTTCACCACTAGTGAGGATGTTTGCCCGGAAAAGGGTATGTGGCATTCAGGCTCAGGGCCTGAGACATCCAGGAGTACCGGAGAGCAAAGCCCTACTCCCTGCAACCCCCCCCCCCCCCACCACCTCCACCCACACCCCCTCCATGTGCATCCCACAACTCCCCTGCCTGCTCGAACTCCCCCCAACAGACAAATACATTGCACAGATTGAAGATCCTTTTTCTATCTCTGCCTTCTTGCATATATGCCCACTGCAACTATCAGACCGTTATGCATTCATGCATGTGACGTCCACGCTGATGTCTGTATGAGCGGCGCGGGATACATACGCCGTGGACTGTATGTATGAGCACACGCTAAAGCATGATGTGCTGACATCAGACCGGACCAATACAAATGCATCATAGTGTGGAGGAGTCCTGATCTAGCATGATGTCACCCAGAGAAGCCCCGGGGGTTGGGGGGCTTGTGACTGGGTGGGAATGTCTTTTTAAGGTTGTTGAAGCAGAAGCACAGTGTATCGTCGGTGTTCAGCGAGAGGACGCCGGGGAGGAACACACACACCCACACACACAAACTCCCCCCCCTCCCTCCTCAAGTGTTTGACGTGAAAGACGCTGAAGAAAAAGACTAGAGGATGATGTAGAACTGTAATGGCTGCTCAGTTTTTGTCTGGGAGGGTCCTCGCCTGCTCTGTCATCACGCATAAAGACAGAGACTGACTCATTCAAATAGCTCCCATGTGCAGACCCCCCCCCCCCCTTCCCCTGCCCTTCAGGTCATGTGATCTGATATCTGTCACTCTCGATTAGTATCCAGAGATCTGACTCTTACACATGATGACTTCATTCGATGATGCACAAGCAGCGGCACACTGACCGTCAAAGTTTTTGTTCTTACTCTTTAATTAGTCATTTTTACCAACTCCAAATAAGCTAAGCTAATCCAATTTAGACAACTTTTCAACCTGCCCGCCAGCTGTTGGATGCTGTTGACTGTAACAAGGATGCAAATGAACCTCTAGTCCATCTCGACCATGTGATTAGAGAAGATGATTAGATCAGACTGATGGAGGCTCAGCAGACCTTGTTCTCATGATGGCTGTGCTGCTGACGTAATGTAAGGCTATGCGCTGCAAATCCTAATGGAAATAATCAAAGGTCAAGCTGTTTGGACGCCATTCACACAGAGCGCTCGAGTTTTTATGTCTATTCCGGTTTCCATTTTCTTTTAAAGAAGAAGCAAAGCCTGCGTTTCCTTGGCAACGTCATCCGGCCTCCCAGCCAGCGAAGTTTGTTTCTCATCTTCGATGGAAGTCCTCCGCAGAGTAGACGAGACCAGACGGGCGGCTGCTGCTGTCTTTGGTCCCGCTGGCGGCAGGGGCCGACCGTCCCGCGGCGGCTCCCCGGAGAGCCGCGTGCCAGGAACACTCTGCCGTCCAACTTCCCACGGACACCTTCATACGCGGGCGGCCGGTTGGAAAACACACAAACGCGCTGCCGACGAAGCGTGGAGACGTTAATTAAGCCACTGAAAATGTGTGTCCATCTGTCGGCGTGCACTTTGGAGGATCTCGGCCGCCTTCTTTCACATGCAGCACGAAATGAACCTGAGGAGAGACACGTCCATCATGTCCGTCCCAGACAAAAGGTTTAGGGTTCACTGTCTGGTTGTTTTGAACCAAAACAGATTTAGTTTCTTTCTAGTTTTAACATGCAAAGATATCTCCGACTTGCAAGCAATTGAGTCAAATTATTATTATTATTATTGTGATAAAGATTTTATCAGATATCTGCACCAAATAACAAGGCCAGGCCGCTTCCCTCTCTCCGCGAAGCCCGCCCCCCCCCCACACTTTTCTTGCCCCTCCCCCCGCCATGCTTGGGTAAAAGTCTTTACCAAGGAATGGGTGCGTCCACCTGTCCGGATCCGTGTGAGCGTGTCTTACCTGGTCCATGTCAGGGGTTCCACCCTTCTCTCCCGTCTTCTCCTACTAACCACGCCTGCATCCAACCGGACAAACCTGCGTCTATGAGTGGGCACGAACTCATGTCCTCGATTGCCGCTCAGCCGCTGACACCAGGAATTAATTGCAGCTGTTAAGTCAATGCATTATGCATCATTGTGGTGCTGCATTAGAGAAAGACATTAGGAACGCGTGCCCACTCATAGCAGCTCCACTGTCCACCTCCAGACCACAGCACATGCTCGCGCAGATGCCTTTACTTTATTCTCCTGTTACACAGAGATTGGTTTAGTTTAGTGCTTAGACTTGTCATCACAGTCAATATTCTGTTTCATTTACAAAAAGGTTACAGCCAAATTCATTTTGATGCTCAGGTTTACACATCTGAAATTGGAATTGGTCCGTAAGCTTTTTAAAATGAGGAGGCCGATTTGGACGCGCCAAAGAGTCCACGTTTGCAGAAGTGAGCGTTGTCCTCTCTGCCTTCACGCTCAGGCTCTGGCGTGGACGACGCCGTGGGAGAAGTGTCCATCCACGTGGAGGTTTTCACTCACCCCAACACCGGAGAGCACAAGGTCACGGTGAAAGGTAAAGGAACCGGCCGCGAAAAATACACTGTTACCGCACGTGAAAAAAAATGTCACAGTGTCGTATCGTTAGTGGAAAAGGTCATAGTATAACGTGAGGAATACAACTACATTGTAAAAATGAATAAAGTTTCATTGAAAAGTAATTGTATAGTTATGAAAAAAGGTTACGTTAATAGTATGCCATAGAAATGTTTCCATTAAGTATATATGTCGAACAAATGCCATTATAAAGTCAATATATTACTTCTTACAAAATGTGGTACTATAGTGTCAAAAAAATTGAACATTCTAGTAAATCATTAAAAGAATATTAAATTAAAGTCAAAATAAGTAATAAGCTCATAGTCTGCTAAAAAAAAAAGGTAATTGATGATAATATAGAAAAATGTCACATTATAGTATGCCAAAGTAAATTTGGTTGAAGATAGTCAGAAACATTACATCAAATAATAAAATAAAAATAAATAAAAATTTTAAAAAATGTCATGTTTATAGTATGTCATAGAAATGTTATAAAAAATGTCAAAGCAAACATGTTTACATGAAGTATATATGTTTGCTGTTAAAAAGTCATAGTACATTACTTTAAAAAAAAATGGTACTATAGTGTCTCATAAACAAATATTTAATTAAAGTGCCTAAAAGAAACTGGTACAGTATGTCAAAAAAAAGTCCTTGTCTGAAAATGTCACATTATAGTATGCCACAGTATAGTTTGTTGAAAATAATACGACTGTACGATAAGGCATAAATGTGTCTTTAATAAGTCAGAGTAAATAATTAAAATCTTGTTATATAATATGTTAAATTCCCACCACTGTTTTAACACCCAGAGGGAGAGACGGTATTTTCCTTCTCATCATTTCTGTTTGATTCGGCTTTTTCACACATTTCCTCCACATGAATCTCTCTCTCTCTCTCTCTCTCTCTCTCTCTCTCTCACACCCTTCCTCTCTCCCCCTCCATCTCTCTCTGTCTCAGTTGTGGCGGCCAACGACCTGAGGTGGCAGACGCAGGGAATATTCCGGCCTTTCGTGGAGGTTTACATCATCGGCCCTCATCTCAGCGACAAGAAGAGGAAGTACGCCACCAAGTCCAAGAACAACAGCTGGGCTCCCAAATACAATGAAACCTTCACTTTGTGAGTAGCGGCGCTGCCGATGGCGGCTTGTTCTGTTTCCGCGCTGCTAGAAAAGCGTCTTAACGGACTCCCTCCCTCCCCACCCTCCCCCCCTCGTCCCCGCAGCACCCTGAGCAGCGAGGCGGCTCCCGAGTGCTACGAGCTGCAGGTGTGCGTCAAGGACTACTGCTTCGCGCGGGAGGACCGCACCGTGGGCATGGCGGTCCTGCAGATGAAGGACATGGCCTCCAAGGGCAGCGTGGCCTGCTGGCTGCCGCTGGGCAAGCGCATCCACATGGACGAGACGGGCCTCACCGTCCTGCGCATCCTCTCGCAGCGCAACAACGACGACGTGGCCAAGGAGTTCGTCAAGCTCAAGTCGGACCAGCGCTCGGCGGAGGAAGGCCGCAGCTAGAGAGAACGGAACGGGACGCCCCCCCCGCCCCCCGTCTGAAGATGGGACGCCCGCCACCTGCTGAGATTGGTCCGCGCCACCTGTTCTCCTCAGAAAAGCCCCTGGTGTCTTTGTCGTTGCAGTTAATGCTCGCCGTTCTTTTGATGAGCACACATACAGCACACGCGTGCTCTCCTCCGTGGAGGCGAATCATGCTGATTTACACACACACACACACAGCGATAATATGTAGTAGCCTCTGATGCTTCGGCTTCCTCGCGTTCCTTCTCCAGGCCCGAAGCACAAGGGCGCCACGTGTCCGTCTGACCCACGAAGAACGGCAGCGACGTGCCTCAAACATTCCACGCGTCGGGCGAGGAGCGGAGCACTGTCAAATTCTATTTATATTTAAATAATTCTATAAATCATAGTATCTAATATAACAAAGGACGTGTGTAAAGGCACACGCATATGAGGATTATTGGATGGACGCGTGGTGAGAGATCGTCCTCGTCCGTCTTTACGTCCGTCCACCCTGCAAACAGAGCACACTGCCTGACACCCTTACTGCCTTCTGTCTCGTTGACCCTCGTACGCTGTGCATGTCCCCCGTGTAGCGACGGTAAAGAGAGATCAGCGGCCCCCCCCCCCCCCCCCCCCCCCCCGTGTTACTGCAAACATTCCGTAATCGGCCTTCTGCTGATCGTGTGAGAGGAAGAAAACTGCCACCTCCTTTTATTAAAAGAAACAACTTGCCATATCAATATACCTGTGTCTCTTTGGTACCCAGGGGCCACACTTAGAGGGTCCTCAGCTTGGGGGGGGGGTTGAATCCCAGGGCTTTTAACGCACCCACGATAAACACATTAATACTTGTTTCAGGGGAAGGAATCACTCATCAAGGCTTCGAACCGTTTCGTGGCTGAATTCACGAGGAACTAAATGTGTTGAGCGGGTTGTTGCCTGTCCAGCATGTTGATGCCCTTTGAAAAAAAGAAAACCGGTTGATTCCTTTATTGATCCATAAGAGGTATGCACGCTTGTCTGCTTGGAAAACAGAGTCCCAATTGATCAACAGGCTTTGGCTTGTTCCTTTTTTTTCTATTTCTACCTCTAAATTAACTAACAGCCCCCCCCCACTTTTCTTTTTTGAACAAGGTGTAAGAACTGATCTCTATGCATCTAATCTATAAAAACCTTTGTGGATGAGTCGTCTTATAATGTTTACATCGTGGATTCTACTTACTATATCAGCACAAGTGTTTGTCCGTCTCTATGGTAATGGGCCAAACGTCTCAACCAATCTGCTCCTCGGCTCAAACGGAGAGAAGGATTGTCGTCGTTGGCCGTTGTAAATAGCTCGGATGTAACAAACACATGTCAGCCTAATGTGAGGTGAGGTTTGCTGCTCTTTTGTAGACTTAAATATTTGCTCTGAGTGACCGGGGGGGGGGGGGGATGTGTATCTGGAGATGTAGCTATTGTTGGAAGGTTTAGGAAGGCCGTGTACTCACTGGAGAAGAACAACAAGGACTTGGTACGGATCCCAATCATTTCACGGGCTCGATTTAGAAAAGACGGGGGGAGACTTCCCTCCTGAATGAGGTCAACCCAAACACCTTGTCGCTCTCTCTCTGGTGGGCACGACGCATTTATTAACAGGTCGCATAGCTGGGAAATGCCACAAAAAATAATCTTTATTTATTGCTGTTGACAATGACACTTTGTCCTCCTCCTTTCGGAGTCTCGGTTTGCGTGTTTGGGGACGGGGGATGCACGCGGGGGACGAAGGGGCGGGGCTAGATGTCGAAGCACAATGAAAAGCACACCGACATGCATGACGTGTTCCATCCAGCCAGACAGACGCCGCCGGTCCTGTACTTCCAAGAAAAAGGTGCATGATGGGACCAATAAAACAGAAAAAAAAACATTGTGCCAGCACGGATAACTATTTGATGTTAGTTGCCAATTGATGTCCTTTTATTTTGATATTTCATTATTGTTTTCTATTTTTGAAATGTTTGTGAATATATAAATATGTATTACTGATGATGTGTAGTGGTACCAAGTGCTCGCATGAGAGTCTTTTTTTTATACACAAGATGTTTCTAATTTTTTGCGTTTTTTTTTTTTTTAATTCTGGTTGTTCTTATCGGGGAGGGGGGGGGGGTAAAGGTGACTGCAGTCTCATTGTGTTTCTGCTTCCAATAAAAATATGAAGGAAAAAAGAAAACTGTTTATTATTGCTTCTGATGAATCCCGTCTCCGCTGCGGAGGGGCGACGCGTCTCCTGCTCAGACTCTGCGGAGGAAGGAGATCCTGAGGGACTCTGGGATGACTAACTGCTCTGCGTGGAGGACGGCGGGAGGCGAGTAGGGAAACGTGACCGGGAACACTCGCCTCACATCCATGAGCAGCTGGGGGGTCGGACCCTCGGAGCGGCCTTTCAAATGCCCCTAGGAGAGCAACGGCAGAGTTAGACACAGCCTTCCTGCACAGCACAATTCCAAAGAAGTGTAAGGCAGGAAGGCTATAAGGCAGTAAGGCAGGAAGGCTGCAAGGCAGGAAGGCTATAAGGCTGTAAGGCAGGAAGTGTGTATGGTAGCACGGCACCTGGACGGTACGGATGAAATTCAGGGAGACTCTTTCTTCGAGGTCGCTCTGGGGAGTGTAGAGGGTCAGAATCTTCACGATCTGTCGAGCAAAACAGAGGCCAGCTTGAAGTTCTGCACGAATGAGCTGCACAACAATGCGCGTTGTCTCCCAGCAGGGTGCCGGCAGGGACCCACCTGCTGGCTGGACAGGGCGGTGCAGCTCTGAACGAGGGCCTGCGCGTCCCGATCGCTCTTCTTGCCGGCCTGCAGCAGCTGGACCGCCTGGATGAGGTGCTCCAGTGCGGCCGCAGCGCCCCCTGCCTGCAGGCCTCGGCCCCGCAGCCACTCCTCCAGCAGGCTGACGTTGTAGCTGAGTGAAAGGATCAGGAAAGGGGCGATTATTGAACAGTCATCGATATTTTCAAAGCTTAAACCTTCAGGTTGGGTTGATGATATTTTATGTTAGTTCTTTTTTACACCAGGATTTTCATTACTTTCAAAAAGTGTTTTACTGTGCTGTAGTATGACATTGACATGCTCTATACTAGGACTTTACTTTATGTTCATGACTATTGAAGATAAATTCAGAAACAAAACATAATAATGTAAACTGTTGCATCATCTTCTCCGTGCATATTTCTACCGTATTTGCATCCCACGGCTCCAACAGCACATGTCCTTCCTCAGCAGGAGGCTGTTGAAAGCGGAGGCGGAGATGAGGTAGCTCAGCTGGCTGAAGGCCTGCTCCATCAGCGCCGGGGGCAGGTCCTGGCGGGACAAAGCGGCGTGAAGGGCTCCCAGCTCCCTCAGCACTGCCGACATGGTGCGAGCGTCGCCCCCCGCCGCCGCCGCCGCCGCCCGGGGGTCCGAACCCGCTCGCTTTCGGGACGGCCCCGGCTTTCCCGCCGAGCCGGACAGACCTGTGATGTTCTCGCTCTCCAACAGAGCAGGGACTGAGGGAGAGCGAGGGAGCGTCAGAGGAGAAGTTGGGAGGGGGCATGAATAGCATCGGTATTTGCTCAATCACAGTGGTACCGATGATGTTTTGCAGACGTCTTTCAGCGACGGAAAGGAGCTGCTGATAGGCCTGGATACGGAGGTCACTCAGGGCGCGCATCGAGTCTCCGAGGTCGGATGCCAGTGGAACCACTTCGCCCGAGTTAAGGGACTGAAAAAGCAACCGGTCCACTTTGAAGCATCGCTGTTGATCCACTCTGGTTCATCAGATACCGTGTGTACTGGAATAATATGAGTGCATGTGCATCCTACCTGTTTTGGGGAATGCTGGGTCAACAGGTCGTGCAGCAGACAGGCGTTTTTCAGCCACAGAGCCGTCATGTCCACATCGCTACTATGTTTCTGCAGGGACAGATGGGACAAATAAAAGGTTATATCGTCGCTTAGAGATTAAATAATACATCCCTGCATTTATGGGTATTTGTGTGTCAGAGGTATGGGGGGGGGGGGGGTTTGCCGAGGAGACTCTAAACTCGGGTCACCTTAAGAGCCGCCTTCACGGCGGTGACGGCGGCGGCGCAGAGCGCGCGGGCGTGCGTCTGATCTCCGCTGCAGTCGGCCTGGCGAACGCACAGGAAGAGAACGCTGGCGGGCAGACCGGGAGGCAGAGGCAGGGCGCCGTCAGCCCGGAGGTCTGCACCACGGAGAGAGAGAGAGAGAGAGAGAGAGCAGCAATGGCACAGTGAACATAGCAAGCTCCTGTGTGCGTGTGTGTGTGTGTGAGCTATTGAAGGGTTGCTGGAAACTAAGAAGTTGTGTTTCATCCTGAAGAGACAACAATACAAAATAGTCAATTGACTCGTGCAGTAATGATGAATAAACTGCCTGAGGTCACCATAAGAAATACTTCATACTATTTCACTCAATAAGACTCTTGGTCTTATTGAGTGACTTTCATTCATTTTAACATTCCATTGCTGTAATTTTTTGCTCTCGAAAAAAACCCACTGCTCTGCGTGTTGTTTCCTTGATTCCTTTTAGATATTCGGTTTCCCAGGTCCAATGTCACAGCGCTTGCATTCTAGCTTAATTCCAACGTTCTGCTCTGATTCAGTGTCTCACCTGTGATGAGGTTCTTGAGGAGCTTGGCATCGTCTCCCTTTCTACATTCCAGCAGACCGGAGACTGTTGCTGGCGTCGCCCGGGAGGGACAGGAGGACGTCTCCGGGTTGACACCTGATGAGAGCACAAACAAAGACACCTGAAACAGCAGCACCGCCTAATAACAACAGCAATAAAAGAGAATACATAATATATGGAAGGTTTGTACATTATAAAATCCATTTAGATCATTTACCTCTATTCTCCTTTACCTGCTGAGTGGAAAAAGTCAATGGATGGAAAGCATCTCTTATCGATATGAACCATTTTATCCCATTATGATGTTCTTAATTATTGGCAATTTTTTAGGGATCAACATACATCAAGGATCCAAATATAACAGTGTACGGTTTGTGATTAAAAAAAACAATTCTGAAGCTGTATAGCAAACCAAAAACTCTGAAATGTCCCGATGAAATCTCACCTTGTGGCACAAGTCGTCTGAGTGAGACTGTGTTCCTGAGCTCCTTCAGCTCTCTCCTCAACCTGACGCACTCCTGCTCTCTGGCCTCGAGTAGTTCCTTTACACACACAAACACACTCATTCATTTACAGCAAAACTTCATGGACTGATGGCGCGATTGTGTCCGAGAGAACCGGAGAGCGCTGAGGCCAAACGAAGGGACTTCCTGCGTCTACGCGCCACTTTGAACCCGTCGTGCTTCCTGCATCACGGATGACTGCCTTCGTCAGCTGGTACCTGTTGCTGCTCGGCGGGGCAAGAAGCAGCGATCGCTCGACCTAGCTGGCCCCTGAGAGCCTCCAGCTCCTCCTCCCTCTGGGCGCACTGGTCCCTCAGCTGGCTCTCCAGAAACCTGCCCCCCGGGAGCCAGACTTAAGGTCAGCATCGCCGATTCGTTCACCCGCTCACCCGTGAATCGCAGCGCACGTTCTGAGTGGACTGACTTGTTAGCCACTCGCACGGCGTCGTACGCGTGTGCCAGGTCCTCTCCTTTCATCTTCACGTCTCTGGCCACGTCCGTCGTCTCCATCAACTGGTCCTGTCGACGCAAGCGTGCACACAGACTTGTCACTTTGTTTCCCGTTACCCGGTTGGCTTAGCGGCCTACGTGCGCCGACGTCCCCTCACCATCGGCGTCCCGGCGCCCCGCGCGGAGGGAGGCGCCACGCCGACCCGGCGGACCTCCTCCGGGTCGGGGGAGGCAGACCGGAAGGGTGACAGTGGGCCGGGGAACTGGGGAGACAGCAGAGTGGGGGAGGGAGGCTCCGAGCTCAGGCTGCAGGTGGAGTCCGTCCTTCTGTGGCCCGCGGTGCGCTGTGTGTGGGGGGGGGGGGGCGAAAAAAAAGACCCTCAGCGACCAAGATGGTGTCGGTCCAGAAATAGTATCCTTCCAAAAGCACTCAAGTGTGTCTGCGGGCGTATTGGTGGACCTCGGTGAGCAGACTCATCTCCCTCAGGTTGTCGTATCTTTGCTCCAGTCTGGTGAACTCTCTCAGGAGGCCCTGGTACTTTCTCCTCTCCTCGTCCAACTCCGTCCTCAGAGCTGCAGTCTCCTGAGTCACAGCCCGGTGCACACACTCTGCACACACACACCCACACACACACAAGGAAGATACAAATCAAACTAGCTTTAACCGGTCGGCTAACCAGCATCTGCATGATGCTGCAGTGTGAGAAGAACCCACCTTCTTGTGCTTTTTCTTGCTCAAGCAAGCGAGTGGAGAGATCCTCTCTCT
The DNA here is from genome assembly GCF_964276395.1 of Gasterosteus aculeatus. Lineage (NCBI taxonomy): Eukaryota > Metazoa > Chordata > Actinopteri > Perciformes > Gasterosteidae > Gasterosteus > Gasterosteus aculeatus. Next base: position 19,375,650 of record NC_135695.1, on the reverse strand, counting down.
CTTTGTCAAAACCGTCCTTTTCTCTCTGCAGGACTTGCAACTCCTCAAAAGTAAGGAGAGAATGAGAATGAACAAACCTGCAGGATATCAAAATGAACCCGTGCCTGGTCGAGTAGGACGTACCTGTGTCAGTTGAAGGATCTCCTGGGCAGCTTTCTCCTCAGCTCTCCTCCTTTTCTCCGCCTCCTTCTCGCTGGTGACGGTGCAGGGCCGAGGCTTCTCCCGTTTCTGGCTCCCGAGCTTCTGCACGGTTGCCCTCAAAGCCTCCAGCTCGGCGCTGGCGGCCAGTCGCTCGGCGTGCAGCGTCTCTTTCAAGGCTGCAGCCTCCCTGGCCTGGACGCACGCAAGCAAGCACAACTTCAACGCGTGACTGGACGATAAAATAGTAACCGTGATCAAACTCCCTTCACCCACCTCCTGGTCCGCTCTCAGCTGCAGCTGCATCAGTTTGACTTCCATGCCCTTGTTGAGCTCCCTGAACTTCTCCACCGAGCGGGCCTCCGTCTTCAGCTTCATCAGCGCTCTCCTCGCGGCCCGGCGGCGAGCGCAGCACTGCGTGAAGACCACCGCCGCGCGTACTCGCCTGTACGTCCGCCTCGCCAGCCACGCGCGCACTCTCGCCTGAAGCAACACGGCGGCCCGCTCCGCCACCAGCTGAGGAGGCAAAACGCAATTCACCGTCTAAACGCAGCGATGGCGAAGAAAATGATGATTTAAACGTATTCAAAACCAGGTTTTGAGGAAATCCCGACCAGTCTGTATCTGAAGCGGGCCGACGTGCCCCTGGTGAAGGCCTGGATGGTGACGGCGGCCTGTCGGAGTGTGAGGAACATCTGCCGGACCACCACCATGCGGTGGGTCTTCTGGATCACTAAAGCAGCCTTTGTGTAGCGCAGAGTCAACGCAAGTCTGCAGTGACAGAGAAGATGGAAGTGCGGAATATTTGATTAAAAAAAAGCAATTTTAGGGTTAGAGACCGATGAAGTCCACCTAAAGCACATTTGTAATGCTGATTCAGCTATATCGAAAACAAAATACTAATAGCTTTTATTTTATTTTTAAAGAGATGCATAAAAATACACACATATCAAAACAATTTGCATCCCCAGCAGATCAGTTTCTCTAAAAATATACACTTGTATACTCTTGTCCTGTATGCAGGTTCTACCTCCCGCACACTCACCGTCTGGCCGCGGCTCCTCTGCAGTATCTCTGAACGGTCACAGTCGCCCGACGGATCCTCGAGTGTCGGATCCGCGCCAGCCACCCTCTGACCCGGCTCTGGACGATCACGGCGGCCACGCGCAGCCTCTCGGCCCTCAGCCTCTCCAGGAGAGCCACCTGACCGGCCCGGAAGAACACTTTGGTCTTTCCGAAGCAGTACTGGTCCGGGTCCGGGATGAGCCCAGGCAGCGCTTGTCTGCACGAGGCCCCGGCGTGCTCCTGACCCCGCAGGCCTCGGAGCAGGAGGCGGTATCGGCTGAAGAACTCCTCGTACGTCCACCTGGGATCAAAGAAAAGTGGCTTCCTAGTAAAGATGGGTTGCATTTTTTTCTTTTGGTCAACTACTTAATTTCAATTGTTTTTTGCATAATTTGACTCCACTGCAATGACATAAAATAAAAGCATTGATCCACATGAATTACATGCATGTCTTTGAGCTCTCATGCTTCACACGGAGCTAGAAGGGGAACTCCGTACCTGGATGGAAAACCCGCAGCGCTGATGCGGATCGTCTCCAGCACCCCGCAAGCTCTCAGCTGCTGGACCGTCCTCCTGGGGTCAAACCTAACGAACAGCACACCTTTCAGCAACGCTGCCCAATCAGATGCTCGTACACGTGAAGACAAACGGGAGAAGCATTACGTGAAAGCTTCCTTCAGGTCGTTGGGTTTAATGCAGCGGACGTAGTGAGGGGTGGTGCCGTCCAGAGCGTCCATCAGCATCTGCAAGGACCGACGGAACTGCCGGGCGCCACAAGCGCAGCGTTAGAGGCGGGTCTGTGGCGTGGCGTGACAGTGAAAGTCTGGCGAGAGCTCACCTGGGAGCCCACGGTCAGCTTGTGCTCCCTGGCGGCTCGTCTCCCCGAGCCGATGCTTCGGTCCTCGGCCGCGGAGGAGGCGTCTCCCTGCTGCTGGAACAACTCGGCCACCAGCTCCGACTGACACACAGAGGAACTGGAGTCAGCGCTCCTCATGGAGACATCCCGGCTAGATTAAATCCAACTTGGTTCCACGTACCCACCTGACTTGCTTTGAGGACGTTAACGAGCTCCTCGAACACCGTATCTCGATTTTTGCCTAAAAAGCCATCGCATTCATATTGCACCTGATGAAAAGAAGGCAGGACGGTAGCAATGAGATTTACGGACACCAGAGATCAAGAGGGGGGGGGTTTTCTGTGAGTCGCCCCGCTCACCGCGTCAGCAAAGTGCAGGATGACGAAGGCGCCGTTGGACATGCGAGGTTTCTGGAAGTGGGGGTGTCGCTTGCTGCTCAGGTGTTGATCGTACAGCTTCAGCACCCAGCTCTCGTCTGACCCTTTGGGCATCTGATGAGAAACACAGTGGGGAAAAAAATAAAGGTTGGTGCAGCTTATGCAATAGAAAAGAGGGGTGAGCGGGGGTGGGGGGGGGACACTGACCCTGCACTCCTCGTCCAACAGGTCAAACACGCCCAGCTGTCCCTCTAACAGATTGAGGCACTGCTGATTGTCACTGAACTCGATCCTGCTCCAGGACAGCTCCTCCCGCACGTACTCCTCCTGCTCCAAGTGGAACACGTGCTGCGGAAGAAAATATGAATACGATGAAGAATATAAGACGTACACGTAACGCGTCGTCACACTGAGAGAACAGAGGGATCCAGAAAGAGAACCGCTTCCAACTGCATGTTGCAACTAAGAGGCGAAACAAACCTCTTCCTCCCCCCAAATCAAAGCACCATAATGTGATTGTGACCAAACATTTCACAAGAGACTCAAAACTAGACATTAACTGCTGTAGAAGTCGTCTTTTTGATATGATTCAATCAAGCTCATGGACCTCAGAGTTTAAGAAAAGTGCAAATCAACTCTGGCTGTAGGAACACACAGCGAGACACAAACAGACAACACTCACCCGGTTGAACTGCTGTTGCAGTTTCTCATTTGCATAATTTATGCAGAACTGCTCGAAACTGTTGCGGTCGAAGGTCTCAAACCTGCTCCGAGAGAGAAGCCTGGTTGGTTTCCGACTTTGCAAAGACTCACTTTAACCACATGAACTGAAGCGATCACCCACCCGTAGATGTCTAGGACCCCTATGAAGGACCTGGCCGGCTCCCTGTGTGCGCGCAGAGCCGAGTTGAGCCTGCGGACGGTCCAGGTGAACAGCTGGCCGTAGATGTGTTTGGCCAGCGCGTCCCGGGCTTCTAGGGCCTGCTGGCCGGACACGGGCTTGACCAGCGCCTCTCCCCCGACCGCCAGCCTGCGATGACACAGCCAGTGGGCCACCTGGGGGCCTTCCACGCCCAACAGCTTGGAGAAGACCGCCAGGGCTCGGTCGTCCGCCTGGAAGTGGAAAATAGAAAGTTTTCAGACCTGCTGCAGCAGAAAAAGGCAAAGCAGTTGGTCGGGAAACACAAACCCATTTCTTACATCGATGTAACTGCGTTCAGACGTTCTCCCGCTGGCTTGGATGTCGACGTTTCCCAGGTGCAGGACAGCTGCCAGGATCCTGAAGAGCTCTGTCCGCTGGTCGGGCAGCACGCCTGCAGACACGGCGATGATGTAGGTTCACCTCCATCACCTACTGACCTGATTCTGCTGCATCAGCGTCTGACCACCGGGCCGGAGCGGCGGTGCGTTTGATTTTACGTTACCCAGGACGGTGAGGGCATTGCACGTGCGCTCCAGGTCCAGCAGGTCATCGGTACCAGGGATGTGCATCTCTCCTCCCCGGCTGGTGTAGCGGAAACGCTCGGGTGCATCTGGAGGGAAGAACCGCGTCACACAGAACGGTGTTCATGTCGCGACATGCAGAACGTTGAGGAGCGGCGATCGAGTCTCACCCAGTTTTAGGGATCTCATTTCAGGCAAGTCTCTGGAGGCACACAGCTGGTAGAAGATGTGGTAGTTCCTCTCAGCTGACGCCTTGCACGCGCATGAACACAGAGACAATCATCACCAACGGACGGAGAGTGAATGAGGGATTCTCATGTGCGAAAGTCTCACTCTGACTAAAGAGCTTACTTGGAAGACCACCCTAGACTTCTCCAGCAGATACGTCCTCATGTTTGCCCCAATGATGTCCCCGTTCCTGCCGAAGCCGATCTCGATGTACTTCCCGAAGCGGCTGCTGTTGTCGTTGCGAGTGGTTTTAGCGTTCCCGATGGACTGTGGAGGGGGGCGAGGACACGTTTCCAACTTGAAAAAAAAAAAAAAGGACGTTTTTGAAATGGTAAAATGTGTTCAACCATCCATCACCTCCATGATGGGGTTGGAGGCCAGAACTCTCTCCTCCACGGTGGTCTGCTGCGACGCTCCTCCAACCACAGCAAAGTATCTCATGGTGAATTTGGCTGAGACGGTTTTCCCCGAGCCGGACTCCCCACTGATGATGATCGACTGGTTGTTCTCCTCCCTGGACTCGCACGGTCCACCGCAGGCAACAAAGCAAAGTTTCAGCAATGTTTCACTCTATATAGTTATATATGAAATAATACATATACTCTTACATCATTTATCATCTTATTTGTCTTTACGGAGGTGGGATTCCTCCTAGTTAGTTTTATTCTTAATCTGACCTGCACAACGCTGGTTTTCTGCCTCTTTTTTTATTGTGAAAAACAATTTCTCAAAGACTCTCAAAGCTTCCGTTGTCGTCACAGAGAGTCAGCATTTGACCTCTGACCTGGTCATTGTGCGGTAGGCCTCCTCTGCCACAGAAAAGATGTGGGGCTCCATGTCGGCCGCGTCCTGGCCGCTGTAGGCGTCGATCACCTCCTCTCCGTATATGGGGAGCTGCTCATAGGGGTTGATCGCCACCAACACGATGCCTGGAGGGACGGGGAAGACGGGGCTGTGGATATTCGCAGTAACTACAGAAATAGGTAATGGTCATTTTCATCTGTGTAGGAAATTCACTTTTCTTTAAAGAGGAATTTTTGTTTAACTTCAGCGTCAACAAAGAGAAATCTAAAAACAAAATTGTTACGATATAACAACTAAAAAAGCAAAATGGGCAATGCCTAAATGGACAGAGTGACTTTTTATTACAATATAAAATATGTAATCAGATCTTAAACAGGTGGCAGCGAGCGGGTTGCCTCCCTGTCTCGACCTTTGACCTGTTGTAACACAGTGTTACGAGCCGCGGTCACACAGGAGCTGACTGTTAGTGGCACAAATCCAAAAGACTTTTTACCGCAGTACGTGTAGATGCTGCTGTAGTCCAGGAATCGAACCCGCAGGTTGTGCAGCACCGCGGGTTCGTGGAGGAAGCTCAGGGCCGTCAGATCGTTCTCCCCCTCCAGGATGTCGGGGTTCGCCAGCGGCGGGAGGTCCGAGGGGGAACCGACCGGGTACCGGGCCTCCTGCCGGTGGAGAAGGAAGTTCTCGTTGTGGGACACTGGGGCTTAGCGTGATGCGATTTGGAGCGTTGTGTTTTTTGGGGGTGGGGGGGGGGTTGCGCGTGTCTCACCCTTCCATCGGAGAGCTCTAGCAGGAGGTGCTTCTCTACAGGACTGTAGTCCTGGAGCAGCAGGCCTGACACCCAAACTGCATCGGGGTCAGGAAGCCACACAGTGGCTCCCTGGTAACAAAGCAGTTGGATTAATAACTAAAAACAGGCAGGAGTCCAGGGTAAAGGAGATGTTTTAATGGCCCCATATTCTACTTTCTGTCCCGAACATGTTGCACTTCCTGACCCCACCCAGACCACATGTTTGTCACCCATCAGCATAAAAGGCTCCTAAATGGTGTTAAAAATTAACAGTGGTCATCCTACTGCCTGCAGAGTTTAGCCATTAGCTGCTTATAAAATACCACATTGCCTACTAATGGGTCTGTTTTACAAAAGAATTCAAACTTTGATTACTACAATTGTACTGGGTGCTGAGCATGACGTCTACAGAAATACAGATGCAGACGATGTTTTGGGAGAATTTATCAGATAAAATGTATTTTCAACTGTTACATGTCACCTAAAGTACTGGGCTTTTGTAAAGGTTATCACTTATGCATATAACTTTCAGAACATTTGACTGACAGACACGTCATTTAAACATGCACATCACTGTCTTTGTTGCAATTCTTAATATAAAATCCATTCAAAACTGTGGCCTACATGAACGACGCAAGTCACTCTCACCTTACTGTAAAGGTCCAGCGATGTCATCTTAAGTACTTTTAAACATGCAGATCAACGTCCGCTTACAGAAAGTCACCGGCGGTCTCACATCTGCGCTCTGCAGGAGAGACGCTGCGTCGCACTTTGCCCGGCTCACACTGAGGCACGAGGACGCTCACGTTAACTGTTAATCTGTGGGAGGATGCAGTGAGTGGATGGGGGGGGGGGTTGTGTGTGTGGGGGGGTTCCTCCGTTTGAATGTGCACTGTGAATAATCACTGTCAGAGGATCTACTTTCCCAGGATAAAATAGTCTGCATACAAACAGGAGACACCAACATCAGCGTTTCACATATTCACTCATTTTAATATGTAATACAATCAAATTCATTTCATTGCAATCAGAGGTGATTTTCATGATTTAACCAGGTACATTATTCACCATCACACCTCGACAGACAGGGATAAAAAAAACAAAGACAAAGCGTTGCTCCTCAGTAATCACATCTATAACTACGTCACATCCATACCGGCTGTAACCTGTGCGTGGGATTAAGAGGAGCTTCTGTGTGGCAACATCGACACGTTAAAAAAGACACACGCGACAGAAACGGAGCCTTAACAGCAACGACATCAGTAAGCACCTAAACCCCCCCCCCCCCCACCCCATTGCTCAGCCCGGGGCAATATTATACTACCGTGCCACGAGACCAGAGACGGTCTTTCCTCGGTTTACAGGCTGTATTACAATAAAATGACGCATAGCTTTAGAATCAGCCGTTGTATTATTCACCTTCACCCACCATCCGCACGTCACTCATGACCACGAAAAGATCCTTGTTTAAATATTTTGTAAAAGCAACCCCTTGCCCCCCCCCCCCCAATATCGTCATCGAGGTATTTTATAAAAAAATCTTTAACTTCCAACGCTCCAAACACGTCTCCTCTTCGGTGAACGTGGAACAGGACTCACGTCACACAGCCGTCGGGAAATACAACATCGCTTTGTAACAATAAAAACTGGGGGGGTTACAGCTCCACTGGTTCCACTAGAAGAGTGTTTGGCGTCCGGCCACTTGTGTAGTGCATCGTATAATCCCAGAGTCAGACACGCCGGAAATACTAAACATTCATTTCCAATCTGCCCAAAATAAATGGACAGAAAAACAGCACAAACATAAAATGTTTGAATTTGACGACTGTCGCCCAAAACACAAAACCCATTCAGAGCCTTTCAGCAAAAAAAAAAAAGGAAAAACACTCTTTCATCAAACACTTATTTTAACACACGGCAGATTTTAAAAGTTATTATTTAGATTTGGAAGTTCGGGGGAATTTATTTCAATGATCTATTCCAAAACAAACCGAGCTTCAATTGAAAGGCCGTCGAAGCGGAAGAGCCCCATCCAGCGGAGACTCCAATGAGCCACTAGTGTTTTGCGTTGAAGCGAGGGAGGGGTGGGGGGGCACTCTGGGTAAAAAAGGTGGAAGCGGGACGCGGACACACAGGGAAAGTCCATCGGGCTGCTGCGTGGCTCCGGCCGCTCGTGGTTGTGCGACAAACAAACACCTACGAGAGGAAACGTTAATAAGAGTAAGTAAAAATAAAACGTGTTTTGTAGATGGCTCAAGAACTTTAATAAAAGCTCCATGTGTTCATTCTACAAGTCTTTATGAAAAATAAATGGATATCTTCATCATGCACTTATTAGCACATATGGATTAATTTCCCTCAATTTGAAGAAGTAAATGGCACTCAATGACAACGTTCTGTAAAATAGTTTCCCTCCATCTGCAAACTACTTATCCTGCACACAGGGTCGCGGGATTTAATAGTTTATACTCCATTATTTTTCCAATTAGAGCATCATTCCGTACCCACCTGTGCTATACGCTCTCCATATCTTCACTGCTGTTGCCTTCGTCCTTCAGAGCCTCCCCGTCGCTGGCGTTCTCCTCGACGTGAGCCAACATGTCGGCCATCAGCGCCTCCTCCAGCCGTTTCCTCACGCTGTACACCAGCTCCTCCTGCTTCCTGCGCACAAACACAACAGCATCCGCTCAATCAGCACGGGACGGGACAGGACGGGACGGTCCCCTTTGGACGGCTTCTTCATTGAGCCTTTCCGGGGTTTTTTTTAATACACGTCATTGTGCATCTGCATTTACAATGGAAGCCACTACAGCAGGTGATCCATAGCGAGGAGGCCCACCTGATGTCCTCGTCCGTGACTATGAAGGCCTTGCACAGCGGCTGTGTGGTGTTGAGCCAGACTCCCGGGTTCTTCTCCACAGCGGCAGACAGCTGGCCGGTGATGGGAGCAGCGCTGGTGTGCAGAGCGCTCGCAATAGCCGACAGGAGAGTCTTGTCCGTGCAGCCTGGGCCCACTCCTGCAGGGGGGGGGGGGGGGGGGGGGGGGGCATTTTTTAAAAAGGATGGAGGATCAAAGCTGGGGATTAGTTACATTTTAGAAAAATGTCACCAGAAAATGTGAACGGTAATCTGATCAGAGGAAAGACTCACTTTCATCCCCTCTGGAGTCAGTGTGAACCAGCCACAAATATTAATAGTTTGTTATAGTCTACTTTAAAAACACGCACATCATTCAAATGAGTAGGAACGCATGTATTTTTGTTGAATAAATCTTGTCAGTAGTCGTCCCAATAGCCGTACAAACCGGTCGCACCTCATTTCTAATATCTGTCGATGGTGCCGTGAAAACATCTGCTGCATTTTTTACACGAGGACAAGTGAGGAGATCACGACAACGCTGACGACCACCAGCGCCATCGAGTACTTTACCTTGGAGGCCTTTCGGTAGGTCCATCGTTTTCACCAGCTCCTCTGCGATGTCGTAAGCATTGAGCCCACCGAGTTTCTTCTCCCAAAAAAGCTGTTGACAAAAAAATATATATATATATATATAAAAAGAAAAATATGATGTGCAGGCAGTTTTGAAATTTAAGTTAAAACATTGTGCAACTTCCCCAACGGCAAAAAAACAAACAAACCAGATACACCATCAGCATGTTCAATTCATACGCGTCAAATCTCACGGTATTTGTTCTTCATCAAACGCCGCGCGTTTCAGGCGCGTACCTGTGCGTGTACCTGTGCGCGTACCTGTGCGCGTACCTGTGCGCGTACCTGTGCGCGTACCTGTGCGCTGCCGGTTGACCTGCTCACCTGTCGCGGCTGCTCGACGGCTTTCTGAGGATCCGTCTTCACTTTGTTGCTGGGGTGGTTGGTGACCTTGGTGACGGGCTGCTTAAAGATGGAGGCCGTCTGTCGGACGGGCAGTGACGTGTTCAGGTCCGGTTTGCCCTTTTAAAATAACCAGCGGAGGGAGGGTGAGCGGCCGGCGGCGCAGAGACAGAACGCGGCGCGTTATTCCACACGAGGCGGCGAGAGGACGCGTCCGTCACCCGGCTCTTAGAGGCCTCGGTCAGTGCTCAAACCAGATAACTCATCTGAGACTACAGGAAAGCGATTACTGCGAAGATTAACGTCAAGAAAGACAGTTTAATGCAAACTATTTTTATAAAGCTCCTCCTGCAGTCCCTCTACAGCGCTCATGTGATCAAAATAAGACAAGTTGTCTCATCCAACCTCCAAGATGCAATGGAAGATGTATTACTATTACTTATATTATACTTAATATATGGTGAGAATCTGATCTCAGCGGCTCTTCTCCCGTTGAGTTAGCGTACATACTTCAATGCCTCTTACTGTTTGTTTAACGGTAGTTTGTACATCTTGTGTCTTTTGTATTCATATAAAATTGAGCGGTTTAATAACTCGTTGTGTAACAGACGATCATTCGCTTGCATCGTGATCCGTGCAGCTGACCCGCCTGTACACGTGCCCCTCTTCCTCCTCCTCTTCCTCGTGTCGGATAACAAGTGCTTATTGTATGTTCACATCTTCTGTGGTCATGTCGAAGGCCCCGACCCATGATTACTCCAATTAGGACTTTTATTACAATTTTTCATCCTTTGTGCACACGTCTGCACACTGTGACTACATGCGAGAATCCATGTTATGTTTTAGAGACCACTTCTTTTTCACAATATTCTTCATTTCAGTTCAAAGAGACTCAACAGCAGGTAAAGTTAGTAAACAGATGTGTACATCCAAGTGAAAAGCTCAATAAAGGTTTTGTTTAAATATGAAAAACGGGGTCGGCTACATACTTTATGGATATTAAACCTATTAATGTCACAGTTCCAACATATTCTCCCATCACGTATGTTCTTATCCTGTAGGTTTCGTCATGTATGATCTTTGCGGCATATCGAGTCTACGCCCGTCTTAAAAAAAGGTTCCACGCAAACAAACTCGACTGCACTAGTCTGCGATAAACTGGATGTTTATGTGCAGTGATCAACAGAACCTTCCGTCCGGTCTCACCTTATTCTGGTTGTTGTTGTCATAGCGCAGCCTCTGCCGGTTCTTGTTCAGCTTGCTCATCAGCATCTTCCCCGTGCGGAAATCGAAGGAGCTGAGGTCCATCTGGTTGCCGAGGTAACGGGCCAGCTGAGGCTTGCTCCGAAACTTCTTCCCAGATGGACTGTGGAGGGGGAGGCAAGAGGAGACGTAAGAAACCGCTCTCCTCACATCGTCTCTTACCAAACGAAAAGAAACAGGGGAACGGAAACTCAACACGAAGCAGACAGAAGAGACACACAGAGTATCACAACATGCAAACAGAAGCAGAACACATCCGAGTTACGACGCTGAAGAGTCCCTCAATGAAATGGATGTTTGCTCTTTGCTCTGCAAAGAGCAAATACGACACCGTACGACACACACACACACACACACACACTCAACGACAAGGTCCAAAGGGATGAAGCCCGTAAGAACCAGCGAGCACGACGTACACATGAGCACATGAGCGCTGCAGCTCCTCTGAGGGCAGCGAACAGCGGCACGAGCGAAGGAAACAGCTGTGCGTGACACAACGTGCGAGGCAGCTCATGCAGATGTATTGGTCCCACAACACGGTGCCAGTGAACAGTTACCACAGACTACACAAGCGACCTCCCCCCTCCTCCTCCCCAACCTCCCCCCTCTTGCCTCTGTTCCTCATCTTGCTCGTCTCCTCTGCTAAATGAAGAGAAAGAAACAAGCGTGGCGTTTGTCTGCGTCACTTGTAATGAGTTGGGGGGGTGGGGGGGGGAGACACACGGAGCATTACACGCTGCGGTGGGTGCGTTACCTCGCCACGACTAGACGGACTACTTTATCTCTGAGCTTGTGAGAGGAGCTTCCGCCGCCGCCGTCGCCTACCTCACCCATCCCAAACTTTATGCCGACCCCCCTCCCTCACCGCAACCCTGTCTCGTTTCCGTCCGCAAACTCGGTGTCTTGTGCACCTGTAAGTTTTGCAAGCCCCCGTTCGTTTAGTACCTAAAATAATAGACATCGCTTTTTCCAGCTGACAAACCCGACTTTCTGGTCACTTCTTCCATTTTCCAGCCCTTGGGGAGAGCAGTGCAATCCCACCTTTTCTTCTCCATTTCCCACGCGAGTAGCCTATAAATCCACTAAAAAGTTACTGCGCATTAACGGATTAGATTTTAAGATTGGTTTCGTTTCTTGTTTGTTTGTTTTTGGGCTGGCAGGCCTATCGCTTCTTACGCTTTTGTTTCGACCATATTACAACATGCGTCCTCTGTAATGGGATCTGCCTGCTAACAACAGCTCGTCTCTTTGTCGTCGCGCAAATCCCTCCGCCGCGCAGCGCGGCCGCACCACCGCCCCGCCTGTTTGGCCGGGGCGAGAGGGGTCTCCGTCCGCGAGGAAAACATAGGACGACGCGGCTGCGTCAACGGCCGCGACAAGACAGGAAGTTAGCGTGAGAGTGTCACGGACTAAAGGTACCGACGGTGTGAGAAATATAACTTGGCGTGCGTTTGATGGTCCCAGTTACCCAAACTTTAAATTCCATTCGAACTTTTAAAAAGTCACGATTCTAAATGTTGGCGTGTAAATGCACGAATTAACTAGTATGTGTTGTACTTTCTGTTGTACAACCCGCTCTGAATAGACAAAAAGTCTATAGACAAAATCTAATTTTCAAAGAAATTAATGTGAAAAATCTCACGTTGTCCAACATCAGTTAATGGAATGTGTGTAATTGGGTAATTTCAGCATATTTTGAAAAAGTAAACGCATTTTAGTGGAGATATAAAATGTCTCGCCCCATGCATCCTCGCAATTTTTGAAACTAGTTATAATTTTGCTATTTTAGTAAAACTGCAAACGATTTGATTTAACCAATCCAGAACTCATAACCGTGAGGGACGACAACAAGTTCCATAAAAAATACGGTTCGTCTTTTATTGTGAAAGGCTTTAGCGGACGTGTCGTTTCTAGCTTGCCGTTGGTAGCCAGCTAGCTGTTACACCGATTCACCCCCGGGGGGGGAGAAGAGAAATCAGGCTACTGCTCCAAATAAACCGTAAACAGAAATCACGCAGACACGGTGACAGAGAGCATAAAACCAGCAAACGTCCCCCGGTGAAGTGGAATCCCCACTTGTAGCTTTCTCTGTAGCAAGAAACGTGAAAGTTTTGATGTCCGCGTCGTTGAAACGGGAGAGAACCCCTTTTCACCACGACGACGTCCCGACGTCCCCCCGGTGTCATCCGGACACGAAGCCGGCTTTTTATGAATGAACCGAGTCACGTTCGATCACAGCGATTAAACGCAGGCACCATTTTTTTTAAAAGCGTTAACACGCGCCTGTGGAGGCTTCGTGCATGTTTTTGCGAGATTAAAATCCATCTCGACGCAGCACGTTAATCGGCGCGGGGCACCGACTCCCTGTGCTTTATTTTAACGTTAGCTGTAAATATCACATCGCAGTGACGATGTTGCTAAAGGAACACAACCCCCCGGATCGACACACTGGCTTAAGACCATTTCTATTTTTTTCCCCCAATGCGAGACCACCGACTGCATCATCCGGATCGATGACAAACACGCGTCCACACGCATAACGAGGAAGACGGACGGCGGAAACAACGCCTCGGTGACACGGAACGCTGCCGTCGGTGCTTTCGTTGCCCTTCCGATCGCGTACTTACTCGTTTTTATCCATCCTGGAGACTTTATCTATCTGGCGTTTTCTCCCTCTCGCTGTGTTAAATCCCCTCTCCTCTTTCAGTCCCCTCCCCCTTCCATGCGAGAAATGAAAGACATTATACACGCACATTTCGCAGTTCGTAAAATGAGTAAAATGTCAGGGGGGGCGTTTGCAATAAAGTCCACGACATCTCGGGAGACGCGGAATTATATTATCACAAGCTTTTAACTCGTAACCTCATTTCTGCCTTATCCTCACCTCATTTTTTATTTCATGTACATTTATGTAAATATTGTATTCTTTTTTTAATTTTAAAATTGGTCGGCTTTCCAGAAAGGCAAGCACAAGAATTTCAATACACAGGGTGTAAACGGTGTGTAAATGACAATATAAATCTTTTAATCTTTTACATACGCAGTGTCGGCAATAACATTTTTATTTCACAGTTCTTTTACAGCACAAATAGTTTGAAGACAGTTTGCAAATATCAGCTGTACAAAGCCACGTTTTTCTCAAATGCCCCCATGCAAAAGACAATGAAAGAATCTCTTTTTTTCCATCTCTGATCTCCAAATATAAAAAGGCTGTCACCTTCAATCAAAGAAACAGAGCACTTGAATGGATGATATTTTGCAGAATAACTTGACACATTGGGGTAAATTGAGGATTTATTCACATTAAATAACACCGGATCAAAAGCAGCATTTTTACAAGAGTGCGTTTTGGCGTCCAAACTCCTAACGGGCCCTCGGCGACTGATTGTTGAGCCACGGCGTCCTACTTAAGCTCGCGTTGTGTAAGAATTCCACCCAAGTGCCCATTTACAAGTTCTGGTCCTGCAGGCAAGACACACAGCCATTTGTTAGCTGGTTGAATGTGGAAAAAACACACATCCTCTTTCTAACATAAACAAACACAAGTAGGTAAGGAGGAATCCAAATGTGTAAAAACGTTTGGAAATATTAACATATTGTCCAAAGTGTGGTATTACAATGAATATGATGGATCATGTCTGGGGTTTAGGTTGCAAAACAAAGTATTATAATACAGTCACCTGATATTTGGGGAAATTACAATTTCCTGGCATCACAAATGTTTATAATTATGCAGTGAGGAAACAAATTCATCATTTAAAAATAGTCATCCCCTAACAACTACACCCTGACAAAACGATTTAACAATTCATATCCAAAATTTAAAATGACGACTGTGTGGACGAAAGCCAGTGACACCGCTGTCATTATAACAATAGACTCACAATTTAGTCGCGTGGAACTTTACTCGTCATCGTTGCTGAACTTCCCTTTAATGTACGGCACATAGTCCAGAACCAATCGCCAGTCTGTGAAGTGAATGAGCGCCACTCCACCAACGGTTCCCCAGGCAACCATATTCGGTACCCTGGAAACAACAACAACAACAAAAAAAGGTTTATGACATAACAACACACTAACTGCATTACATATTTCTAAAGCTACTTCGATAGTCCTCGATTCAGGTGACATGAAGGTCTTACAAGAGATTATTCTTGGCAGAACTGCCTTAAATTTTAAGGATGCAGACCTCCGACAGTAATGGGGGTTGCGATTCCCAATAAAACTAATATATATATATATATATATATTAATCAGGGATAAATGTATTTTATACATTTATCTCCCAATTGTATACAACATTATTTATTGTCTTTCTCAGAGATGACATATATAAAAGGAATCAGGAAACAGAAAAAGGCACCACTCATGGTAGTGAACTTTATTTTAATTATTGATCTTTCCTCCCAAAAAGGTCTAACGCGAAAATCGCAGATGGCCAATGTTGAATGTTGAGTAATTTGAAAGATTATCATCATTATAATTATAATAATAATAATCATTAATGTGTACTAGACTGCAATGCATCATATATATATACACAAATTATATACACACATTATATATATATATATATATATATATATAATATAATATATTCCCTTTAGACATTTTTGCAAGGTCAATTAAGTAATGTGCTCCCAGTTGGAGGAAAGGTCAATCATTAGAATAAAGTTCACTGCCATGAGTTGTCACTTATATGAGAAAGACAATAAATAATGTTATATACAAACATTACCACATTAAACGATCATACAATAAACTGTGATTTTACATTATTAAGCGGTTTATCAGTCTAATACAATGGTCATATAACCTGAGTTAATTGTGAGATGCTTCTTTATTGGCAAAGGACTATGAGCAATTCATTTAAAGATATTACATTTTTAAATAATTTTGACATGAAATCACGGGAATTTAAACATCGGGACACATGAGATTTAAGTTAATGATACTCACAGATACCATTTGTTTACACTGACACTGGAAATATGTGTAACGTTACATTGCTCCTCCACGAACACCAGCATTAACGTAGTTGTTCTACGTTTCTAGTAGAAACAGTTTAGCATCTCTGGTTATAAACACGTTAATGTGATTATGCTAACTAGCGCAGCTAGCTAAAGCCAGAGGGAAATAAACAAGCAGGCTAAGCTAGTAAGCTAACGGGTCACTCAGAAGGACAACAGTTGATTAGTGATTTAAACAAGACGAAAGCACTAAAAACAGTGTCTCCAACATGGTGCTCGACCCCTGTTAATGACTTAACTTACCAAGCCCTTAGAATCGTAATGTATTTGGCACCGACGAATTTATTTAGTATTTTCTGCACCATCCTGACCTTCTCAGTTGTAGTTCTTTACTCGTTGCAATGTTTTCTCGCGCTGCCGGCCTTGAAGGACCCCGAGGCGGCCTCTTCTGTGCCTGTTAAAAATAAACCGGCTGCCTTTAACTGCTTCGGTTCCTTTCAGGCCACTGCTTCAGAAGCTTTATTAAACACTTCTGTGTTGAGCACGCACTGCATAATACGGCAGTACTGTGCGTGCTGACTTTATTAAAACAACTGGTTTTAATCATGTTTTCAATTGAATGTAAATGTAATTATGAATCACAATGGCATTTGTTATTCCCAACCGCCTATTGACAATGGCAAATATGAAAAAATTCATTTTCCGAACTACAATAAACCCTTTATTACAATGTTTTCCTTTATTTTCCTTTTTATGTATACAATATTCAAAAGCCAGACATTGGAAAAGGTATAATCTGTTATTAAAAATGGCACATTTATTGCTACATTACTGTTATATACAGGACAGTTCTCAACTATATATATTTATATATATATATATATATATATGTATAAAAAAAGAGAGAGACAGAGAGAGACGGAGTGAGACGCTGAGGACCCAGCAGGAGTCAACAGCACGCTCACTCCCAAGATGTCAGGCTCTGTACCTGTGAATGTATTAACACTCAATGGTCTCCCCCTTTTTAGTTCAACAAAGATATGACAAAACTGTTGAAAGCAAGTGTTTTATTACTGCTTTCTTATACCAAAACAATTTCAAGCCCGTCAACCTAACATTTTCCATCAGAATATTGTAATTTTCTGTTGACATCATGTGCCCCTGCAGTGTTCGGCTTGCTTTTCTGCAGACTTCAAACTGTGTCTATGTGAAGACTCGTTTTAAGAAATAAGGTCGTCGTCGTCCCCCAAAACAAATGATTTGAGTATGTCGCTTGAAGGCTAATGGGATGCTCACAGAATACTAAATGACATCAAGTCAGAGTTCCCCCAAATCAGCAATATTCAGTACAATAGTTGATCTTCAAATAATAAGAAAAACTTAATACAACTTTTTTTCTTTTTTTTTTTTCAAAGAAGTGATTAGAACTTCTTAAAAAAAAAGTCAGTGTCAACAGCATCAAAGAGCTGGAAGAGGTGAAAATAGTATGAGGAGACTAAATATATTGAAAGTCTCTGCAGCAAAGGGCTTGCACTCTGATATACAGAAATATTGAATGCTCCGAGTCATTAGGAGGTTCCAGCTACAACGAGAACGAAAAGAAAAGAAAAAAAAACAACTCACTCCCTACATTGAAATTGAAGCAACACATACTGAAACATGTTAATGTGCATCAACCCGCAGACAATCAGAGCCAAAAGCAGCATCTCTTGAACCCTGAAATGTGAAGCAATGTACCAATATAGGGCTGAGGGAAAGAAAACTCATGACCTGGACCCATGACCTTAACTAACACAGCAGTTTGGACAGTATAATCCAGTTGAATAATTAGAAAAAAAGGGGAATAAAAACTAAACAAGATCTACGTAACATTTATTTATTTAACTAGATACACTGAAAGAAAATCTCTTTATACCATTTAAACTTCTTCCTGAAAATTGAAGAAAGCATTAGGAGAAGGGAGGGTGGGGGAATGAACAAGTACCTCTTTAATCTCCATGGTAAATGAAATGATATGGTTCACAAAATAAAACTGTCTTAAATGAAAATACAAGTTCAGGCACTGATAAGGTATCACTCTCCCATCATGTCATCTTAAGTCTTGAGAATGAAAAGGCCACACTATTGATTTGTATAGGTCTTTCTCTTCATCTCTTTTTGTAGAAATTAAACAAAAAAAATGCTCTACCTCCCACTTGTGATTACATGTTGGTAAAAACCATTCACAACATGACATGACATGTGAATAACGTCACAATAACACTGTTTTGTTCTCCATATTATCCATCACCTCACTCCCAAATACGGACGTCTGCCTCCAAAATAGATGCGCAAGCTACTAAAATGTGAGCTGCACACAAGAGCCACTTGGTTGAGGGCAAACATTAGAAAAGAAAATGAAAATAAGTATACGGTGCTGACGAAACCCAGGAACACGACTTTGAGAATGAGGGTGATCCACATTTGTATGGTAGCTACATTCAAAAACCAGTTGCATAATTACTGTTCGAGACAAAAATCTTCCCACATTTTCCCTCGGCGCCAACGTGAGCAGATTCATTCGGAGTTCATCTGGGCGGCTGATGATGCGCTTTACAACTAAAACTGGAATAAAGGACACACCAAACGCCTTTTCATTTGTCAGCAGTTGACCTTTAGCCTCTGCCGCCCCCCCCCCCCCCCCCCCCGGTTCAATTTAGATTTTGAACAATTCCATTTTAAATGTCGAATATCCCACTTTTCAGCTCATCTACAATACACTCTAAACTTCAAACTAATATTGCCATTTATGTAAAAAATCTACAATGTATAGACTAACAAAAAATATATATTTTTATATATATATTTAATTTTGAAAAATGAAACATATCAGAGTAATGTATGAAGTCAATTTACACGTCACGCTCCTCTCGGTAACAAACGGGAGAACAAACGTACTCGGGAGGAAGGTGAGGGGCTGCAAGCCGGTGGGAATGCTCATTCAGGAAAAGAAGGCCTCCGTCACACGAAGGCTTTCCTGCTTCAAACAAGATCCCTTCTGCAGAAAGGAACCCAGATTTCTGCTTTTTTTTTTGTCTTTTACAGATCGTTTAATAAAGGGGAAAGAAAATTGAGCTGTTAAGTCTGCTGGCATCGTCAGTAAAGCATTTTAGATAAGAGCGCCAAGTGGTGCTGATCACTTAGCAAGCGTCTCAAATGGCTTCAATACGCGACGTTCAGGGACTGAAACGCACAACAGGTCCTCACTCAACTTCCAGCCCGAACCGATACGACTGCGCTTCGCCTCGTCCACGTATGCTTTAGTACATAAAGCAGTACAGAAACCTGAACACGTGACGAGGGATTCCCGGAGTAACACTAGAATTTGTGGTCAACGAACGGGAAGAACGGCGTTTGTCGCAGTCGACAGACTCCTCCACTTGGAGAATTCCTCAACTTGGGAGGAAGGAGCCTTCGATTCCAAGTCTCCGGGTGGTCTTGCGGGATGAGGCCCATCTCGAGTCAGAGACCCTAGGTTCACGTCTTTCAGGAGCTGCTTTTTGAACTGT
Source organism: Gasterosteus aculeatus (assembly GCF_964276395.1). Lineage (NCBI taxonomy): Eukaryota > Metazoa > Chordata > Actinopteri > Perciformes > Gasterosteidae > Gasterosteus > Gasterosteus aculeatus. The sequence goes on along the minus strand of NC_135695.1, from coordinate 19,356,337 downwards.
CAGGACGTTTGACCTTTCCGTTGTGATCTTTCCGCCGCCTTCCCTAAACATTTGCTGATGAGATCGGGGGAAAAGTCACTGAATTTAGACAATTCAACTTCAACTATGGGCTCTGTTACATAACATATGTAAGACTGTACCACCACGCTGGGAATGACATACATTAAAAGTAACTGCTCATACACATAAGCAAGCCCTCACAATAAATGTTCCTCACATGTCAAATAGAAAACATGTAACAATTAGGCACAAATCCTGGATTCAATTTGTGTTTTTTTTTTTTTTTTTTTTTAGGTCTCCTTTCTTTCTCAAGAGCACCTCTCGGCAGTGTGTGAACTCCCAATCTGTGGCAGGACAAAAAAAGAGCTTCGGTGTTCCATCATGTTGAGGAAACCAAGAAGATTTGTTTTTACATGTATAAAACAAAGCAAAAAAAAAAAAAAAAAAGTTCTTCACATTTGAGCTTGTAGTCATGGTTGGGAGTGCGACAAACAGGCTGTGTCAGTTTTGGCAGTATGCATGTGTGTACAAGTGTGTGAATGTGCATCCTGAAACTTGAACGGACAATACACAGACATGTCCCCACACACACACAAACACACACACACACACACACACACACTGGAGAATAATGGGTGGAAGAAATCTGTTAAGGCCACATCCTGACAGCCAAGGAAACACCACCAGATCTGCAAAAGAGGACCACAAACATCATGTTGCAGTAATCCTGTATTACAAAGAAATCAACACAATATTGAGGATTAGTGCAGCACATATTTCAAGTTCTAATCCACAAGATCTTCCCATAATCAAATTCCTGCTTTTGCAAAACAAACGTGTTCTACCCCAGCTGCTCAACATTAAAACGCTTTCCACTGGGAGGCAGCCACAGCGGTTTACATCGGCCACCGCGTGATTTTGCATCATCGGATGGGTTTTAAATATCGGGGGTTAATGGGAAGATAAAAGGAGCAGCCACGGGGATGCAGAAGATCGACAGGCGACAGCGCGCACGCCTCTTCATCAAGTGCGCCAACTTTAACTGAATCCTGCCGTTATGCGTATAACTACACGGGCATCATTAATCGGCGATGGGAAAGTATTAATTATTGATTGTTAATTTGCTTGGCTGCTCTGGTCGTATTTTCTCTGTTCAAGGATCGTTTGCAAACCCAAGAATTCCAGGACTCGTAGTAACGACTCCATCTTTTACGAATTACCCCCTGCATCCGTCAGTAGCCAATGGTCTGAGGCCTACCTGGTGTTACATGTGGCCAACGGGGTTGTGGCCATCTCCGCCCATGCTAGGATGGCCTCCTGAGAGCTGCATGGGCGCGTCCCCCACCACCCCGGACACCTTCTCCTCCTCGCGGCGTTTTAAACATGCTGCCTTGGGGTTAAGGTTGCGCTCTGACAGGAGGGAGAGAAAACAGAAACAGGGCCTCTCAATACAAAGAGTGACGGTTTATTTAACGGGAGGTAAACACGGCCGTGCTTCCCATCCGCCACGGGCCGCCTGCGCACTGACCTCTGACTTGCTGTTCTAAATTAAGGATGACGTTGACGGCCTGGTGCAGGATGAGAAGTTTGGTCTGAGGTTTGTCGTGGCTTAGGTGCAGCTGGCACATCCTCCCGAGCTCCTTGAACGCCTCGTTGATGTCCCGTACTCTGAGGCGCTCGCGGGCATTGTTAGCCACTCGCCGTTCCTTCTCACGTTCCAACTTCACCTCGGGGGGCAGGTCCTCGTCATCTTCGTCTAAACTACTTGAATGTGAAGAACAAAACAAATCAGGCCGAGGGCGAGAGGACGTTTACGGACAAACAAACGCTGGTGTGTTCACGTGAAGGGGATTCGTCTGCTTAAGTCCAGCATGAATAGCTGTGCACGCACAGTTGAACTCTGTACTGAATGGATGCACTAAAAATAGTTTGTTAAATGCACACATGTATAAAATTAAATATCGAAAAAACATATATCCAAGAAGCAGCATCTGCTTCTCATTAAATCAAAGTTCATGATCCTCCACATTGTAGCATTATGTGCTGCTGTGTTTAAAATAAAAGGGAAGGCACCACAAGCTGCAGACTCCCATTTACATTTAAAAAATGTAAATCTCTTCATTTGTTTGCAGCACAAATAAAGAAATATTGAATGGTAGTGATGTACAATGCATTTCAAAAATGTCAGTTTTTTCACAATGTTTCAGTCAGATTTGAGACACCACTTCCATGAACGTGTGCTTTTTACGCCGTGTGGCAGGAGTCCACAAAGCACAAGAAACTGAGCCTCTATTGGAGACACTTACTCATCTTTCTGGTCTGATAGGCTAGAGAGCATCTGGAGGGTCAACGCCTCCTTTCTGAAAACGTGACATGAAGGGAAGGGGGATTTCAACATCAGTTAAACGCCTACCAAAGTCTGGGGCATAGGTGGGGCACACAGGACTACGATCAATCACACGGCCCGACACATTTTACAGCTGACATCTGGAACCTTGCAGCAGATACATGAAAGGTTCTTCAATATTTTCACACTCGGCCAACGGCGTCAAGGCAAATCTCCACATTTCTTTCCCCCCATGCCTTTATACAATAGTGGAGTTTTTTAAGCCTTTAGTAATAAACCAGCAAATCCAGGCTACAAAGACTGGAAAACAGTCAGGACCACTTACCGTCGAAGGCGCGCCGCCTTGGAGTCCTTCTTCTCGTCATCAGATTTATCGCCAACGGACGAGTTCTCATCGTCCTCTTTGTCTTCTCTTTTGATGTCCGAGCTGCTGGAGGAGTGCGTGGAGCGGGCCAGGCCGCCGGGGAGACCTTGGGGACAAACGCATTTCACATGTGAAAAAAAGGCCTCTCCGTGGAGGGGGGGGGGGGTGAACACGGAAGGCTAATCAAGCAGAGATCGCTGCGTCTGCACACCAGCGGAATCACCAATCAGGCTCTGCGAGCTGAAATCAAACATTTTGTTTTGTACCGGAAAAAAAAAAAAAAAAAAATCACATTTCACAAAAAACAACAACGGACGTGCTCTGCCGCACGTCGCACCATATGGAGGCCGACTTACCGGTAAAGCCTTCCGGTTGGCCGACCGGTGGCGTCGGGCCGGACGCGTGGTGACCGTGCAGGAGGGTGCTGCTGGGAGGAAGGCCTGTGGGCTCCTCGTGTTTCCCTCCCTGCGGACGGGGGAGGAGAACCACGAGATGAAGATATATCACGAGTGCGCCTCTAGAGAACTGACCGACCACTGCGTTGGTCCAACGTCAAAGACAAGAGGAGCTTCAGAGAAAATAAAGTAACTCCACAGTGACAACGCCGAGAACCAATATTTACTAAATATGCCCACATTTTTTGTGTTATACAACCAAACAATACACTTTACTTCTTATTTCCTGTAGTTTTAAGATTTAACATTTTGTGTTAGCAGTTGTTTTTTCAGATTTGGGCATGAAAAAATGATTATTTTAACCTCCATACTAACAAAGTTTCTTCGGGAACTTCCCATATTTCAGCACGGAAACACGGCCCTTGTGGAGCTTCCAGACGTGTTGATAGAAGTTATGTTTGCTATAAAATTAAACCACAAAACCCAAATGAACACTTGGAGTTTGCATCCTGCCCGACTCACCATGGCCGGATGTCTGTTGCTGAGGGCGAGGCTCGCATTCGGGAAGGCGGGAGAGAGGCCCCCCAGGCCCCCGTTGTGTACGGCGGACAGCAGGCTGTGCATGTCGGGGGCGCCCTCCAGACCCTGACCCACAGCGTGGCTACGCAGGACGTGGATGGCCTCCTCCAAACGGTCCTCCATTTTACTCTGCTTCGGAAAACCACGACAAGCACGCAGACATCAATGCGGCGAAAGTCCCAAGAACAGCTCGTTAACGCACAGTGCGTCTTTGAAAAATACCTCGATCCTAACGAAGCACTTAATTGAAATAAGCATAAAAATTAGCCGAACGCCACTGTGATGGAGCAGACAGCGGTTCCACGTACCAGCGCGTGTGCTTGCCCTTCATAGTTGGGCGTGGTTGGTCTTTGCCACTGAGACGGAGCTCCTGCAGAGACAAACATGGGGACGTTGAAGAGGTAATGACTTTACAGCAGATGGCGCTGCAGACACATTCTAAAGCTGGAGATCATTAAAAACGCAGAGGATCGTTTTTGCTCCAACAATTCCCAGTGATGTTTTGTTTTTTTGTGAGCCAAAAACAAGGTTGCAATCAAACTGAACGAGTCAACTCAATGGGACTGATGTCAGTATTCTGTGGCGGATATTTAACTATTATCCAGATTTGTGGTCGCATGAGTAAGAATAAAGCACAGGATGAAACCACCTGATCGCAGTTTACCAACCTTCTGATTGGCACAATTTACTCAGCTGTGGGTTACGTTAAAGTAAGATCGAATTTAAAAAGGTTAAAATAAAGACAATGTGAATGGTGTGTGTATAAATACGTAGATGTGTTTGTGTGTGTGTGTGTGTGTGTGTGTGTTGATGACACATTCCAGTGGTGATTAAATGCCTTTTACTGACTCAACAGAACATTTCATGAGAAAACCTTGTTGCCTTCTCATAGACATTCACACAAAATCCACACTCCTACAACAAATACGCGAGGACCCAACTGCACCTGCAATAGCCTGAGGAGATCCAGGGGTAGATGGAGCGGAGGGGAAGTTATTACTGTTGTGGTCCGACGGGTAAATCTGAAAGAATTGATCGAGCAGAGCAAACAGTATTGATTTTCCCTGCAATACTGAACCATTGCTGAGCAATGTGTCACAACGACAGGTTCTCCTGCGTGATGGAATGGTTTTTATTTCATGCGATATTTATCTGGGATCAACGCAAATGTCTTGTCAGAAAATGTGAACTAAAAGAATCAAAAGAGTCACAGCAAATACAATAAGGATTAAGTGGGTTATTTTTAACCTTTTCTTTTAGTAGGCCAAATACTACTTTATTTAGTTTTTCTGTCGTCGGTTCATTTGTCAGAGATTCCATCAGAAACAATTGACGTCACAATTTCTTGCCCACTTTAAAACTGAAGACAATTATTAGGTGCTTCGATTTCAACGTTTTGTTAGGAGATGCATCTTACACAATGGAAATTCATCGGCCTAAGATAACATATTTTCACTTAGGAGAAAAAAAAACTACAGTTTCATTGCCCTGCACTAATTTTGAAAAGCAAAAAATCAACAAATAACTCACTGAGGCAAGAGCCTTCCCAATTTCATCTCCTGAACTGCCAGCTGTGGTGCCTCGGTTGGCTGCAGAGATAAAAGAAATCAGATAACGTGTTCATTTGTTTTTGAGAGGGGTGGGGGGGGGGCGAAGAAGGGGGAATAAAACGCTTTTAACATACAACTCCCTTACCCATGATGCTCTCTCCGTTGATGGCGGGGGTGTGGTTGTAGGCGGCGGGGGCCGGGTGGAAGCCGTTGACTTCGCTGCCGTGCAGCGGATAGTTCTGTGGGGACAGAGGCAGGGGTTGACGCTTCTGGAAAGGGAATACAAGTAGCTTCGTGAGGCACAAACCCCTGGGAAAACTCTACGAAATGCAAGACGTTATTAACCGCTCAACATTATTTAGATTACCCAAATGGTTAACAGAGATTTTAGTTCATGCATCTCAAATGATGTGTGCTTTTATCAATGGAAAGTACATTTTTATTCCTGAAGAATAGTAATGAATTATTATAAATGAAAAATATGAAATGACTGAGAAGGTTTCAACGCACCATCCTTTCCTGTGGGTTAATTGCAGAGAAGGTGCCCGGCTGTCCGATGTGAGGAGAGTTACCCAGCATGGCGGAGTAGCCAGAGGACGACCAGGGGTCTTCTGAGTGAAACGCGAGACACATTCGCAAACGTGAAGACAGCTTTTAAAAAGAAAATAGGCCCACGGGGCAAATTCATTCCTGTGATATTTAAGATATAAGTGAAAGGTTACCTTGCATATAGAAAGGGTAGACCGCTCCAGGCTTAGCACCAGGATATCCTCCGTTGTCTCTCGCATACTCGTCACCAGATGTGGAAGCATACACCTAAACAAACATCCAGACAGTGAGCGGAGAGACGGAGATTCCTAAAACAACATACTTCACCGTGCACATTTACCGACTGGTGATTTATTCATTGTTTTAAAGTATTCTCACTTTGCTTCTCCCGAGTGTCACGAGAGAGACAAAGTAACAAGGAATCGATCCACGGGATCATATGCTTTCCAATAGCGTCAAGTGGCCACAAGATGGCAGGAGGGAGTCTGCCGGCGGTGGAGGAGAACACAGCGGCCATGCCACGCTGGGCACAGCGACGGCTTGAATCCCGGCGCACAGCGGGCACTTCCTCTTGCTCCCGGGACCCCAGTGACATCGCCCCGCCCGGCCCGAGGCCCCTCCCTGCAACGCGCTCGGTATCAGCTGGCACGCATGCCATGCCGCCGGCGAGCCAACGCTCTGGCCTCCACCAGCAATACCTCCGAACCGGCAACACTGTCACGCTGTCTGTGGCGTCAACCGGAGGCCCGGATTCGGTGATGACATTTTTATAACGGCACCCCTGAAGAGTCCGATCACACGTCCTTCCTGCGCGTTGCTAACGAAAAATGGATGCTGGGCCTTGAGTGACACATCTCTGCGCTCGGAGATGGACATTAAGAAGCAGTCGGTCACCCCCCCACCCCCCAAAACGCCATCAGACACCACTCGGTTCGTCTTTTCCTCTCCTCCTCTGTGGCAACATGGCAGAGAGGAAGAGAATAGAGGCTAGGCTGCAAAAAATGCTAATCCAGAGAAGGGATTTTTTTCTGTAATTTGATTTAACAGGGAGAAGTGGAAAGGGAATGGAGAGATGCACTTCTAATTACAGAGCCATCTGCCTGTTCCTGGACCACATCCAACTCCACAGGCAGCTGGGCTGAGGAGAGGGAGCGGAGAGAGGGAGAGAGATGGGGGCTGGGATTCAGTCAGTGAGGGAGGGAGGGAGGGATTGCAGAGGGTAGGGGGGGGGGGGGGTGGTAAAGGGGCATGGGGGAGAATCGAGGGGAAAAAATGGAAGGCCCTGATGATTTATGAAATGGGTAGGGAGATAAGGGGTGTTAAAGGGGGACAGGAGAAGGTAATCTAAATGACTTAAACAAAGCTTGATATGGCCAGGGGAGTGTGAAGGAAGCAGGGGATTTAAAATGATCACGGTTCATTCGGGGAAAAACATGACGGAGATGGCTTCATTTAACAATAGGCTTTGAGTTGTTCTTTCACGGGGAACAATGTCGAGCGAATCCCGCTGCTCTGGATGGGAACAGGACCACACAATGACTGGTGCTGCTGGATAATTGTATTCTCCTGGAAGAAAGGGGATTTCTAGGGTAAAATCCTCGACTAATGGGGGTTTAATGTAATTCAGGTTACGACCGTGCAAAAGGTCTCGACGCCAGAAAAACACGGCGTTGTGGCAAAGGAGCGCGCAGCAGATGAAGATTAACAAACTAACCTCAGAGCTTCTTTTATCCGACCACAAGAGTTTTGTGATGGTCTATTGGACAACTAGGGGGCAGAAGAGAAGTTCCACCGTGTTGTTTGATTGTTGCAGAAGGGGGGGGGGGGTGTTTAGGGCAAGGATGTAGTGCACAGGTGGGTTGGAGAAGCCAAAGGAGCTCAGCTGCAACGTAATGGCCTTTACGTTGCAGCCATTATGTATCCATTTGCTGGCTAATGGCAACATGATTTAAGTAACAAAAAGTAGATAAAGAAAAGATAAAGAGCGGGGGGGGGGGGGGGGTGGAGAAGCAGGGAGGGACGAGAGAGACCACAGGATCATCATCGGCAGTCATTAATCTGGGCTCAGACACGGGGCTAAGAGGCCTCGCAAGCACCGCGCCTCACAACTGGGTCACTCACGGGGGGGGGCGGCGGGGGGGGGGGGGTCCCACCCAGGCCATCGTGTGGTGAAGCGTAGGCGGGGGGGCGGGGCGTAGTGTGGGGGAGGGGAGGAGGGGCAGGGGGGGGGGGGGGGGGTTCACGCACGCACACGTCCCATCATCGCTTGCAACCAAAACCACGCAGCCATCGTTCACCCTGCAGGGAGCGACTGAGGTTCAGACAGTGGAAAGAAAAAGGGGGGGGGGGCGGCGTTCACACTCTATCTCCGCGGTGACGGCACCGCGGAGATAGAGTGTCCACACGCTGCGGTTTCAGCAGCCACTTCAACATGACAACACCCACAGGTGCAGGAGAGCGCCGATGCCGCGTTGTTGTTCTTCGCGTCTTCAGCGAACGCCGGAGGGAAGCGGCGCGCTCGCCGGGTCCGTCTGCGCGCACCCGAGGTCGCATCTTTGTCTCAAACGCAACGCTGTTAACGCTCGACTTAATTTCCTGCCAGATTACGCGTCCACGGCTCCGTGATTTGGACGCAGCCAGCCACATAAATCCTTTGAACTCGCTCCATCCGTGCGTCAAAAGGAAACATCAGCATAGGCACGAGTCCGTCTTCATTTAACTTTTTGTTGCACAGATTTTAATATGATTGTATTGTGGAAAGGGCCAATGTGGTGAATAACTAGTGTTAATATCGCCCTCCCACATCTGTGCACCGATTCGAGACGCCGAACAGATGACGCAAGTGAGGAGAGCCAAAGGTTTGCGTATCCAGTTCGTCTTTTAGGTCACCGTCGTCACCTGAGAAGCGGCGCGGCGCGAGGACTGCGTGGCCCGAAAATGTTTGTGCAATGGAGGCATTTCAGATCGTTGATCGAGCGGCGGCAGCAAGCGATCTCTAATAAGCAACTGACCAGGTCGCCTCTTCTGACGTGACATATCAGGTTTGCCATGAGGAGCCTTTAACAGAGGGAAATGCTTCGTGGTATTCAAATTGGGCAAATGGCGTCAGATTCGTCCCGGATCTGCAGCAGCTGAATCCGAGCGGGCGGACTGGCGGGTGATCATCACACAGGACTCAGTGGAAATAATCTATAAATGGGAATGATGTGTGCAGCGGCTGCCTGATTGAATCCTCGTTCACGTCGCTTTAGGACCGACGGGGAGATTCATTGAGGATATATTCAAACACGTCACGGTGACTGGTGTTTCCAGCTATGTGTGGCTGCCGTCACCCACACATCAGCTGCTGGGAGTTCTGGGCCCGCTGACAGGATGCGACACTTGGTACGGCGTATCAAGGCTCTGTATGGAACTCCGTGCCACGAATTAAGAGTTTGTAAACACGCGGTCGAATCCGGTTAAAACCGCTTCAAACGTAAATCCCACGGACTCCGTTTAGCTTTGACGTTCCCGTTGCAGAACAATGCGTTGTGAATAACGACGCCGTGACCCATATTCAAAAAGGGACTTTACAGATTACAAACTTGCTTTAAAAGCCACAACTTCCCGAATGGCTTCTGCATTGTCCTTATAGGAATGCTTCCCCCACAACGAGAGGATTCATTCATGGCTTATTCACCCAAAATACCACTTCAATTCTTGAAACCTTTTCCAGTCATAACTCCTGCAGAATAACTGGGTTTAAAAAGTCGTTAAAACGTAGCAGATTCTTCACGAATTTAAAAGTTACACGCTTTGTGTACCAGATACAAATAGTCATTTTGTTTTTGTTGTATTTCTTTAACAAATCCTGGATACAAACTTGTAACTGGATCCAAATTAGAACCAGCCGCCACCACCCGGCCCTCCTTGAACCGTCATTACCCAAATCCAGAACTCTTCCCACAAGACCAACAAATCCAAGCAAGAACACTGAAGGAGGTGAGCTACCGAACTTGACAAAGCACCTCAAAATCCTATAAAATTGCTCGTCTACATGACAACCGGGCCGTGAACAACAACACGCGAAGCCACTCGAGTGCAGTGCGGAGACTCGGTGGTGATGTTTACTGGGCGCCGAGTTGCCCGACTGTCAGCTCACAGAGGCTCTTTACCCCCGTCTGTCACGGAACCGCTCAAGCAGAGTGGGGAGAGCAGCGAGTGTGTCTGTGTGTGTCTAAATGTAGAGAGAGAGACAGAGACAGAGAGAGAGAGAGAGAGAACTGAGCTGTGAAGGCGAGCAGAAATAAGCTCTCACCGAGGACGGCAGGCCAGGGGGTTTCCGAATCTTCTTTGGCTGGGTTTCTGCATACGAGCAGGCGGAGAAACAGAAAAGGTGAACGAGAGACACACAGAAGAACACGTATAAAGACACATTTCACAATGTTACGTCTTCCTGGGCTCTAAGTCCAATAAGTAGAGAGAAAACATGCATGTCGATCAGCGTGCATGAATGTTGCTGTGCATTCACACGTACAAACCTTTGTATGGAAAGAGAGTTGTCGAACGTAGACTTAAGAAATAAGCTGATAAAATTTGTACGATTTGAGCAGACAATTAAATGAAACTAGGTAATCTGTAACCATCGAGAAGAAGAAAAGACACCACGAGGGGAATTCCAGGTAATAAAAGCAAACGTAGAAAGATGAACGAGCAGGTTGTGTCCAGATGGATCACCTATGCCTCCATCGGGCGGCCTTCTCCTCGGGTTGGTGGGGTATGACGGGTAAAACTGGGAGCCGGTTTTCAGGCCGGAGGGGGACATGGCGTCCGGGCTGGGCATCGCTATTTCGCTGGGAAGGAAACCAGGCTAATAGAAGAGAGAAAGATGGAGAAACGGGGCTTTACAATTAACTACTTACGGGGGCGTAGACTAGCACAGCACAAACCACTTCTCTTCTGGGAAACGATGGCAGTTAATTCAAAGTGTTTAACATGAAAAGAGAAGTGAGAAAACAGGGTTTCCTTTACATGGCGCATTACATAAATTCATCTCTCACACACACACACACACACACACATCACTGCGGTGCAATGCGAACATACCTGGCTTACAAAGGGAGGGTATGGTGGCCTCTCATTTTTACCTGCAAGATAAAAGTGGAAATCGTATGGACGTTAAGAAAAACGGCTTCCTTTTTGTTTATTTATTTTTAAAGTACGAAAAGTCCAGGGTTGCCGCCCCCCCCCCCCCCCCCCCCTCCCCTTTTTTCAGTACGCTCAGCTGCAGAAAGCCGCCTGCCAGACAAAACCCTGGGGAAAGGTTCTGCTTCAGTGCCCTAACATCTCCAACACTCAACGAATGAACACAGGCGCGTGCATGTGCGCACACACACACACACACACACACACAGAAAACAAAGTATGCGTAACAGTCAAATCGGCCTTTATCAACGTGATTATTTTATCCTCCATCACAGGAAAGGAAACTTGCGTTGAGCTTTACACGTTTGCATTTCTTTTTTTATTAACCACATAAGGCGACTTAAAATGAGTCAAACGGACCTGCGACCCCCGCACTGATGAACGGAGAGGACAAGCCTTCATGCTCGTTGTAGTGGGATCCTTCAACGTAGCCCTGAGGGGGACAATGGCAGACACACAACAACAACAACAACATGAGTAACCTCAGAAGAGGAGACAAATGCAATATAAATCATGCAGGCTCTAACACGGGACCCACACTCAAATGATAAACCGTGTTTAGTGGTCTTGTTAATGCACCTATGTGGGCCGTCTTAGTGGGAACCCTCCCTCGGATCTTCTGTCTAACTAACAGGATCCATGCCAAACAAATCCGCATCAGCTCGGGGGATTCGAGCCGACTTTTTTTAATTATCAACTTGTGGTAATCAAAGCCTGCTGCATCTATTTCACCCCGTGTTCCTTGTATTTACACAGAGTTGTGCCAAGACAGTTAAAGCGGATGTGAGGCTGCAATTACCGGTGGGCTTCCACAGAGGTTCTGGGCTGCTAGACAGGCTGCCAACGCAGGATCCCGAGCCAAGGTTATTAGGTAGAGAGTAAAACTACCACTTCAAATCGAACATGGCACACGGCATGAAACGGTACTAAGCTGTTGTGCTGGTAGGGGGAGAGGATGTGTGTGTGTGTGTGTGTGTGTGTGTGTGTGGGTGGTCGACTGATCAACTGAACGTGTGCGAGCATGTGACAATATCACGGCATCTGGTGTCAATACTTGGATCTCCAAACTTTAATTTGTGTGCGGCTCAGGAGTGCGAGAGCGTGTTTGGATCTTACCCGTCCTTGGCTGAACGAGGGGCTGTTCTGTTCTGCTGAGCCCCAAGACCCAGAGCCGCTGCGCTCGTCTATTGCTGCAAGGAGACACATTGTTAAGACGGGACGGGCGAGGGGGGGGGGGGGGGGGTGCAGGACACATGAAAAGACTCGAGGAAGCAGGTTGGATTAACGGATTGTTAGCGATCCCCTAATGACAGATACGTAGGAGTGCCCTGATGTCGGACATCAAGGGAACCCGTCGCCGCGTCCTACTCTAAACATCGGACGTCCTTAAGTGGCCACAGTGGGCTTACGCGCGCCGAGAGGGAGCATCACTATTGATCAAAGCCGCCGCTGTCGCAGTCGAGGTGGAATGCAACGTTACACCATTTCAAAAAATAAATAAATAAGCGAATTATTATGCTGCTCAGTGTACCCATCAGCGTTCATCACGGTCACTGAATAGCACACGATTAACCATTTAATAACGATGACACACGTAAACATGTGGAGTAACACGAAACAAAAGAAGCATAAAGCCCAAACGTGAACACTAACGTTTTAGGGTAAAGGAAAAAGGCCGATGTGTGACACAAAGGAAAAACGCAGCCAAAAGACTGGTGGAGCAGAAATACCCCCATCATCCCCTTCTCCCCGTCTTATGCACTAATGCTATCCAGGCTCTCTGGAGACACAGGCCTTAATTGCATGCTGATTTGCATAATTGTGCATATTAATTCAGTTTCCTTATGAATATTCATATTTCGCCTTTGATTTTTGCCTAATTAAAAAAAATGTGTGTGAGAAGGCAAAAGAGAGCGAGCGTGGAAGCGAGGGGACGGGGGAGGGAGGGAGGGAGGGAAGAGCGAGAGGGGTCTGGCTGAGATCAGCAGCCTGACTGACGAGCGAGAATGAGTGATGAGGCTAACAGAGCGGTGCAAGCACCTACACGCGCCGCGACAGCCGTGATCTATGGAGCCCCACGCCGCCGGCGTGGAGAATCGGGCGGGCAGGGGAGGAGAGGGGACCTCGAAAAGACCGGCCTCGCTCACCGTCACGTCGGCACAGCCGGACAAAAAAAAAAAAGACAAGAAAGGAAGAAAAGAAGAAAAAAAAAGGCTCCGGACGCCGGCGAGGCGCTCGCCGCTAAAAAATAAAAATAACAATGACAGACGTTGTGTGAAGACACGCGCGCCCCAAAAAGCCGGCGCCGGGAGAAATTAAATTTCTCAAATTAGAGAGAGAAAAAAAGATGCCTTCAAAAGGATCAATTGATGAGTCTCAAAAATCGACTCTTTGTTTCCCCCCTCGGGAAGCTGCGGCTCCTGCGGGCCGGCAGACCGCGCGGCGCATTCCTCCCGCGTTCAGGTGACCGGCGATGTCAGGCGGCGCTGCCAGGCCGGCGAATAACTTCACAGGAAGCCCCCCATACAAAAAACACCCGTTGGCCTCCATTTGGCCAGCGGGGGAGGGAGGAGGGAGCGAAAAAAGCACAACTGTGCAGGAGAAGTCTGACAACGTTGTTTCACACTTGCCGGAGTAATTAACTCTGAGGCAATTAAAACAAGGTGGAGAGCTGCTGAGGCGACGCCGACGCCGGAGAGGAGAGGCCGCCTCGGCTGTCGCTCATCGCAATAGCAAACACGGCAACAATAAGGAATATTGTACAAAATAAAGGCTCCCAAGAAGCTTCAAATGCTGCAGGAAAATAAGTAATGCGCGGAGGTCAAATGCTACAGTGGCCCCTGGATTGGAGTTATTTATATCCTGTGTACTTTGCTCTTGTAAGCAGGTTTTAAAGGTCTAATTGTGAAAATCTCAGGTGTTCTGTACCATTCAAAGTAGGTCAGAGATGTACTCCTACATCAATTATTTTGGCCAGTACAAATATTTTTAGTACTTTTGCTTCAAACCAACCCTTCGCCTATGACCTAAAAAAAAAAAAAAAAGAATAAGAAATAGCTGTGAACACGTTTTGCATTCTCGACGAAATCTAAACGCAGTGTGGGCTTTATTTCATCCTTATCTAAGGAATGTATAAATGTATATCCCACAACAAAGCTCTCATACTGCTGTTCTCAGACACTTTTAAAAAGCTTCCGTTTACACATCATATTAGCAGAAAACCACAATCTTCCTTTAACGGTGAATAACAACATGACTGGAGCATCACAACAGTATTACAGTGCAATGAAACCTATCATTACCCTGGATTATGATTACTGCTGGATGTTCGGGCCGAGCGATAATTCTTTAGATAATTGAATCACATTGTAATAGAATCATATGTTGAGATGTTGCAGGGTGTTGTCTAAATTGATAAGCTCAAGCAAATTACTCAGATAACGTGATTTGGCTTTTTCATTAAAAATATTCTTTTCTACTTTTTTCATTCAATAAACTCACGCAAGAGTGAATATTTGGCCCTGGTGGATGTGCCAAAATGTTAACAGACATTTCCACATTTACCGATGCCAATTTTGAGGCGGGAAAAAAACAAAATAAAGCCCGCTGAAAGCCGAACGTCAATGATCTTCCATCATCTAAGAGTCTTTCGAATACCAAAACCTTTCCCATCTTCACACGGCTCACAATTAGCTGCATAAAGACCAAAAGCAAAGCAAGTGATGAAGATTAGCTGACGTAATGCTCAAATGGGCAAAAAAACATAGAAAGTGCCCCGTTTTAATCTACGAGTTACAAAAGGCACAAGGGTTGGCGTTAAAACAACGTTCTGCAGAGCGGACACGACGTCCATCCGACGCCGGCCAGCGTGACCGAGCTTCGCCAGGGACGTTTATTCTGCCGCGGAGCCGCAGCCTCCGAAAACATCTAATTTAGCCGAGGAAGGAAACCCCTCTCCTCTGAGAGTTCCTCCTTTTAGGACGGCTCACACGCTTTTCCCACCGCGATGCACCCGAGCACAGCGGAGACCCGCGAGGCGACACAACCAGGAGCGCGAAGCGCCACGCGCACGCCGAGCGGCCTGGCTACCAGGAGAGGCCACGTAAAGTGTCAATTCACAATGCCGTTTGTGGTGATCTCAGGGAAACGAGGCCGTCGCGTCGCTTGTGTGTGTGTGTTGGGGGTTTGGAGACGTTGCCAGCAGCTGCAGAGGTGACAGAGGGGACGCCTGCCTGAAGGCTTGACCAGCTCCCACCTCACACTATCACACTCTGCCTCCCAAACATCCCGAGCTTCTTGCCAATCCTCTTCTCTCTCCCTGCACCCCGATACACTCTGCCCCCCACACACACACACACACACACACACACACACACACACACACACACACACACACACACACACACACACACACACACACACACACACACACACACACACACACACACACACACACACACACCACACACACACACACACACACACACACACACACACACACAGGCCACTGAGGAAGGGAGAAGGACGCCTAATGCAATTAGCACCCCTCTGAGCCCTTTTGTGTTGATGAATAGCGGTGGTCTGGTGGGCCACTAGGCTGCTCGCTGCCGTTCCCGCGCTGCTGGATCCCTGAATATACAAGCCGGCTGAGCGACGTCACAGACGGACATTGTTCTTTAATGGTCATCATTTATACGATAAATAGGTTAGCCCGAAAGCCAAATTGTATTTTGACGTAATAAGCCCTCGCGTGGCCATTTAAAAGGAAGAAAACCCAGCCCTTTCATCTAATATATATATATATATATATATATATATATATATATATATATATAGAAAGAAACCATCTACACTGAATGTTCCAGCTCCTTCTTAAAAACATCCAGTCTGTCGACGTGAGATTAGTTGCACATGCACACAATGCATGAGCTGCAATGTACTCGTGAAACAGGTACCTGCAGATCTCTCAACATGAATGGGACTGCTTGGAGCATTGCATTAAAATAGGTGTCGATGACAAGAGGGGCCACACTTTGGGACACGAGGAGGTGGTGGTGGGGAAAGGGGGGGGGCGCGTTGGAATTAACTCCTCACTGCTTAGTAATTGCCTGCTGTAATAGAAACAAACAGAATCCTGCCTTCCACAGGCTGATCCCTCTATTCAACAAGCTCCCTCTTCCACTCGGGCCGCTCGCTGCATGCTGGCCGGTTTAAGAGGCGAGGGACATTGTCTCGGGCTCGAGCCATTTCCTGCAGATCAGTGGGGGTGAGAGCCCCCGGCGTGTTGGGGGAGGAGTGTTTTACACTTCAGGGTGGAGGAGTCGTTTCAAGTCCATAAGCCCCCTTTTTTTTTTTGCCTTTGTTCCTCAGTGGCCAAGTTCTCACTCTGGGGAACACTGGGGAGTGTGACTCGATTTCACACGGCAGGTCGAGGGGGGGGGGGTGACAGAGGAACGAAAGTAACACGGCTTACTAATAACATGCAGGAAGAAGAGAAAAGCTCACTCAAAAGGGTTCGGGTGCTGGAGGGGGTTCACTGCAGCTACTTTGCACTTTAAAAAGAAGGGCTGGCTGAAGGAATAGGTGGGGTGGGGGGTCATCAGACACATGTAAAAATAAACGCGTGGATACTAACAATTCTTATAAAAAAAAAGGCATCAAATATTAAATAAAAGAATGTTCTTCTATCAACATGAGAATCAAGGAACTACCAAACTGCTAAATTTGAATTTCTTCAAAATGTTCAACGGTTGGTTCTTTGGTAGCAAAAATCAAAAACGGATCAGCCGGTGGTTTAAACCGGAGGTTGAGCTTAAAAGAGTTTATATTTAGTGTAACCGCTAAACCGACATGCAGCCACAGTCGCCTAAAGTCACTCGGCGGAAAAGTTTACAGCAACAAAACGCACAAAAGAGAGGCAGAAAATTGCAGCAGTGACGAGTCGCCTGGAGGCTCACCTGATCCCTGAAACTGACTGCTGGCGAGCGTCATCGTCCGGTTCTTCCCATTGGCTACTGGCGGCGGCGAACATCTGCAAGACAAAAGAGGAAAGACGCCTTAACTGACAAAAGTAAAGGCGGCACACTTCACACGTCCTAGTTGCACTAATAGATGACCACACACGCACACGTGTTGCTGAGTACTCGTGTGTGTGTGTGTGTGTGTGTGTGTGTTCTTGCAGGTATTTCAGTTTTAGATGAGTCTAAAGTGGGATATTAACCATTTAAAAACGTGATTCCACCATTTTTAAACGTCTTCTAGCGAGACACTAAAAACATGCGGATGAGAGTTAGATGATGTAAACATGCTTTATTCCAAAAGTACCCCCCCCCCCCCCCCCAACAAATGCACAGCATTATGAAACCGTTCAGACGTATTTCATATAAAGGTTGCTACGGTTTTGTCACGGAGCCACTGTGGGCTTCACAGGAGGCTGTGATGTGGTCTAAACGTCAGTAACGTGGCCAAACTCTACTGTAGTAACCAAACCTTTTGCTAAGTAGGACACAAAAACACAATCTGCCACAACCGCACACGACCTCCCTCTCGATGTTCTTCTTTTTCCTCCCTCTCTCTCTCTCTCTTTTCGATTTGGACGCCATCTTTGTTTTATTACGCCACATTCGGGCTGCAGATATCTGAGACGCGTTTAGCTTTTCTTTATTCCACGTCCATTCTAGCGTGAAATTCAGCCGGCTAATAAACAAACGGGACAGTTGTTTGTACAATTTGACAGTTTCTCACCCAATTATCAACGTCATATTCAAACTGAACATCTGCTGATAGAAATTGGCAGCTGATCAACTTGCGCTTTTTTCTGACACAAACCGAACCGCCTAATGAGAACCTTCCATACACCCCCCCCCCCCCCCCCCCCCACCACCCACAACGAGGGTTTTCCTTTCATGGGGAAAGGGTTCCTGTAAATGCCGATGGTGTGGCAGAGAATACGGATATTAACAAAGCAGCTGGCGGAATCATGCAAGTCGTTATAATGAAGCTGCACCAACCAAGTTCATGCACAACAACGGCTAAAGAAAAAGAAAAAGGCCACCAAAGGTAAAGCTGGTGGTACAATCAATGCAATGTCAACGCAAAGATTTAAACACGTCGGGTTTAATCAACTGTACTCGGTCTAAAGAACTCTCATGGGACATTAAGTGTGCTGACAAATTACCATCAGAATCACCTGACGTGTCCCGTACGTGGTAATCATCCAGAGCTACTGGGCTTATTTAGGGGAAATAAGGAACGCGGCGCCGTTGGGCCTGTGAGGTGTTTACGTCGGCCGTGAAGCTCAAAGGCTTCGCAAATAAATGGAACAGCGGTAAATAAAAGCAGAGCGGAAACACCTCGATGCACTTTGCAGGTGACGTCTGGAGGATTCCTCTGAAAGCAGCTTTGCCAAAATGTCTTCCTGAAGACTAAAAATACCAACAGAAAGAAACGCCGACGCCGTCCGCCCGGCCCCCGATTTCGCGTATAAACAATATTTCCACTTCAAATACTTTTAGGAGACGCGTATTTCTACAGTTTCCCCCGCAGTCGTTCCTGCACCGTTGGTTGGCGTTTTGCGGCGGGAACCAGCTCGTCGTCGTAGCGAGGATCCATCTCCGCCTCGCCTACATAATGGAGTAACCTACATATATTATAAAACCTGAATTCATTTTTACCAGTCACCCTGAGGTACGTCAGTGATTCACTTGCCATGCTTTGATGTAATCAGTACTACCTTTGCATGCCAAGAGTGATGGATGGAAATATCTTGGGCTGACAAAACCTATTGTTAAAAAAAAGAACAAAGATTGCAGATTTCGTTGCAGATTTTGAGAAGTTAAAATTTTTCCCCACTGTTTTTTTTTCTCCCCCCCCCCCCCCCCTTGCTCTCCCCACTTCTGTCATTGAGACCTCCAACCCCCCCGCCGCCCCGCTCCCGCTCACACCCAGGCCTGTATCGCACTCTCTTTAGCCCTTTCTCCCAATGCCACCCACCTACCACTGCCACCCAGAACCACCCAGACTGCTCTCCCACTCTCTTACCGCACTGAAATCCAGGAGGTCGTTGAGTTCCTTGTCAGTTCCCACTGCAGCCATTCTTTGCTGCTGTTCGTTCATACCCTTCAGTCTCTAATAAACCCTATGAGAGAAATTTGCAGATACAGGATTTTAATGGCACTAGCAAGCACAAAGATAATTTACATTAATCTCTTAAATAAAAAAATATTTAAAAAAAACAGAGGGTGATGGTAATGAATGATTCAAACTACTCTGTCCTCGCTATATCACACCAGTGATGATTCATATTGGCAAATTAAAAGAATGCAGGGCTAAGTCAGCCCCTTTTTCCTGAGGGAAAAAAAACAAACAAAATGTTTCGAAAAACACTCAAAATAATACCCGGAAATGTGCATCCATACATGAGGCAGAAGATCTTGTGCATCCCAGAGGTGGAAATATGAAAAAGAAACGAAGCGTCGCCTATCGAGTCTCAGCTGGCCCAAACACACAGCTCAGATTACTCGCTCGCTCACGACGGAGCGATGAGGGAAAACA
The DNA here is from genome assembly GCF_964276395.1 of Gasterosteus aculeatus. Classification (NCBI taxonomy): domain Eukaryota; kingdom Metazoa; phylum Chordata; class Actinopteri; order Perciformes; family Gasterosteidae; genus Gasterosteus; species Gasterosteus aculeatus. Next base: position 19,336,816 of record NC_135695.1, on the reverse strand, counting down.
GACAACATTAGGCCGCTTGACACGACACACTCCTAGCTGGGTCTACTGCCCCCCCCCCCCCCCCCCCAAATCAAAGCAATAGAGACACTGCCACGAATACTTTGCCCTCAGTCAAATCCCTACCAAGTAATGGGGGAGAGGGGGGGGAAGAAATCCTTAATTTTACGCAACCTCGGCCCCGAACACAACCATATGTCGATCGTCGCTACATAAAAAGAGAGTGTAATACGTTTACAATTACAGACATAATTGGGACTATTGTTGGCCCAAGGAAATGGAGGCGAAAGGCAGCGCTAATGACTGTGTGCAAACACGTCATTAGCGAATTAGCATACGTCAACCCGGAGAGCGCCGCGTCAAGACGGCACAGCGAGCGCCGTTACCGGGGGGGCCGCGGATCCGGGAGCCTCGACCGGGAGGGGGGCGGGGTGGGGGGTGGGGGGTAGTGGTGGCGAGGGGAGCGAGTGGAGGAATAGGGACGCCTGGACGCCAACAGGTGGTGTGCTTTTACAGCCTCTTTTGTTATACGGTATGTCAGTCAGATGTGGGGAATACAAACAAAAAGCAGGGTGGGGGGGGGGGTACATTTTGGAAAACGGAAATGGAAGTTGTAGAATCTAAAACGAGAGGTGTGTTTGAGCGACGACAGAACGAGACAGAGACACACACACACACACAAAAGTATGGAATGTCATAAATTATTATGTGCATATATGAAAATGATTAAGTCACTGGAGGGGGGGGCACACTGCAGTCCAGCTCTAGAGAACTCAGGCAAGCAGAACTAATTTAACCTTGAGACAGGGAGGGAGGGAACACACACACACACACACACTAGAAACATGGCTGTCATTGCTTTTCCAAACTTTTGGATAAGATGGCCAAATCAAGGACGAAACCGCTCTCCCCCAAACACAGCACCGGAATAAACTTAACACCATTATTTAACCACCCAGCACACAGGGGGGGTCTGGGGGGGCTAATGTGACCGAACGGCATCTTCAGCTACTGCTGGATCAATATCTGACGCGAGCAGATTAAAGGGTCTTTGTCGCCCCGACACAGAGGAGCGTGCACCTCCAGTGGAAACAACCAGACGACCGCAAACGCAAGAACGTCTCATTTCAATTCTTAACACGACTTACATGCACGTGTCTAGCTTTTCAAAATAATACGATTTTTAAGCTAATAATTATACCAATAAAAAAGGAAAATAAAGCACCCAGCTGTCGAACAAGCATGTAATAACGGTGGTCGGCAATATTAGAAAATATGAAATCACATTTCTGCGTTGTTTATTTGCATCTTCTGGGTGTTACGTCTCCTTTCACGTGTGACAGTAAAAGCAAAGTGACCAACTGTGACCTGGAAAACAACAAGGGACCCGCCTGCCGAACGAGAGAAGGAAATTCAAACTGTTGATTCAAATCCCCTACTACAACAACAACAACAACAAAAGGGGAAAACACCCGATGTGAACGTCAGAAGCGCATTATTATCGATTCATAACCAGGCTGGATGAGAGAGTTCATAACAATGACAGTAAACATCCACCACATCCCAAAACGGCCCAGCTTCCCCTGAAGACTGCTCCATTCACCTCCACGCGGGTTGACATCTCTCACACACACACACACAACAATAATAACAATCATAATCACATTTAAACAGGGGCCTGACTCTTTGGGAATGAGAGCTCCAAAACTTCATGCAACAGACGAGTGAGTGGTCTCACGTCCAAAGGGTTCAGGTCGCTGCATCGGAGGGGAGTTCAGGGGTTGATGGGGGAGGAGGTGGTGTGGAGGGGGAGAGGGGGGGGGGGACGAGGAATTTCCTGCCAAATATGCAATAAAATAATTTTTATAAATAAAATAGCATAAAGGAATGTTTAAAGGGATACTGGTGGGGGTCGGGGATGGGAGGGGGGTGGAAAGTTTGTTTCTGGCTTGTGTGGAAAATACACGTACCCCTCTCCCCGCCCCCCAACACAAAGTTTAGCCAAAATGTTCAGCAACATTACACATTTGATAATCCCACATCCTGGCTGCAGGGCGCGCGGGGGGGGGTCGGTGGGAGCAGACGGAGGCTCGTTCGGCCGGACTCACACTTATCGATAGTGGGCTTTTCTTATTGCAGAACAAAGGAGTAATTTCCTTCTCCACCGTGGTCGATGCGGAGACCATCTCTCTCTCTCTCTCACACACACACACACGTAGCGAACCACCATAAACCCAGACGAAAAAAATAAATAAAAAACAACACGTACCTCCCCCCCTTCTCAGCTTTAACCAACACATTCCCAAAAAAGAAAAAAAAAACTTTTCCAAAATTGCAGGCGTCAAAATAGGCTGTCAGTGAAACCCACCAAATTCATGCAACTTTCCCCCCGAAACGTCAAGTGAAAGAAGGTGTGTTTTTTTTTTACCTCTCCTCTCCAAGTGTCTGATATCCAACAGTAGAAAGAAAAGCGCAGACTCGCGACGAGAAAAACATAAAACTTCAAGAGAATTTCGACCTCAGTGCACGAAACGCATTGGAGCAGCGTAGATGTCTTTCCTTTTGTCCCGGTAAAAACCTGCTTTTCCCGCGGCGCCCACGTGTTTGCTTCAACGCTACGGGGCTCGAGCGCCAACAAAGCTATTATAGTAACTAATCTGGCGTCTTCCTCTTTTTTGTTGTTGTTACAACTGAGATGATTTCATTCTTCTCGTAGACATCTTCACTACCTCCGTCCACATTGTCAGACGCAACAACGTATCCCTCCGCGCAAAAGTGAGGGCCTCAATGCCAGCGGTGTCCGATTTCAAACGCCTTTGAGAGACGGGGTATTTTCACGGAGGGGCAGTAGGGAGGGGGGGGGGCGGGAATATAGCTTCGGCGTCTTCCGACGGACAAAACAACGGGGACGTCAAATGCCGACGCTCGGTTTTGGCGTGCCGTGTCTGCAGTTCCTTAAAACGCGAGAGCGCTACGAGCACTAGGTCCTCCGGCGGAAGGCTATCGTAAGAAAGTTACCTGCGATTACACAGCAGCAGCTTGGCGAGATGGCACGATAAATGAGAAAGAGCGCAGCCAATGGGGGAGCGCGCGTGCTTGATTGACAGCAGCAGCGGCCATCGAACGGCCGTAGATCCATTTTGAGCCCGCCTTGTTCTTGACGCTCACTTTCCCCGTGTGCACAGGGAAGCTGGCTGGAGGGGGGGGGGCTTCAACGTGCCCGCTGACATCATTTTATTACTTTGGTTGCTGTGTACTCTTTTCCTTTTTTTTTAACAATACCAAAATAATATATTTTCAACCCATGGATTTACATTTTGTATTAACATTATAATAAAAATAAAAAATTCTAAACAAAATTACGATTTCAGTTGTTGACGGATTTCAAGATATAAAGCACGCTAAATAAAATACATTTTTTTAATATAATATATACTGGATATTGTTATGTATATTCATTATATGAATACATCATTTTGTAATTTATTTTATAGACTCATATGAAAGATAGCTACTCAGAATTACTTCAGGATCACATATTTTATGTTAAAATTATCAACGTATAACATCATTATTATTCTTTTTATGTACGATCTAAAATAATTTTTAACCCTTCTGAATGTACTTGAAAATTCTCAACTGCTTTTATAAGCATGATTTCCACCGTTTGTTTTTTTTTAATTACTAAATTTAATTGTTTTTGTCAGAAACCATGGAGATGTTTTTTTTTTCCATTGCTTGTTTTAACAGCCAACAGTCCAAACCCTCAAGTATTGCGTTTTAAAAAATGACCAACAAAAGCATAATCCTCACAATTAAGAAGCAAGGACAATAAGATATTGGGTATTTCAGCTTTAAAACCGACTAAAACAGTTGCTGATTTTCTATCCGTCGATTAATACACCAATTGTATCTGCTCTAATCTCCAAGTAGCGAGTGTTTTTGTGAATGGCCTGTCAAACATAAGACCAACGCAGCCCTAGTAACTGCCTGTTCCAGAGCCGAGTGGAGGGAGAGCTCAGAGTATAGGATCACAGAGAGGGGGGGGTAGTTCAGAGAAAACAGTTCAAACAGGGAGGGCAACGCATATGTGTCTACAATGTTTAACGTGCCGCTTTTACATGATAACAACACCAAGAGATGCATATCTGAACTGAACTGCCCGCTCGGTCACCATGGCGATAAAGAACTAAGCAAAAGGTCTTCACGGCCCTAAAGGGTTTTCTACCTTTATTCAACATGCACACAGCATCCCTCACACAGAAACAGTGTCTAGGTGTCAGACAGCTGTTGTTTATAACCTGCGGGGCTCGGGGGGGGGGGGGGGGGGGGGGGGGGGGGCGTTAATATAACCCTGATTTGTTTCTTGTCTTCAACTTCTTAACATTATAAAATAGCGTGTATATGAATCCGGAACACGGCCGTCACCGTGGACCACTACAAAGGCCACGCTGACTCACGCATCTTTTGAGTCACTGTACGAGCGGGATGCCCACGTCTCGGGTGGGAGCTGTCATCTGGCAGAATGAAGACATGGCACATGCATATTCTACATAGCTGCCTGGTGGTATCATGCCTCAAAATGTCTGTTTGCACAGAGGTCACCAATTGGGCGGGGAGGTTGGGGGGGGGGGGGGGGGGGGGGGGGGGGGGGGGGCTGTCAATAGGACCTATAGGTAAATAATCCATTGGGTGTCCCCCGGGTGGAGGAAAAGCCTCGGCACAGAACATTAATTAGTCGCGTGCACCGTCTTAGGAATGCGATGGGGTTGCTGCACGGAACAAAACGCACATATGGGCCGTAAATACCTCCACAAACATACCACGCATACATTCACGTTTGGTCACACACACGCGTGCGGAAACACACGCTCACACAAAATAAAAAATCACAAGTCAGCCGAAGCATCAGAAAATAATCACAGCTGGGAAAGAAAGAGCATCTTGAGTTATTTATCGAACACCTATTTGGAATCCTTTCATTGAGGAATGAATTAATCAAACGATTAGATTTGAACAGATGGAAACATCTGTTTGGGGAAATGGATTTTTAGTGCAGGCACAGAAAATCTCTCATATTCTGGCTTTTTTTTTTTCCAGTAGACGTTAGGCCTTGAGTAAGAATAGTGCTGTTGTCAGTATTAGCAATGAGGCTTGTAAGCCCTCCAAGTAGTTTGTAGTAACAGCTGGGTCTGACATGGAGAGCATGTACAAGGGCAGCCAGGCTGAAGAGAGGGAGGGGGCTGTAGGAAAAGAGGTAAAAAAACATGTATGTTGTGGGGATCCTTGCCTTAATGAACAATGAGTGCACCTCTTTAAAAATATATTGACATCAGGCCTATAATCTTTTTTCTTTACAGATTAATTAGGGTGGTACCACTTTGGAGCCGAGGGGCAATAGCTGGTTTAATATGTTATTCCTGATATCGAGCGATGCACTTTTACATTCAGCTGTTACAAAGTAATTAGCGTAGCCTGGAATATATAAACAATACAACGTAGCTGTGCGCTATTTTGTGCGTTTCACAATTAACACAGGCATAAAAGAGGAGATAACCACCTCTAAATGTTCAATTTTTATGCTAAAATCACGTTTCATTATCCACCGTAACAATGGTTAATCCACTGCATGGCAACCTAAAAGCTAACAGCATCATTAGGAACAAACAGAAAACACAAACACGTCATCTGTAATCTCTGAATACGTTCACGGCACAATGGACAGTTAGAGGCAGAATGGGGATGCTGTCCCACGTGCCCTCGATGATTCCTTCCAGCCATTCCCAGCCTCACATGTGTAATTAAAAACAGATGCACATGGAAAATTAGCATATGTTTGGCACATTGGTGCTAAGCGGTCATATATCTGTGCATATTAATGATCTATGCGTAAATATTTTTGCGTTACATGGACTCACAAAAGAAATAATACCACGTCCTCAACCCCCCACCCCCCCCCCCCTTTGTATTTTTTTTTAAATCAATAAATAAGATTCGAGCTGCTTTGTCATCCAATCAAAACGCAACGTAGACTCTGCAACGTTTCCAGCTACCGGCGTCGACACTCCCGCGCGCTCTCCACCTTTAACCCTCATTGCCATCCGGCCCAGTTCATAAACGCGAGCCCAGCCACATCACACGCACACACGCACACACACACACACACACACAGACCACGATGAACACACAGCGCAGGCAGCAGCATAACGCACACAGAGCTCGGTGGCGAGGCAAGCTGCTCACCTCGCTCCACACTGAGCCCCTCGCAGCCTGTAACAGTAGAGGCTTAGGTCTGGGTGGGGGAAGGGCAGAGGTGCACAGGTTTCTGATCAGACAAGAAGAAAAAAAACTAGGCCGAGGACCAACAAACCCCCCCTCTGCCCCGAACCGCCTCCCACACGCGACAACTTTGCCTTCAAGGGCCGCGACAATCGCTGTCGAGGTCGCCGTTAAATGGCGAAAGCGACAGAGTGAGCGTGTGTGTTTCTTTTTTCTTCTTCTTCTTCTTCTTTTTTTTTTTTCAGCCACAACATGTGTATCTAGAGGCATAACAGCTTCTCATAGCCGGGCTATGATTCATGCTTCCTTGCCCCCCTTTTTGGAGGCCGTCCTCCAATGGGAGCCGGAGGCTGGGGGCAGGAGCGGATAGATTGATAGCGTTGGCCGAGCGCCCGTGCTCCGAGTCTATCTGTGCTGAAGGGGAGGAGACGCGGGGAATCTATCTGTTGTGCTCTCTGTGCTCACGATAAACTGACCCCCCCCCCCCCCCCTCTCCTCCTACCCCCCTCCCTCCTCCCTCCTCTATCACAGCTAAAGAAACTTCCGTCATGTTGGACCACAATAAAAAGGAATAAGAAAAGAACGCGTGGAGTGATTCGAGCAGGGCAGCGGGCCGCAAGGTTGTGCTACACCCCCCACCTCCACCCCCTCCACCTCTCTCAAACCACAGTTGGAGAAGAAGAGGAAAGCGGTTGTTTTGGAACAAGTGAGGACAGCATTATCGTCTTGAATTGGAACACGTATTGAAAACAGCCAAACTCGAAGGGACACAATGAGCCCAGATCTCACTTCATCACCGACGGGACCGTCGCCAGCAGAACAAGCACAATGTCTCCCTCTCTCTCTCTCTCTCTCTCATCCCCGAAACTGTAATTCCCACAGAGCCCCACAGTGAGAAAGAAAATGAGTTTGAGGGATTGTTCCCGACGTTAATCCTCCCAAACACTACAGTTTCCAGGCTGGATCCAATACAGACAGAGAGACACACGACACAAACCAAACAATCTATTTACCAAAGGAAAAATTGAATCAACAATCCTTTTGACTTCTGTCTGTTCTCAGTTGACAATCCCTCCCCTGCCCTCCCCTTCCTTCTTTTCTTCCTCTTTTATGGGACCCTCCCTGCCATCTTGGATTCCCATTACTGGGCGTTTGTGTGATTGCCCTCTTGTTCTGCCACCTACGCTGCAGGTAACAGCCAACGGAACACCGGCTTCCTGTTTACAAAGCCCCCGTACGGCGAAGGGAAAGAGCAAATAGGAGGCTGAGCTGGTCGTTAAGCCCTGTCTCTTTGTGTGTGTGTATGTGTGCGTGCGTGTGTGTGCGTGCGTGCGTGTGTGTCGAGGGGTGAAGAACGCGAAGCTGATGGAGGAACAGAGACGCAGAAAGTGGCACGAGCAGAGAGAGAAAGTGCAAAACAAGAGGGAAGAAAAAAATAATATCCCCACCACAAGCTGGGAATAATACAGTGTTCGTATATATGACGGGGGTCATGCGCAAAAAGTCACATGATAACAATCGGATCAGAAGCAGAAATGACTCTAAATCAATTGAGGTAGGCATGTGAGGGCTGCCCTGGACAGGAGGGGGGGGGAGTGAAAGGGAGATAGACGGGAGGCCGTGTGGGGGAGGGAAGCAGAGATTGTTGGTGTCGTGGGAGCACTGCAACAACAATAACAGCAGTGTGTGTGTGTGTGTCTGTGTGATAGAGTGAATGAGTTAGAGTGGATGTGTTGTGGCTCAGGAAAGTGATGAAATGACATCTCCTTTACTTCGGCGCACAGCTGCTATTGCAGCAAATAACACACGGTCGAGATATCTGACCTTCTATTTTCTTTTGTAGCCGGCGGTCAGAAGTGTCAGCCCGCCTGTCATGTTCACCTCTAATTAGCTCCGTCCACACAATGACTCCACTGTGTCCATCGCAAACAGACAACCCCCCCACGCCGTCGATGTGATCTGCATCGGACTACTTCTTTTCACCGCTGAGACGCAGATGAAACAAAATAAATCTCCTGACTTCCTGATTCGAATGTGGCTGTTCGTTATGCATGCATGTGCCCCCCCCCCCCCCACCCCTCACCCCGCCCCGAATGCTCTCGGCCTGCGTGCACATCACATCGGCTATGAAAACTTATGGATATACGACAACATTTTTCGGGTGGAGGCTTCTTCTTTTTGGTTGTTTTCTCTTTTTCTTTCATCTCTCTTCGTCCTCCCCTCCCCCCTTTCTTTGCAGATTAGAATTCATTAGCAATCAAAGAGCCTCCAGAGAGCTCCAGCTCTTAATTACCTACTCATTTGCATTTTTGCATATTAATGACTGCAGGGTTTGGGTAGTTTTTTTTTTTTTTTTTGCCGCAGTGGTTTAAAGGCACCTCAGTCCTCTGTTCTCCGGGGAGAGGAGAGGAGAGGAGATGGCCAGAGGCAAAGCTCCGAGCCTGTCCAACCCCCCCCCCCTCCCCACCTTCTATCCTCCCCGATGCGAGCCGGCCGGGGGCGTCTGGGACCGGTGGGGGGGGGGGACTACAGGGGCGCACAGGTTAAAGGTCAATGTCCCTGATCAACATAAGAAAGAACACATGTCTCCGGTGCGGCCTAATTATTGTCATATTGAGCAGTTTAAACACCTGATGTGAACAAAATACGCCCGCAGAGAAACTGGAAACCTACACTGCAGCGACGCTCACGTGGTTTTTTATTGAGGACGGCAGCTAGTTTGGATGAAACTCATGTCCCACGGTGTGCAGAGGCAGGGGCATTTTATATCCCTGGAGAAAGGTGTGTACCGCTGAAAATGAGGCTAGTGTGTGTGTGTGTGTGTCGCTGTTTCCTTCACATTACCGTCTCCGAGTGCTCATTGTGAGGACAGCGAGGAGCCTTAACGACGACGCTGTGCGTGCTCGCGTGCACCCGGCGGGTGGGATTATAAAGCCGCACCTTTGCGCAGAAGCGTGTAGGCAAACATGTCAACAGAAACATTTGCAGGCACTCGGGCGCACAACATGCTCGCACATTCACATGCACACAACCGGGGGAATAATACCACCAGAGACAGCAGACAACAGCTCCCGGGCATCTCGCAGACCCCCCCCCCCCCCCCCAAGAGCTGCTGTTCTTCTTATCCAATATGTTTTGACTGCAACAATGATGTCTGAGCATGGAAAATAACGCCATATTCCACTGTTTTAGATACCTTACAAAAACATAACAATTAATGACTTGGAGCCTCGGGCCGTCTGGCCGTCAGGTTCAACGCGAGCGAATGCAACGATTGTCTATTGTATCACCGGGATGTGGATTTGGATCATCAGATGTTAAAAAACAGGGTTTGTTTGAATAAAAAAGGCAAACTGCCTCATGCGAGTCAAATGTACGAACATATTTAAACGCCTCGACGCTGCAAACGAGATGCAGACGTGTCTCATGGCGCGTCCCAGAAAACAAACTGCTCCCATAGTGGGCTTAAGTCGACTTAAGTGCTATTAGTGGAGCATTATAAAATGTGTGTGTGTGTGTGTGTGTGTCTGTGCGTGTAGGGCCCGAGGACTGCAGCAATGTGTGGGCTGTCGGGGTGGGGTTAATGAGCTGCTCCGTGACCTCTGTCACCCCACCGGATCGCCTCAGGGAGACAGACCGAGACAAACAGGAAGACGGGGGTGACACTGGACTTCTGGGACGAGTCTCATTTAAAAAAAAACAAAAAAAAACCCTACTACCGGCGGCCTAATAGACAGAAACGCGTCCTCAGACGAGGCCTCGCACCGTGTCTGAACCAACGGGTCCACGTCCGGATGAGACGCGAACACCAGCGTGACGGAGGGCATGAACGCCAAAGACAGAAGCAGACACACGACGGCGACGCGCGGCCGCTCTGTGAGGGTCGCTGCGTGATAACAGCGGTAATAGCGCCACCTCGTGGCCGGCGGGGGAACTGAGCGGTTGCATTACGCACAACGCTGTAGCATAAACACACGTTCTTTGATGGAATCCCACACAGCGGACTGCTTTGGTACAATACAGTAACGGGCTGTTATTGTAACAAATACATGTATTTTCTTCGGTGCGTTCAAAAAAGTGACAGTTAATACACGCAATCTTTTTTGCAACCATTGTTTTTAATAGAAAGATTTTATATTCTTTAAACCAGACAACCAGATGCCAGACATTTTTGGATATATTAAAAAAACAAAACAAGAAAACAAAAAGAACAGAACAAAAAACAATGACACAAAATGGAATTATATGGTTTAGACTGTGGATTTAGTGGTCTCATATACAATACAATTTATTTTCATCGCCAAAAAGTGCAAATTCTTCTCCAAAAAACTAACACCTATACCCCCCCGTCCTGCAGCTTCCAATAGAAACAGCGAAGAAAAATAAGGAAAATAAACTTTTTGAGAAGAGAAATGGGTATTCAGAAAGGGAAACCCATGCTTCATCACATGGCTGCGTGTTAAAGGTCCGATGGCGTCGCCGCGTTCCATCCAGCCCCTCCGGTGGGATTCACAAGAGAAAGGTGGCAGATGTGCAACTGGGAAGAAAGCGTTAACACACAGAGAGAAGTGGAGCGACGGGGTTTCTTCTTCTGCCTTAATGCGACTGTGTGCGTTTACATCAAAGTCCGGGTTGGAGAACTGGGACAGATTTCAAATGTATATTAGGGAAAAAAAAAAAAAAAACTCCATAAAGGATTATCATGATAATCACTGCGGCAAACAAATCTGTTATAGACACCGGAATATTCCTTTCTCTCCCAAAGTCAAAGCATCCAATTATGGATCTACCGAATTATTATTATTATTATTCTACAATCTTGATTTGACAGAGATGTTGAGCCCAAGAACAAAAATAAATTCTGTAATGATTTGCAAAAGTGCATGATGGTCGTTTGGCCATTTCGTCTGTCTTTCATAAATCATTGAAGCGCTATTTGGATACCAGATCCAGCCTTTAACTACAAACAGGGCGTTATTGCAGACAGACAGGATCCTGCAGTGGATACAACATTCAGCGCAGCGAGCCTTCCCAGAAAGCTTTGCAACCGTTATACAGGTTCTGTTTAAGGAAAGGGAGTCTCCCAAACTGTAAGCAGAGAGCCGGCGGGGGGGGGGGGGGGGGGTCTGTTCAGCGGGGCTATGCAACGAGCTGCATATAACCGGTGTGGTGAGATGTGTTTATGTCCAGATGAGGGGCAACCACCTTAAGACCAGTTACCAAATATTCAAGTTCTTTTCTTTTACCCCCCTCCCTTCGGATTTAAATAATGATCTGCACTGAGAGAACCAAAAAGAAACAACATGGAACAACAAAAATAAAAGCACACAATATTTCGGATGGCCTTTTCGCAAAGTGCTTTTGGTTACAATCGCAGAAGCTGAAATAAAAGCTGTCGGCCAGCGATCTGCCGGGGGGGGGGGTCTGCCGACATGCCTGTCCGTCACGCCGCGCGAAGGGATCGTCCAGCTCGCCTCAAACAGCCTGCCGTCTGCATCCTGAACACCGAACTCCAAAGCGGGAATCACAGTATGAAGTTGTGGAATGTATCCTGGAAGAGTTTAGGCGACTCAACGCGCACGTCAACAGACCCCCCCCCTCGCCCTCCTCCCCCCCCGCCCACTGAGGGTGTGTGATCTTTGATCAAAAGGCCAGAGATGTAGACTCTTGAGTGCGATGGGACACGAGAGAACACAACACCCCCCCGCCCCCCCCTCTCGATCCATGGTTTTTCCCAACACCATCCCCTTTCAAAAATGTTACTCTGACTAATAAGACTGGATCTCCAGTGGCTTCCTTCCCTCCCAACAAACAATTGGCTGGATCAATATCAGATGGAGGACTGGGCTTCACGACGAGGAAACTGTTGGTTGGAGCCGTTAGGTCAAATGTTGGTATTGGAACGCGGAGGAGTAACTCGGAGCGAGTGTTTTCCACCCGGGTCGTACTCACACGGAGACAAAAGAGGTCAGCGGCCTTCTCGTAGTTGCCGTTGCCCGATGTGACCCGCGGTGACCCCCTTTGTAGTTTCACTTCTCATTTTGTGGCCGTGCCGCTTCCTGCCGGCTGAGAGGACCAACGCTGAACTATGACTCCGCCGAGCGTCGTCCATCCCTGAACATCCAGCTTTCCCTTACCACCCGTACATGTAGATCCCCCCCCCCCCCGCACGCCAGCCCCTTTGCCTGAGAGGGACTCAGGCAGTGCAAACTGCCGGCCCCTTTCCGAAGGACCCGGAGCGCCACAGCCTGCACACGGGTACAAGAACGCGGTTCAGGTGTGCGTGGGGGAAAACGACGAGGCCGAAGCAAACAGTCTGCCGCCAGCAATCTCCACATTAACAGAACCCCCCCCCCCCCAACCCGGCCTCCTTCGCTTGATTATTTACAGTTACAATTGTTATCATAGTTGTTGGTCCTCGTTGTTTTATGGCCTTCTCAGATAGATTCACCAAAAATCTTTGATAACAGCATTGGAAAGAAAAACAAAAACAGAAAACATATCAAGGTCAATTTGGAAAAAAAACAACAAAACAAAAACCTTGCAGTGAGAGCGTGTGGTCGGGGTCAGAGTGACCTTGGTCTGGGGCTGAGGCTGAGGACACACCGGTGGACGCGCAGAGAGACAAAGCTCCGAAGAAGTGGCTGATACAGACACATTATTATTCGTTCATTCAAGTATAGCGTTAACGGCAGAATTAGGTTTAATATTTGATACACGTAGCAAGCCAATCCCCTCTTATCATTTGTTTTTAAAAATACGGAAAGAAAAAGTGTTCATGGTGAAACGAACAAAATAAAAGTTGGGAGTTTTGTCAGTTGCTGCCCACGGAAGGCAAAGCGAGGCCCTTGAAGTTAGTGTCGTCCACCTGGTGGGAGGGAGCCTCAGCCCCACACCGCACAATACCGCTGTCTGGAAACATTTAAAAAAGAAAAAAGAAACAAGCTTAGTGCTGCTCAGACAAGGCCACAAAATCCCAGTCGGCTTCAACTAGAGAACATTTCATTTCAGATAAACCTTTTTCAGAAAGTAAACAAGAATCCATCCAGCTCGGCAATGATTAAAATAACAGTGTTCAACAATACCAACAGTTTGCATTATCATTTCATTTCAATATTCAACATTAGCTGACTTAATATGAGACAGACGCTGATAGAATCCCATCATCACCATCATCTGGAATTTAAAAAGAACTGGATCTAGTTTCTCTGGCACCTGCACACATTTGCACCTCTGCCATCAAAACAGCACAAAATTGGATGTTTCACCAGGTTCTGGAGAGGCTTTGCTGCTCTGTAAGTGCCTAAATGTTGTACATTTGGAATATTTCTCTACAAGAAGCGCAAATACAATTTGCCGTGTTTAAAAGCTTCCTCTTTTCAAGAGCCGATTAATGTGAGATTGGTAGCTTAAAATGTCCAATGACTTCAACGCGAGCCATGTCTTCCCCTTTGGTATTTGTTGCTGTTGGACGTCCGTATATTTCTTAACATACTGTACACGATTACATCTACGGAGGAGTTGGATGGACTCTTTTCGAGACCGTTGAGTATTAACCACACTGCTCTGTGCTTATGGAAACTCGCGGGCCTTTCTGAGGTCTCCTGCCCTTCTCCCATAAGCAGGACGAGGACATTTAACATTAGTGCAAACTTTTGCTCTCTCAGCTAAAGCACCATTTCCAGTGCTATCAGGCTTTATATCCATAACCCCACCCAAGCACCCATTTCCCCCACCCACCTGGCACAGCAACCCGAAACCATGAACCCCAACCCACACACACACGCACACACACACACACACACACACACACGCACGCACACGGCCAAGTGAGATTGTAAGAAAAAACTTGTAGCACAACACGTTATTTTAAGAAAGAAAAAAAAAAAGAAACAAGTATAGACTGACAGAAAAAAAACATCCTTAGACCTCTGATTCTATCGTCCACAAGGATACAAAGAGCGAGAGGAAGCAAACGCTAGTTAATGTCTGTATGATTTAACACACACGCCTGCATATGTATACAAGAGGAGGGCATTTTGTGTGTGGCTTAGTCAGGTAGGTCCAGTCTGGATAAATTACAGACACACTATCAACATCTCAACAGTCGACTAAGAACGAGGGCGACGAGCTTTGGTTAATCAACAAACAACGCAAAAGACTGAAGAGGGAAATATGGAGGTCCAGAGAAAGCTTAAGTTGGCAGGTGTCCCCTTCCGCCACGTCAAGACAGAGCTGCTTTAAGCATGAAGATGACATTGGTCTGCATGTGAGCGTCAAACGGCGCATTAAGAAAACGGCAACTTTATCTCTACAGAGGAGCCGAAACAGAAACTAGTGCCCACCAACGGCCCACCGGGGTAAACAGACAGGGAGCCGGCAAGCAAACAAGCGGCTGTCCAATGAGCTCCTCTGCAACATGGTATTATTCCTGCCCGCGTGCTGCCGCGGTTCCTGGGAGAAGACGAGGAGTCACGAGAGTAGCTGGTGAACAGATGGGGCCCGACACAAAGCGTGTTTATCCGAGACCCTCCAGCCAGCAACGCAAGCACACGCACGCACTGCGTCCACGTTTGCATGGGAATCTCCCCCCGCCGTCCCTTTGGGAGACGTTCGGAACGTTCTAGTTTCTCATATGGGTTTTTGTTTTTGGCAGCTTGTTGTGAAAACCAGCGGAGGAGCTGCAGCTCGCCACCGCGGGCGGACTGGTCTCAAACTGGTGGCTTGTTTCGAAGCACCCGTTTCGTTGACAAAAGTGCATTCATAACCTGGCTCCTTCCAATTAAGATGCAGAGGGCCGATAGTGGGACCACGGGCCTACAGCAAATATTACAGGGAGGGGGGGGGGTTTAAATCCCACACATGTTCCCTCGACTCAATGCGTGCTTGTTTGGAAAACAACATCGGATTTGGAGCACAATAACACAACTTGGACAGACTCCTCTCCAGGATACCCCAGTGTGTGTGTGTGTGTGTGTGTGTGTGTGTGAGAGAGACACAGAGAAAGTGCGTTGGGGCTGGCAGCTCAGGGTGCATGTTTGAACAGGCCGCGGCTGACTCACACAGTGATGATGTGGCCAGAGCGACCCTGGCTGCCACGCACACACGTGTACACACACACACACACACACACACTAAACTGCCAGCACCAGGCGTCCGACCCACAGTAACACCAGGCTCTAATATAATAATATCCCCTCCAGGCGAGTTCGGGGGCATTAGAGGACTACAGAGGGAGAGAAAAGGCCTGATTTGATCCCCTCCTGCCTGGAAACGTGGCTGAGCTGGGGGAGATTATTTTTTTGGAATGCAACAGACATTGTGAGATCCCCCTCCCCTCGCTCTTCTCTCCCCTGGTTCCCCTCCCCCATCAACCAGCTGCAGCTGCGCTCCCATTTGGCCTCCCCACTTGGACAGGTATTTATTGCTCTCTTCATCGTACAGGTTGCCTCGCGGTTGTGTGGTCCCTCGGGGGGGAAAAAAAGATTGGAATAAGCGCGATGCATAAGCCCTCCTCTCAATACCTCAACAGCAGCCCCCTTCCTTTAAATATACCTCTATCTCTCGCTCGGTCGCTCTGTTGGATATCTTTAGTAAAGCTGTGCAAACATAGAAGAAAAAACAAACAAAAAAAAAAAGGTGCTCATCTATCTCTTCGTCGTACTCTTTGTCGCTCTCCCTGCCATTCCTTTAACCTGCGGTTGGTTAAATGCTACCCGCGCCTTGTCACACAAGGACCGAATCCGAAAAAAAAAAAGAACTGCACAAAGTTAAGCACATTCATTCACTCAACCTCCTCCTCCTTTGGGTAGGAACTATACAAGTTAAGTGTTAAGTTTAGGACCGATGGGTAACTCCATGTGTTTTGTTTTTCTTCCCAGGTTTTTTTTTTGTGTTTTTTTCACTCACGTTTCACTGTGAGAAATATGACATCAAGCCAAAGAGGAAAAAAACCCGATTGCTAAGTACACCTCAGCATTGAGAGGGAACGAATGTCATATCACCACCCGCTGTATATACATGTATACAATTATAAAGTGTCAAGTACCCGAAGCAGTCAACATAGAGGAACAAAGACAAAAAGATTAAAGGATAATCAAAAAAGGGAAAACCAAAAAGCTGAAATTAGCAGGGTTGTGGGGGTTAAGAGGCAACGTAGTCAAGCCAACAGGTACATTGACGATGGTAGTGCTTTAAAAACACAAACCCTCCGACCCCCATATTCCCGAGTCCTGCGTTTGAAGAGCCCCCATAAATTGGATTTGACTCGACGTGGATTTGTTTCTCAATAAGACAGAACCATAGATGCATTTTATAGAGTAAGTAACACTTCAATCAAACCCCTGTCTGATTCTTTCTGGAACATTTAGAGAGAAAAAACTGTTGCATCAAAATTGCGGTGAGCTTTCCTTGCATATGCCATATTGTGGCAATGTTGTTTCTATGGTAACTGTACATTTCAGACCTGCAAAAGAATAGAAAAAGAGTAGTTTTCACTGGGAGGATTTGTCCTCGCTTCACCCGTACAGCAGCCACAAGGTGCTCGATAGACACTTTGCTTAGAAGCTTGAAGGCTGTGAGGACAAAACCAACTGCATAGTTGCTCCGCACTTCTTTGTATCCATCATACATTTGCCTAAGCACAGTTGCCAATGTATAAAACCCCTACTGTTATAAAGAAAGAAATGGCCCAGAAAGTGGACGTCATGGGTACATGATTTGAAGCGTTCTTTGCTCTTTAACAGATAAATCGACTCAAGTGCTTAAAAGTCTACTCCATTTCCTAAACAAGAAGGAAAAAGCAATACAAAGATTAGATTTTTTGTGACACCCTGATTTGGTTCAAAGAGGAATAGTTAGTTGTTGTTTTGCTTTTTTTAAAGTTTGCCTTTATGTGTTTTTTCTCCCCTCCGTTCACTGGCCCGTCTCACAGGCCGTGCAGAGTGACAATGGTGTCCAGCAGTGTGTCCTTGTCGTCCCGCCGCCGCCTTAGGGACCGGCCTCCCCCGCAAACTCCTGCAGCCGAGGACTGTGCGCGCGGGCTCCGGCAGGCCCTTCCACCTCCGGCGTCGAGGACGCCCCCGAGCGCCGCCGTCCCCTGATGGAGCGAGGCCCGGGGCCCGAGTCGGGGCCGGGGCCCAGCAGGCCCAGGGGGGCGTCGAGGAGCCCCTGCTCCCGCACCCGAGGCTTTCGGCCCCGGCGGGACGGGATGCCGTTGCAGCCGTCCTTCTTGAGGTGGCGGTGCAGGTGATCCGAGCGCACAAAAGTCTTGAAGCAGCTTGAGCACTGGTAGGGGCGCAGGCCCGTGTGCACGCGCATGTGGTTCTTCAGGTCGTAGTTGTGAGCAAAGGCGGCGCCACATTGCGTACAAAGGTAAGGCTTCTCTCCTGTATGCTTCCGCATGTGAACCTTGAGCTTGTCCTGTCTGGAAGAAAGAAAAATAAACTCAACCGCCGAGCGAGACAGAATGCACAGACAAAAGAATAAAAATAAAATAAAGAGTGTGAAAATACACCCATCTGAATACACTAATTCAGTTTTTTATCTTTCCTGCTACTAATAAAGCTACGGAACATAATGTGCAATTAACTTGACACACATTATTCCTCACATGTACAGTGGTCAGCTTAATATGCTTTATTTCCTATTAAACAGCCATCGTTTGGATCTCTTCCAATGAGATTATTCCGTGAGGGCAGCCAGGCCAGCTGAGGAGAAGCAATAAACTTCACATCTTTATCTGTGTAACTGCACACAAGAGCGCAACTGTGAGCCGAACTCTGACTCCAACTTCCTCTCATGACATCCTGGAGCGCTTTTTTACTTTGCGACGGTACGATCGCCGCCCACTAAACTTTATCAGGCTGCCTTAGCCTTCAGCTGACTCTTGTCCCTCCCCCTTGAGCCCTCACTATCTCTCCAGCTCTTAATCGTCTGACACTTCTGCACTCGGGGCAGAGGGCTCCTAAACAAACAGGCATGACACACATACACGCACACACACAACCACCACCATTTAAGTGGATTAGTTGTCATACAAGCAACAAATAAACCTGCAGCAACCCTATCGATGCGCCGAATATAAAATATAATATGTAGCGAGGAGAAACACACAGGCCAAAGCCGTGGGAAACAGAATGGCACACTGACAGAGGTGAATTATTTAAAGGACAGGAGTGATTTATTACAGAGCGAGGCACACTCTTAACCCCGATCAAACAGGATTAAGATTACAATACCCCTCCTCTCTGCCGGTCAAATTCAGCTGGAAGGCAAATTCAGATTGGTCTTCTCTACCTGCCGGGAACAGGCAGGGGATCTGGGTGTTTCTAGACTGCTGCATCCATTTCCAGCACAAGTCCACTGATTAATTAATTAAAGGGATGATTTCAAGGAAAAGGAAGTGCTCTGAAATACAGGGAAGCCATGCGCAGTCCAGTCCACAGCTGTGGTCACATTTAACTAGAGTGACCAATGGCAGATTTCATTAGAGAGGTAAAGGAGTGAGAGAGGACAGTGGTGCTGGTGGTGCAACTGCCCTGCCGTGGGCAATAATCAACATAACCAGAGATCAAAAGTTCAAATTATTGCTTTGGAGCAG
Organism: Gasterosteus aculeatus; assembly: GCF_964276395.1. Lineage (NCBI taxonomy): Eukaryota > Metazoa > Chordata > Actinopteri > Perciformes > Gasterosteidae > Gasterosteus > Gasterosteus aculeatus. The sequence goes on along the minus strand of NC_135695.1, from coordinate 19,317,939 downwards.
AGCGAGTACCATCCAGGACCTGTAATGCCCCTCTGTATCAGAACACAGCGCTTTATAGCAGCCCTCCACTAGATAACGCAACCACGGCACGGCCTTCTTTTATAGGACCCTATGCTAAGATTCCGGGACTTTGCACAATAAAAATAGACCTTTATAACCGTTATAATCAGACCCCCCCTCTCTTACACATTATGGTTACAACGTGACATTGGAAATAACCCGGTTAGGGGATACTCAGTCCACCACCACGGTAAACATGTAGATTGACAAACTGGGATGCCTCCTTAATGCACAGCTAAGTTGGTTAGTGCTAATGCTCCTGGCGGTGGGCTTTCCCTCTGCTGGGCGATTTGTCCGCAGTGCCAAGTCCGAGACTATGAGTACATGTGACATGGGGGAGTCGCTTACCACGTAATTGGGCTTACCTGGTGAAGCGCACTTTGCAGATGGCGCATTCATACGGTTTCTCTCCCGTGTGCGTTCGGATGTGGCGGGGTAGCTTGCCTGCTCCTTGAATGACCTTGGAGCATATGGGGCATTTCTGGAAGGCCTTAGAGCGCATCTTCCTCTCGCCTCCACTCCCGCCCCCACCTCCTCCTCCTCCTCCTCCGACCCCGCTGCCTCTCTCTCCCACTCCCCCCTCTCCTCCTCCTCCTCCTCCGTCTGGGCCTGTTCTGCCTCGTGATGGCCAAAGCACTCCCTGTGTCTCAGCTGCAGAAGCTGGATCCTCATGCTGAGTGCTGTTAAAATAATTCAAGTAAAATTCCATGTCGGGGTCGTCCCCGTCTCCCTGTTCCTCCCCGGTCGACGCACGTTCTTTCTGCCTCTCGATGGAGTCCATCATCTGCTGCAAGAGTGCACTGGCAGAACCCCTGTCCCTCGCCTCCCTACTCCCATCCTCTGCCTCAGGGGCGAGGAAGAAGTGGCCGTTCTGGGACGCAGGGTAGAAAGATGATCCCAGACCCGCCCCGTTTCCCTGCCCCGCCTCCCCGTCCTCGTCGTCCTCATCGTCCTCGTCCTCTTCCTCCTGTGTTTGGGCCTGGGCCTGGGCCAAGGCGAGGGCCAGGGGGGAGTAGTACTCACCGGGGCCGACCGGAGCCCCGTTGCTGGGGATCCCGCCATTACCGTGGTTAAAGTGCAGATGTGTGGCCAGGTCCCTGAGCTCTGGCGTGCTGCAGCTGCTGCTCCAGTGAGCCCCTTTCTGGAAGTACTCCAGGTACTCCCGGGCCCTGACCCGGTTGCCCTGCTCCCTGCCTCCTCTGCCCTTGCCCTCCTCATCTTCATCTTCGTCTCGTCGCTCAATGCCCGCCTAGAGAAACGTGACGGAGGAACAAAGAGAGGGAGTTCAGGAGACATTTAAACTCAGGGAAAGTTTGGAAAAAAACAAAACAAAAACAGAGACAGAAATAAAGAAGTTCAGTTGAAAAGAAAAAATATATGACTAAAAAAAAACTAACTTTCTATAAAGCTCATTGGCATAAGCTGATCCCTATCTGGGTTTCCTGGGTGCCCACCCAGCGGTTTATAATACCCATGAGGACATGCATGTGCATCTCACAGCTATGCTTGATCACGCTGAAGTGCAGCTGCGATAGGCTGTGTCCTGAGTTGGTGAAAGCACGCTGTGCTTCCACACACACCATTGGCTCAGAATGATTAAGTGTTGAACCCAGAGGCTGTGGGCGTGTGCTTGGCATAGTGAGAGAGACTGATAAAGTCCATGATGTAAGCTTGATTATGCTGGCTATTTGATGAGGAGGGTGTGGGAGGGGGGGGTGTGAGGACACCTTATTCCCTAAGTGGCTAAAGCAGGAGAACTACACTTTGTAGGAGTTACACATCTAATGAGCACTAACTGCTTCTTAGATGGGGTCTGCTTTGCTGCATATTCAACCCTTACATTGCACCCTTATGATTTCACAGACGCATTAAGGCAGCGCAGATCAAATGTCATCTCAAAACCTGAATTTGCCTTTAAAAACTCTAGGTCCCTCATAGTTCTATAATGGTCTTGTACCGGCGGGGAGAGCACTTTGGTGTCCAGCAGGTGGCTACAGACGTCCTTGACAGGTGGGACTTCCAGGAGGCGTGCGGCAGTGAGGATGTCCGCCACGCTGCTGTGACTGACTGTCAATGTCGCTGTGTAGGCAAAGTCCAGCAACGCTCCCAGAGCCTCTGCCGCCACAAAGTCGATGTTGTAGACGTTCTGTTGGTCTGCGGCGGCCCCCGACGTGAAGAGCTTGTGAAAGTAGGAGCTGCAGGACGCCAGGACGGAGCGGTGAGCCGGGAACTCCTGGTCCTCGGCGACCAGCAGCACGTCGCACAGCAGGCCGCTGAGCCGCTGCTTGTTCAGACTGCCCAGGATGTCGGCGCTGTGCTCGGGGAACGGGATCCCCACGGGGCCTTCCTCTGCCTCGCCGGCCCCGCCCCTCCCTCCTCCGCCGCCGCTTGCTGTCCCCCTGAGCCGCCTTCCACCCCTCCCACCGGCTCCTGACGACATCTTCCACCAGCCTGCCGCCGAGCCGCCTAGCACAGCCCCCACTCGTGTATCCGTCCTGCCGTCTGTCCGTCTGCCTGTCTGAGAGCAGAGGAAGGGGGGGTAGAGGGAAATAATAGATCAGTTCATGACATTGCTTGTGTGGATTAAGGAAGAGAGAGGAATATTGATTTATTGATTCACCACAGTCACACCGGGATGCTTCTGAACACATCCCCAGTACACACAAGAAACGTGAGGAAATGTAGTACAAGTGTAGGTTTAACATGAATTGTAATGATTAAAAAGAACACTGGAGCCAACCGTTTCCCCCAAAACGTTATTCTCACGGTTAGAAAGCAGACCAAATATATCTATATATAGATATCCGTCTATCCATCCATCTAAATAAAAGATTCAGATATTACACACACACACATAAATGCATGTATACACATATACATACTGAAACACACGAACAAATGTATTTAAATTGAGTGCTATCAGGTTTCAGCTTTCAAAGACAGATTAGATAATAATTAGACAAAATAATTAGATTTGTCAGTCATAAGAGTCAAATGATAATAAAAATGCCGTTACAAGTTGAAACGTATTTCTCCTTCAATTTAGTAAGTTGTGTACTAACTTTTTCAACTCTAAATCTGCCTGAACCGAAATCTCAACAGAGCCCCGAGGGCCCGAGGTAACTGGATAAATACTACAAAGTAAAAATACGATGCAGCGCGTCACATAAAGAGTGTGTTTACAGGTTTATGAGTAAAAGTGTGACCATGTGCAATAATGAGAGTTTCTGGTGGCTCACAACAATCGTGGATGCGTTTTGCCGGACATGTTTTTCTGCTAAAACGCCACGTGTGGATGAATAACTGAGTGAGGATGTTTACGTACTATATATGTGTATGCAGGTGGCTACATTACCTGTGTGTGTGTGTGTGTGTGTGTCCAAGAAACCAAATAGAAGGTGGGGATCAGAGTGCATGCTGGGAGCTGGACTGTGCAGCTTGTTCACTCTGTGTCAGTCAACAGAGCAGGGGAGGTGGAGGGAAAAGGGCGAGGGGGGGAGGGGGTTGGGGGTGGGTTGCTGCCAGAGCAGACCCTGTGGAAAAACTCAACAGGAGGAGGAGGAGGAAGAGGACACGCAACAAGCTGCGAGGGAACAGCATTAAAAAGCGAGGTTGTCAATCCGGTCTGAGCTGGTTACCCCACCCTGTACTGTGTGCCAAGTTTCAGGAGAGGCTGTCCCCTCGCTCGCTCACTCACTCACTCACGTGGGGTGGGGGGGGATTAAAAATGATCGACTGAAGCCTGCGCAGTGGGAGAGGGGTTTCGTCAGAACAAGCCATCCTCGATTTCTCCGCGCGCTCACACGGCAAATACTGTGACATCCAACCGCTCCGACCCTCCCCTCCGCCCTTCTCCATCTGCCAGGCGAGACCCAGCAGGGGGTGGAGGCTGGGGAGGATTGGAGGGTGTATTGCACTGTACAAGAGTGAGGCTTTTGAATGGCATTCCTCCAGGTCGGCCCTCCTGCTATGTTTGCGCGCTACACCCCACTACCAAACCTGCCTAACCTGGCCGCCTCTCCCCTTTCCTTCCCGAGTTCATCTCGCCTGCTTCTCTCCTCTGATATGTCCACCGTTGTGAAGAGAAACGCCCATCTCCACACCTTCAGATCTGGCAACATGTCAGCTCTGCCGGCGGGCGGGTGAGTGGTAATGTAAAGTGTATATGAAACACATTACTAGGAACTGGTTTCTTCGAAATGCTCAAGGTCCTCAAACTCAAAGTAGGTCAGTATCCCATTCATGTTAAAGTTTGTTCATTCAAATATCACTTCTTTTAAAAAAAAAAATGTTTAAGGGTACCGCTTTGTTTGAGTAAGGAAATAAAATATTTAACGGCTCTGCCGCCTCCTAACTGTACGTCCCCCTTAACTCAATTAAATTTTGAGGGGCAGCTGACCACAAAGGCTCTGCGAACGCCGCCAACGTCTCGCACAAAGCTCTGCTGGTAACGGACTCTCCGACATGGCAAACGTTATTACCCAAGCCCTCATCTGAATACGCCGAGGAGCGGGAGGCGAGTGCAGAGACAAAAAGAGGTGGCACAGGGGAGGGGGAGAGAGAGAGAACAGAGTGAGGAGATGTGGGGAGAGGGAGGGAGGGAGAGCACGACAAAGGGCAACCGCATTGGCTACTGGTCACGTCCTTCCCGGGTGGAAATAGATCTCTGAGAGCCCATCCAGACCTGAGACGACCTGCTGTTCTCTAAAACAGACACACAGCACCTGCACTAGACCCGGCTTTGCTGCGGGCTCGTGTAGCGGGTTATCCCCCATACATATAGCTGACCCCGGGTCACGGCTTTGTCGGGTAAGACGTTTAGCTGAGAGGAGATAAAACACATTAACACACACACACACACGCAATTCAGTGTCAACAGCGCTCGGAGGGACTACTCTGTCCCCGAATGACCCCCGCAAAGAGCACTAAGACAGAGGAAACACAGTGCAACAAACCTGATCCTGACACCTCCTCATGGCTCCGAACATTCCTTATCACTAATTCATGCCTGCGGGTGACGCGGCCCGCAACCCAGCACGAAGCGGTGCAGCAGCAGCAGCTTTCTGCGTCCCCGGCGTTCCACTTCCAGGGAAGGTCGTTCTCTCAGTGCCCACTGGAAGAGCACCCAGGCCTGCTTTGCAAGTCAAACAGCTACTTCAACACAGGGCCAACCCACCTCCACCCTGATCACCTCCAGCTCATCCGTAGCGTCCCTCCACCTCCCCCCTCCCACGTATCGACACGCAGCGAGGACAAACAGCAAAGTTGCCGCTCAGGATCAGAACAACCCACACCGGTCTTGCGGACTGTGTGGCGTGCGTTCTTCCTGGCGATGCCAAGGAGGTCACGCCCAATTGTCTTGTCATTCACTGAAGAAACTGCCATCAGCCTGTGGCAGAAGTTGGTCAAAGTGTTTTTATCGTGCCTGAGATGTATCATCTGAGGGCTGCAGAATTTCCACTCTGGGAGTAACTCCGTCTTTGGCTGACTCATACCAGTCATTCCTAAATACTAAAAGGAACAAACTGTTAACCCTGTGTAACCTTGCATGTTTCTTGACCAAAAGTAAACCACCCAACGGGCACCGTTTAGGGGTTCTGTTGAACTCTAGAAAAAGTAAAAAGAACTACTATCAGACTTTCAGACGGGGTGTTTAAATGATTACTGCAACGTTTGATTTAACCCTACTGAACTGAAAAGCAAACATCTATTTGGTCTCTTTTTATTAAATATTTTCAGTTGCAAAAAGTGATCGGCTCGTAAAAGACAATACATAGTTGATAACTACTGAGAAACCCAAGCAAATACGACTGAATTACTAATTCCTTAAACTTTGATGGAGATGGATGGGCTTGTTTTTTTAACTAAAGTACAACACACTTAAAAATGAATATGCCGATATAACATGTATATTAGCTTAGTGGTTTTACAAGAGAACAATTCTATCAGGTTGCCCAGTTCTACTCAGGTGATAACTTAATGCATGCAGGTGTTTGATTTAAGATAACAGCAAAGTCTGGAGCAAAGTCTGGACTGAAAAACTCGGTACATTGAACAAGAAGTTCAAGAATTGGGTTGGCCCTTCGCTCGCCATAACCTGACCGGTAATCATTTGACAGACTATCTCAGCTGGCCTCCGAGGCAACAAAACCCGCCCACCCCGCCCTGCTGCGGGGGAATCACCTCGTCAAGAGGGGTTCAAGGTCGGACCAAGACAACCGGAGTGGGGAGGGGGCGGCAGTTTCTTGGAAGAGTGGATGTTTAACGAGTGCCGAGGCCAAGTGACTCGCTGTGGCAAAGTGGTGGGAGGAAACCTGATAGGTCGTATTGGACGACAAGCAGGAAGAGGACGAGTGACTGATAAAGCTGAAGTCGCACGGGCTGGTCCCGGCCAGGCAGCTTTTACTAACTAACCAGGAAGTGGAGCCAAAACAGACGCACAATGCCAGTGAAAAGGTAGTGGGCGAGGCAGGGCGTTAAAACGCAAGCTCAATCAGAACCCAACAAGGTGGTGACCGAGGAATCCGGCTCACATGTCAATGATAAACTCGGATGAAATCTCATTTTGTCACCTGGTGTAACCTGCTTCCTTAAGAAGGAAAGTCACCACCCACACGTCGAGCAAAGTTTAATGTGAGGAGCTAGCAGGGGGTTTTATGATGTTATAAAAAAAGGTCTATGTTTGCTCTGCCAGATAGCAAAGGAAGTAGAAAAATTAAACCTGGAGCTGTTGCGAATTACTCACAGTGTTCTAACCGTGTCAGTATTTTGTTTTGTTTTGCTTGTTTGTATTATTCAGACCAACTGTATAGCCGTAGGCTAGCAAATAATAAAAAAAAAAACACATCGTAGTTTCATCCAGCTGTGACTTTCTACTTCCACCAAACTTCGCTTTGACACACTCACAGAAGTATGATGATTTCTCAGTCTGTAGTTAGTGGTGTTGGATTGCACAATATTCTAAAACTGTTCATCCGTTGGTTAATGACGCAGACAAAATAACATAACAAGATAATGTAACATAATTCAATGCCACTTAACTAAAAAAAAAAAGTTAAGACAACATACAAACAACTGAAATAGTATTGTTAAAGTGAGTTATGGTAGAGTGCAGGTGTATCAACAATAAAACAATCAAACTAATTCATTCATCTCAAAATGTCTGTTTCTGTTCAGTAAATATCAATTGAAACTGTGCGAGTTCAGATATTGTCTTTTCATGGTGAAGTCACATGTGAAAGGCTACTGTGCCAACGTCATCCACGGCCGGAGTTCCCTTTAGCTCGAGTAAGGTGCTCTGACAACAGGAAGTGCAGCAGAGGTCTGACACATGGCCTCAGAGGCAGCGCCACAAACCAGCCGGCCGCCGACTACAGCGGTCCGGCGGCTCGGTCCGGACCCAGCGGCGCTGTGGGCGTGTGCAGCGGAGGACTTCCTGTGCATCAGTGACAGGCGTGTAACAGAACCCGCTCTGTTATCAGATGACCAGCTCGCTCTCTCCCTCTCTCGCTCGCTCCCTTCTTACCGTCTGGCCCTCTCTCTCTCTCTCTTCCTCCCATCTGTCGCTCTCATCTCATCGTTGCTCCATCTCCGTCTCGGCGCTGCACACTGCCCACCACAGCGCCCACTTCCCCTTTCCACTGCTGAGAAGGCAAAGCGGCGCGGACCGGACCCACCCCCCCGCCTCTCGAGGTCCTTCGATGGCAACCCACCCGTCTTCTCTGTCGTTTCATCCTAGACGGCTTCACTGCAGAAGGTGTCGGATCAGTCCCGTATCCCCTTCCTGATCAGTTGGCCTTTCTGAGTGATTCCGTCTCTATCACAGCGCTCAACGTTATTATAACAAATCCATTATAGCGCCTAAAATGGAATTCACTTATAACTAAAATCCTCAATTTAAGATCCCCAAAAGACACCGGCTGACTCCAGAAGTGTCAGAATCTGGTCTAGCTTTGCCCACAAACTGAAAAACATCCCAGCCTCTTCCTCTCACACTCTAATTTGATCAGGTTGTGTTAGCCTCTCCATAATAAATGTCCCAGGAGAGAACAGAAGAAGCCCCTTTACTCCCCCTAGACCTCAGCACAACAACAGAAAAACAACAGAGAGGGGTTTGTCTATCTGCATAGCCAGGCTGGAAGCTGTGGTACACTGAACAGCTGACCAGGGGAACCAAACATTAGGGGGAAGTGAAGCTGCATTTACCAAAGAAGAGGCAAGATAAAAGTATGCTAAAATGACTCAACTTTTGCAAATGAGCATCTAGAGCTGGAACAGCAGCACACAAAATGGTGCTGCTTAGTATGAATTGAAAGAATTGTACGCAGCCGACATTTCAGTCTCGAAAAATAAAGCCTTAGACTGCCACGGCGACATCACGCAACCTGTCCTCTCCGTCTGTCCGGACCTGCTCGTTTCAGGCCATAGTGGTGGAGGCACAAATATACAGGAATATCAAACTGTATTCAGCCTCACCGCCAAATTGATGGGTGGTGTCTTAGACCTGCCCACAGCCACTGAAGTCCCCTGCAATTCCCCTGGAGTCTATTGTTGGTAACAGACGCACACACACGCATGCATACAAGCATGCACACACACACACATATGGCGTCCTAGTTTAACCTCTTGCTGGAATTTACTTGAGGTAACTGTACTAATCTTCCATAGTGGCAACTAGAAAGCGGCAGAGGGGTTAGAATCAGGACTCACGGAATACTACTGCAACTAATATCGTGTGTGACATTGAACTGGATAAAAGATTACAACCTCATCTGCTCCCGCCTTCCTCAGAAGCATTCCTAACACTTTCCCAGCAGTTGGGCGTCTTCATGCACAGCGATCTTCTTGTACCCTCTCCGTGCCCACGTGTTCAAGAAAACGGGTTAAACAAGTATGTATGAGCCAAAAAAAACTCATTATCGTGCCAGACAGCCAGGGTTGAAGTCTCTAAAACGGTTTAGACCGGACGGGCGAGATTAGAATCCGCGTTTAACACGAAGGTAAGGAAACGGAGAAAAGCATGCCATGAGATTGATTTTGGCTGCTCACACCATGGTCCATCAGCAAGAACACAGGTTCTCCAGCATAGCTACCAGCACTTGAGTTCTAACATTGCATGGAACGAGCACAAGATGTGCCATACATCCTCAGCAAGAAGAGGTTTCTCCAATAAACTCACCTGCACCCTGTCAACACGATCACTCTGCCAGTTCAGCGAGCATCTGATGCAGTGGTTTCAGTGGAATTACTTTAACACCCCCTAAAGAAGCAGCAGCACGGGATGTGCAACTGTCTTCATCGTTTCACTCTACTTATAATAGCAGCGGTGCCATAATCACAGCGGTAGACAAAAGCCTTTAAAGAATATTGTGTCTTAAGACGGTCACAGCGGCGATGCACCGCCAAAGTTCCACTGATGTGGATAAGAACTTTGTGGCATAAACTATTTCGATGAGCGGTGTTCTGTGCAGCACCTTACACTCAGCACTGACCTATTTGCCACTCCCTCCTTCATCTGCAAGTGGGTCAAGATCTCTGAACTCTATCAAGCCCCATCTCGCTCACTCTCCTTCACACACAACACGCTATGGTATTTATTCCCTCTGCTTGCCTCTCTTCTCCCCTCAGTCACGTGTGTGTGTGTGTGTATGTATTTATGTATGTATGCCAGTCTTCAGAGGGCTTACCAAATAGGCAGAAAATGTTTCCTGGGCCCTACTTGCCTCCCCTGCCTGCCGGCCAGCTCGGCTGCCTGCGTCTCTGGGCAGGGCTCACGCTTTACCAGACAGGAAACTTGCGAGTGGCCCTAGTCATAGAGGCAAGCCCTTGCCTGATTCCACACAAACAGACACCTCGACCCCCCCCCCCCCCCACACACACACACACACACACACACACAGCACACACACAAACTACAAGCACCATAACCACCCCCTCCGGTTTTAGCCCACAACTAGGCTGTGCATCCCCCAATCTCATTGGTTTGACAGCTGCTCACTCACCACACCTCCTCGTTGGGATAGGCTGGCAGTTGTTCCCTTTCCTGGATGGCCGAGGGCAAGGCACTCTGGGATATGGAGTTCTGAAACCCCATTGGACCTGCTTCACAGCCCCGGCGTTGGACTACGAGTACCAGCTCTCTCTGCCCTCACCGCCCCCACTATCTCCCAGCCTGCTCGAACGTAAGCACTCAGGGCTGAATTATACACTACAGTATGTTGCTAGCAGGCTGCCAGGTATTAAAGTACAGACCAGCCATCAAGCAGGGCCGAGCTTCGGATGAAAAAAGATAACAAAAAGCACATTTCAGCCTTAACTGTCAAGATCAGCAGCATCAGCAGTGGATTCTCTCATTGGCTCGACATTTCCGACACACTTAAAACTCCTGACCTAAATTATGACTTATTGCAAACAGTCTGGTGCCACCACAACGTGCCCTGCGCACACAACCCACAACTTGCCGGGGCACTGAGCGCTTCAATCGCCGCCGTCTCGAAAAGTTGTTACTATTGCGTACACCTTGTCCAATACCATTATTTTTGGTTGCTCCTTCCCCTTCGTTCAGCAACCCCCACCCGCCCACCCACCACCCTCCCTCCCTCCCTCCCGAGAGCCCCACTCCTTCGCCCCCCTCCTCCTTTAAGTGTTTCCACCTGCCTGAAAAGTTAATACCATGAACACATCCTATAAACTTTATCTCGAGGTTCCCCAGAGGTAAAGAGCAGCACAGAGGAAGTACTTTAGGAGGATTAAAAAAAAAAAACAGGAACCTTGACTAGGGACTACTGCTGCAACCCACCTCTCCTCTCCAGCCAACCCCCCCACCCCGCTCTCCTTTCTGTCCCCCTCCCTCATTCCTCCTCCTCTCCTCTCCTCCTCTGCCCTGCTCCCCTCTGGTCGTCAGGCCCAGGGCTGACAGCAGGGGTGGAGGGGGGGTGGCAGGGTGCCTTTAGCTCACCTGCGATGGCCGTGGTGAAGCTTGTTGTGGGTTAGCTCAGCCCTCTCCTCTCCTCCTCTCCCTCTCACTGTTTAAGCTTAAAGCCCCGTATGCGCTAACCAAGCAGCAGCAGATCAACTCAATTCCCTTCCTGGTTTCTGGAGGGCAAAGAGGTCCCTCCCTTTCTCTCTCTCTCTCTCTCTCACTCACTCTCACTCCCTCTCTCTTAAAGAAACAGCATTACCCCTCCTTCTCCCCTCCCTCTGTGAAACAAAGTGGAGTGGAAATGTATTTATCAAAAGGGGACAGTTGTCAAAGCCATAAAGCCATTTAGAGACGACACAAATCATTAACCCATGCCCTCCCACTGGGCGGTTCTACTGCGAATGTCAGCCAATGGTTCCATCTGTGGACACTCAGACGTTTGGTCGAAGGGTAAACGAGCTGAAACTCTTGTCAATTCTCACCCACCTCATCTCTCACTGCTCCTTTCCTATGTGAGTCTAGTCGCACCCACCCTTTCTATTGCCTGAGGTCATGGTGTCCCACCCCAATAGCAAGCCATGGCACATTCCAACACATACAGCAAGGGGCTGCCAGCAGCCCCCCTCGATCCACTTTTCTCTGTACATAATACCTGCCAAGCTCCAACAGGTGAGGCTTCCGAGTGCACATTACCAAGTTTAAAGACGTCTTATCCCGCAGTGGGAAATTGCGAGATCCCATGTGTGAATTCAGAGCTATTGCGCTTGATGTTGCGCCACTTCCAACCGCCCACCCGCATGCGCGCGCCCCCTCGGCGAGTGCAAGCCAGCCATTGTACCACTGAGTGGGATGGAGCAAAAGATGTATTTGGCGATTCCTTTGCACCTCTAAATTGGCGTTAAGTCACGTGTTTGAAGCCCACGTAATCGTAAAACATGCTTAACACAGTGTTGCACATACACACACACCCACCCCCCAACACACACACACACAAACCATTAAGGAGAATCATGGGGCTGTTTGGGAGGGCGAGGTAGTGACACACCCTTTGCCTAGAGGGCACTGTAGAGATCTGTTTCTGCTCAGGCACGAGGGAAATGGCAGCTTTTTAAACGTCAGACATTCATTGCAGTTGGACGTGTGGTGCCATCAAGTCTCTGCGATGTGCAAAGTGAAGAGGATGCAGGTGGAGGAGTTGCAGCCTTGTGGTGAAATGAAAACTATAAACAAATATATGAATACATAATGTTTACACGACTTGCCTTTGAAAATGAGCGCAGTCTTGCTCACACGTCCATGGGGCCCGTGGCTGAGATGTTGCCAGACATTGTTATATGGCAGTCCCATCTCCCCGTCCAATAAAGACTGGTCCTCTTCAAGTTCAGACATCTAATTCGTGTTCATCATTTCCATCCGAATAATGTTCATGAGTTAGCCAAACAAACAAGACAGTTGACCTACTGCAGTTACTAACGTTAACTGAAACCGTTAATGCTAATAGCACGTTAGCCATGTTGAAGCTAACGGTACATGTAAAAATGTGTCTGTTGGCCATGACTTAAACACTTGGGTAAGTACACAAAAGTTACAGAAGCATAAATAACGTTAACTGTATATTGCAATGTCCGGATTTAAAGTGTTGTTACTTTATTGAAGCTAATTCATTTAAATTAAACGTTCTTTCTTGGGTAGAAATTAGCTAACGTTAGTTAGTCTTTAGCTAGTTAGCTAACGTAGCCCGTAACGATAGCCGTTAGACGCTGAATTAAGATGGCGCTAAAGTAAATAATGATACAAAAATATGTTTTATAATTATGTTCATAAAAAGGGTATTAAAATGAACACTTACCAAGTCTAAACGTTAGAACCTGGGTCCAGCTATCTCTCAATCTGTAGATAACGTTAGTTTACTGAAGCTTCAGTTTGGGGATGGAATTTTGTCAGACACCTGTCAGCCAATCAGAAACGAGTATCCATCCATCCACGGGAAGACCTTCACACAGACACACAAACGTGCGTGAGTAAAACAACCCACAGACACACGAATGTGTGTCATTGTAGTTTAGTCTCAACTTCATTTCACAAATTGTTATTTTCTGGTGTTGATAAGAAAGTGTTTCCCCTTTTTGAGGGTGTTGTGTACCTTGTCACAATATTACACACAAAACATTAAAGTACAACCAATAGAGACTGCCAGTTTAAAATATACCCTAACTGTAATACATCAACATATTTATATCTTAATTGTTGTGTAGTAAAGACCTAGTGAACTGCTTTGGCTGCCATTAATAAATAACACCATAAAGCACATTGACAAATAAGATTTATTTTTATACATCATAACCATATCCAACACATTTTTATATTATAATAAAATGACTGCTCCCGTGTCATTTACATAAATCAAAATTTGTATATTAAGACAGCAAAATAGTACTCCTTTAATTTGTGTATACAGCTTTGTACACATACAAGTTATTATGCATTAATTTTGCTCTGAACAAATGTGCATTTTGGAGGGAGGGGGGCATAAGAAAGGGTTAGCAAGTACCACCACCATGTGACCAACACCGACCTGGGTTCAAATAGTCAGTCAAACCCTTCATACTGAAGTTGTACTATTTTTAAATCCCATTAATTGGGTTGAATTACAGGGGAAATGTTGTGAAATTGCATTTCAACCCAAGTCTTTCCCAAAAACCAAGCCTGTTGGCTGGTTCTGTCCCAAGAGAAAGCTTGGGAGTGCCACACAAAGCAGTACAGTGAAAACATAACCAAATACACTTCAGGGTAAAGTCCAGAACGACAACAAAGAAAAGGTAAATATTTAAATGAGTCGATGTGATTGGAACTTCATCAATATTAAAGAGATTCAGGCTTTTGATTAAAACACCAGCAAATCATCCCCATCGTGATCTTGGGAAATAAAGGTATTAGAAAGATAAACCATGCTGTATCATCCCATGAACAGATTTCGATCAGTCATTCATCAGACTTCCACAGTACACGCTGCAGAAACCGTGTGGGATGCACGTATAAATGGATTTTCAGAAAACAAATGTCAACACAGCGTAGATCGACCGAATAAAAAAATAAAACCATTCGCGAAATCATATGCGTCAGGCGTCGAGAGCAGCCTCTTTGGTTTGTGAGATTGTTCACAAAGTGATCGGCAGAGTGATCAATCACCCTTTTGCCAAATAGTTCACATTCTCCGTATATGCCCATCAATCCTGCGGTCTCTACTAACAAATCTAATTATGACATCGGAGGTATTTGCAAGGCCTCGGCTTAGAACATTTATGCATGGATATGTTGGACAAGAGTAGCTTCATTCACCTTCAATAGAACTAATCTTTCAAGCAGGTGTTTGGAAATCTGTCCAGAAGGGCATTTATTTAACTGTTGCCATACAAAAAAAGGTTAATGCAGAATATTTGTGTGTATATATATATATTGGACAATACAAAAAGAAGTGTGTCAATCAAACCGCAGCGGTGTGGAAAAGTGAGCCGTGGCTCCTCTCGACACACTCAAAGCACAACGACTCAAAGGGCTCTGCTGCTGCTGCTGCTGCTGCTGGGTGGAGAAATAAACAGTGGGGGGACAATGACCGTACCCAAGAGCATGATGGGGGTGGGTGCCTGTGTGCGCGTAATATATTTAAGTGTACGCAAGCAAGTTGGAGGCGTGCGTCTGGGAGGTTGGGGGCTGTTCACTCAGTGCCGCGGGTGGGCGTGCTGGGCTGGTTGAGGCCCATGGTTTTGCACAAATAGCCGGCAAAGTCCACTTCCTCGACCTCGGATCGTTTGATGAAGGTGTGACTCTGGAAGAAAACCAAAGAAGTAAACCATTGTCTGTAACGCTGGCACAGTTAACAGAAGAAAAAAAAAAATCAAAGAGAAAACGAAACTTTGTGCAGAATGAAAATTAAGTCGAGGTACCCACCATCAACATCTTCAGGTCGGCCCTCTCGGCTGGGTTTTTGATCAGACTGCAAGATACGCAACCGCGGAAAAGGTTCATCACAGCATGCATAGAAACTACATTTTAGTCAACACCAACGGACACCTTAATGTCACATGGCATCAAATATACCGGCAAAGCAGTCTACATGATCCAGTTCTCCCGACTCAATTCAGCGTAGAAGCAGATAAGAAGTCTGCTTTTTTTAGTTATTTATTTATCTCTCTAAAAATGTATTTGCCAAATGCTTACCATTTAGTCACAAAGTCTTGGAAGTCATTGGTAAAGACCCCAAGTGGCAGCTTAGGTGGAGGCTGAGGAGGAAGAAACACATCAAAAAAGACATTAACAATGACGGCAAACCGGCATCATGTGCAGAAATAAAATGTTTGCAATGCTAATCAGCTCATTCTCAAACCTCATTCACAATGTAGTCCAAAAGTTCAAAGATGGCCATGGCAGGTCTGCTGTCCATCCCGTGCCCTGTGAAAGAGTAGCACAATTAGGAATTATTCATGTGACAAGTGAATACAAAATCATATTTAGGCATGTTTTTTTTTGTTTAAAAAAAAATAATAAAAAATTAAACTATGTTCAAAAAGCTTTTCCCTAAAGACGTCAAATGTTTTCCTCCGTCTCCTACCGCTCACGGGTCTGCCCGGCGGTCGGGGCCTCTGCGTGTTGGCGTGAGGCTCCCCCTCGGCCCCGTCCAGGATGGCCCGTCCGAAGATGGACTCCAGCTCTTTGGGCTCGGGTGGGGGGATGGGGTAGCGGCCGATCGCCAGCTCCACCAGGGACAGGCCCATGCTCCACACGTCGGACTGAACCGAGTAGTGAGTGCCCTGCAGTCTCTCCGGCTGTTGAGGAGCACACGACCTACGTCAGGAGGAGCGGGTCGAGCCAAGATGCCAGGCCGCGGGGAGGGTTGGGCACAGGAAGCGGTGGAGAGGATAATGGAAGTGGGATGGGGGGGGGGAGGCGGGAGGGGGGGTTGTTATGGCAAGGAAAGCTGGGGTGTGGTGGGCGCAGGAGGACAGAGGATGGGAGGCTTTGGCAGGAAGCGAAGGGTGAGCAAGGACAGGTGGTGTGTGTATGTGTGTTGGGAATTATGATGAAAGGGCGAGAGTCTCTCCACCACTGCCGCTTTGTGGGCGAGGGAGGGGCCAGGCGAGCGGCTTCAACACTCTCCCCCTCCCCCCCCCCCACTCCCCAGGTGTCTCAAGAGTGAGGGGAAAGAAAGCGTGAGCGCAGTCGCCCCACTCTTTGCCAAAGACGCCTTTCCTGAGCTCAGCCCTTGGCTCTTGGCAGGGGCGCGAGAAGGAAGGGGAGGCTGAGGGCGGGGCCAGTGGACGAGAGGAGAAGGAAAGTGGGGATAGGGCCAGAGGAAAAGGGGTGGGGGCGCTGGCGTGCGGCGCTGACTCACCGACATGTAGGAGCGTGTTCCAACGAAGGAGTTGGCCATGGAATCTATGAGCTGCCCGCTCACGCCAAAGTCGCACAGCTTGATCTCCCCGCGGGAGTTGACCAGGATGTTGGAGGGCTTGACATCTACGCGGGGACAACAAACAAGAGGAAAAATCATCAGGGGACGTCTTCAGTCTCAACCACTTACTATTGACCACTTCGGCAGGTTATTCGTTTTGTAGGTGCTGAGGGGGCGGGGCTTGCAGATGGAATCTCCTGTCTGGTGTTAATATATACACACACACACACACATTGGCTTAGGTATGTAAATATTATCACGGTAGGGGCATGAATGCATGTGTGTATATACAAACACGTCCATGATGATGCATGCATCTCTGTTAAAAAATATATATAAAAAGACGCTTTTAGATTTATATTTTGAAAATAAAAAACCCAGTTCTTGCGGTATAGAATGACTTTAGAAGCATTTAGACAACAGCCAAAGCCCCCCCCCCAACACCCCCAGCTCCATGTGGTGCCGTGTTAATGGAGCGAGGGAGAAAAATAGCTGAGCCCCCGTTACAAACACATCTGTCCCTTCACATTTCCCGCTCATCACCGGAAAACATCCTGCAAAATGATGAAGACTGAGCCCTGCAATCTGCCCCCCCCCGCCCACACACACACACACACTCCCCCACTACCAACCAAGTGCACGTGACTTAGAAAGGAGGTGGCGGAGGGAGGGGTCAACAGGGCGCGGCTGCTGTGTAATCGCATCTGAGGGGGCAATCATACCGAAATGATCCTCGTCGGTGTGTTTGAGCTTGTTTCGGAGAGCAGAATGAAGGAGATAACGCAGCAGTTTTTCGCCAGTGTTTCGTCCCAGCTGGTTGCCTCCAGAGGCACGAGCAAAAAGTCAGCCGCCAGGAATACCGAGAGGACGGGACGGTTTACCAAAACAAAGCCCATAAAAACATCTACTTTCTATTATTTCTAAACGGGAATGGCTTTGATGTGAGCCAGAAACGAGGCAGTTGTCCCAGTGCTGCATTTTGATACATTTTATGGCCATGAACCAATATGCTGAGGCTATAAAACTAAATAAAACAATTAAAAAACATGCAAATATGTTTTAGTCCAACGCCCCGCTGTGGCCGCTTTTGTAAAAAGTCAATGTGTTCATTACTTTTAGTAAAGAAAAAGTGTATGAAGGATGACTGAACAAAATAAAAACAATATTTTAGTTATTAATTGCTATGCCATTAGATAGAATTAGATTTTTTTGTTATTGTAATCTTCTTTTGGGATATCTGAAGTCAAAGACTTTTTTAGTTGTTGTAATCCTGCCATTTCGATTTAAGCTTATGAATAAAATTAAAAGTAATTGTGTGACAAACACAAAATACAATGCTTAAAATAACATTTGGTGACGTATAAATTGGGGGAGAATGCTTCAAACCCCTCTGCACCATAATGCCCACATACTCCCCGATCACCATCACCCCGAGATAGTATGATAAGTTATTTCATTTTGCACACTACACACTGTATCTTGTGGACTGCAGTGATTTGAAAATGTTGCAGAAGGGTTTGGAATGTAATCCGGTGCATCTAGAGAACGCCCCTACCTCTGTGCATGATCTGGTGCTTCTCCCGCAGGTAGGCTAAGCCCCTCAATACCTGCAAACAGGAGAGGAAAACATTCAACACAAGGCACAAATGAGGGAAACAGCTCACGTCACATGCAAAAGAAAGGCTTTCCTTATGCAGATAGCAATAAATAACTAAATGAATTAGGCAGTGTTGTCATTACCCTTAACTTGGACTTGCAACAGGGAGAGTAAAAATCCAGAAGTGACTGATAAATTACAGTAAAACTCTAGAGCTGGGCGAGTCCACAAGAGAAGCACACCCACAATGAGCCCTTCTCTGAAAGAACCTGTACAGGGACGAGCTTTAAGGGGCTTTACATCACTGGCAAATTCAAACTGTAAACTATTTTAGGATTACGAGATATTTCAAATGCAAAATAATTAGTGAACCACATACAGCTATGCTAACTTTCCCCAGGATTTCTTCTGGGATTCTTCTGGCTTCCTTCAGGACCTGGTCCAGAGATCCACCATCCTGTCAACACATTTCACACAATCCAAATGTGACATAGCATTTGAGATAAAACTACACGTGGCAACGAAATATAATTCAAAAAGCAGGACAGACACAGTCCGTCTCTCACCATGTGCTCCATACAGATGCTGATCTCCCCGTCGCTGTAGAAGGCCCCATAAAAGCCCACAATGTAGGGAGAGTTGCATTCATGCAGCACCTGCAGCTCTCTGATGATCTGGTTTCTGATGGCGGGCTTGATCTCAAGGTGGATCAACTGAGGAAGGAAAACGACGAGACGACCGTCAGACTGTTTGTCTGACAAATGCAACTGAAGCAGCTTCATCCTCCCCCCCGACCTCTTATAGACGCTACATGTCGACACGCTTCAGAGGCGGTGGTTTGTACGACAACCAGTTTCCTTTTCTCATCTGAGGTAAACTCAACACAGATCATTCAGGATCTCATTAAAAATATATTTTTTTAAAAGTCACTACACTTTGCTGTAAGATTTACAGCCACTTTGGAATAATGAAAACCACAACATAGCGAAGACGAGTTCATAGGTTTTTCATGCTGTGCCGACTTAAGGGAACTGGCGTGTCAACACATACTTAAAAGGGCTTGCGGGTGCTTGCAAAGTCGCCCGATGCAACGTGTGTGTGTGTGTGTGTGTGCAGTCCCAATAACTTTCATACTTTTTCATGAACTGAACGCCATTCCATTCCAATGAGGAGGGGAGGAGACAAGATACAATAGTAAAGTGTTTATGATGAGGATCCCCGTAGGCTTTGTCAAAGATTGTGAGCAGGATGTGCACAAAGACAAAAAAGGCCCAGATAACTTAAGAGGACATACACATATATTTGTCAATTATAAGTAATGAGATATACGAAATGAGTCGGTTTGCTGCATTGAAACAATGGCTGCACCAGGAATGTGGAGTGAAAGTAAAAAGCTACACATCTGGAATGTGTAAGATCAGCGCTGACACCCTTCACCTGCAGCGCCGAACGTTAATGTTCACCTTGCGGGCCATGACCAGGCCTGAGGGCTTGTGGCGGACCTTGTTGACCACTCCTCCATTGCCGGCACCCAACTCGCAGATGGGCTCGAAATCCTCGTCCTTCAGCTCCCCGACCTGGGCCTTCTGGGTCAGAAAGGCCTCCAGTCGCTTCCTCTGCTGCTCGTCCAGGTCCAACTCACCCAGCTTCTTCTGCAAGGCCTCCAGGTTGGCTCTGGGGAGGAAGAGGAGGAGGAGGATGTCATGAGACAGGAACATTAACCCACTCCATCTAAACGCTCTTAGTGATGCCACAACGCTCTTTTGACACAATACACCTGTACTCATGCCAGGCCTCACGTCACTCACTCAGAAGCAGCATCGATGGTGTTCGAGATGGCCTGTCCCTCCCCGATGGGCGTTATGTTCAGGGGAACGGGTCTTCTTTTAGGAGCCATTTCTACCCCAAAAACTCCCTTTCTTGCCTCTCCGATAACGCGCTAAACGGACGGTGAGCGAAGAAGCTGCTTCTCCCAAACTCTTGTGTGAGAAGCAACAGGATCGGCGTAGCTAGCTAACGTTAGCAAAGTCAGAACACTTTCGGTAGCATGTCAGTTAGCTGTCTGGGATAAATCGGATCCTTTAAAGGTGGTTTTTAAAATGCTGGGGGGGGGGAGGGGGGTCCGCTGCAACTAGAGCTATCGGAGTGCACACATTTCCTTTATTTCCTGGTTCTTCTTCTTCTGGGTTCTCCTGCCGAACAGCTACCAGCTCGTTAGCCGACTAGCTGCTACTAGCTAGCACCGGATCCAGGAAAAAGAAGAAATCGTGCCCATGCGTCTCTTTCTCGCGCAAGGAGGGGAAAAAAGCCCGGGCCACGGCGGTTTTATCCGGGCAGCGAGCACCGGGAGACGGACTCTGGTCTCTTCCCTCCGCAGGACAGCAGCGTCCGAGCAGCAGATTCCTCCGTGTCTCGGGTCGGGGGGGCTCTGGAGCTGGCCAAGAAAAAAAAAAAAGAGAAGGGCTTCGGTTTGTGCGGCGGTGCCTTGATACAGGAAGCAGCAGCTGCAGCAGCAGCATCGGACCTGTGTGTGGCACCCACGGGGAGAGCCCTTCAAATAGAAGTAGCGCGAGAGTGAGTTGATACGAGAAATCGAGACATTTGATGAGTTTGTGATGATGACACAGTTTTTTTTTACGAGATAGAAGTCAAGTTTAACCATTTATAATTCACAACGTTGCTTTATGTGTTTAATGGTAGTTTATAAACAAGCTGCAAAGCGCATTACCGCCACCCAGCGGTAAGAAGGTGGAACTGAATGAATAATACAATACAACCGTATTGAAACCAAACGGGCTTCACGCAGCATTTTGTTTAGACTTTTTTGATCATTTTGGCTGTATTAATGCTACTGCTTACATTTAGCAGAGGGTCGACTTATTTTTTAATTTTTAAAATTCGACTCCAGCTCATATAACTAATAACTAAACTAATAATCTATAGCCAAAGCAATCATTTAACTGGTAGAATATAAACAGTTCGCCTTCTATTTTTTACACATTTGGCTTCATTTGTTTAATGCCTTTAAATCAGCGTTGTTGCTAATCACTGATAAATCCTTCAGTATACAGAACATACATCAATTAGGACACCCCCCCCCCATATCTCCATATAGAAAGAACAGTGGTAATATGAAAACTAAACAGCATTTAAAGTGATTCAATTCGGTTGTATTAAACTTTTTTTAACGGAATACCAAGGACCAACCACCCACATTTATGTCATTAAACAGGGGATCCAGACAGAAGGGACAGCACAGCTAAATTTGCATTTAATGCTGCCTAATAAATACAATTCACTCTCAATCTATATAGGAAGTAAACGTTCTTACTCCCAGGCCTAGACATAAAATAAGGATAACCAAATTAAACTACTTAAATGCAACAAGAACCCCAAGTAGACTTTAAGCGACGAAACTTCATGACTGAAGTTTCACCTGAAGTTTCTGGCAGCACCTGCAGACCTCAACGATGAAAAGATGATGCAATAATTCATCTGCAGATCCGCTGGTTGACAGCGGCTGTCTGGCTGAATACAAACAGACCATTTTCAAAATAAAACAATGGCACGTATTTAGTTTTTTTTAAGAACTGATTTTAATTAATTCCACACGTCAATAACAGCGGTTAGAATACGATCATTTCAAATTGTACAGTTTCATCGTCAACAGGCATCATGTTGTGTCCCCAGGTCAGAGCATTTGGTACAGGACAAAACAATCTCCACCTCACAACCAGTTCTCCCAGTCCTCTGTGGCTTCGGCTGCTGCTGCTGCCCCCCAACAGCATTCTTATTGTCCGTTTGCCTGGGAGTAACAACTGGAGGCGATTCAAGGCTTAATAAAATATTATTTTAATTTTATTGTCTTTTAATATGAACATATAAAAAAACACAACAAACAAAACATTTACATCATGGATTGTAAGCCTCTGCCCATGCTACCTTATGCATTATAAGAAGAAGAGATGCGACTACAAAAAGAACAAACCCTCAGCTCTCTCTCTCTCTCTCTGTCCGGCTCCCAAACAACCCGCAAACGTTTCTGGCTCAGTTCCACAGACGCAACCACCTCTCATCTTTAACCATAAGGCAAAGAAAAGTTTTAGGGGATCCACTCAGACAATTCAACTTTTTTTACAGAGACAAGTGAACATTGTCATTTTTTATATGTATAGCAGTTACTTACAAATACAAATTGCCTAGTTAAAGAAAGGTATTAGAGTTCTTTACATTACATAGGTTCAAAGCGCTTCGATAGAATTTCCTTTTCAGGGACAGAATGATGTACTACGGGCGGTAATGACGCCATCAATCAATTTTGTGTGGATCAACAGTATATTGATTCTGTAAACCACCTCAGTGTCAGGAGGAGGAAAATGGAAGACCAGATTTGACTACCTACTTTTCCCAAATCAAATATGTCAGCGGACGCGCTCGCAATGGCGAGGCCTCGATCGATGCGTGGATGTCATTTCCCCGTGCTTATGAGCAAGGCCAAAAAAAAAAAAAAAAAAAGATCCTGTGCTGATCAATCAGTAACAAAGGAATGACGACATCGGGGAAACATTCAACGTGGTGTTCATCTGAGTCACTTTTCAACTCACCCCCTAACCCCAAGAGATGGTTGAGAAGAACTGATCAAAAAAGGTCAGAGGTCCCGGATTAATACT
Organism: Gasterosteus aculeatus; assembly: GCF_964276395.1. Taxonomy (NCBI): domain Eukaryota; kingdom Metazoa; phylum Chordata; class Actinopteri; order Perciformes; family Gasterosteidae; genus Gasterosteus; species Gasterosteus aculeatus. The sequence goes on along the minus strand of NC_135695.1, from coordinate 19,295,242 downwards.
CACTACTCACATGAGGGCTTCAAAATAAATAAGCCTTAAAGTCAGGATGGCGAATCGGATGAAAGTGCAAACAGCTCTTGCCACACAGCGACACGTTTTCTCACCTCCGAGCAAACACTGATTAACCTTCCTGCAGAGGAAAGCTAAAGCCTGCGCACGCAGCACCTCCTTCTCTGGGGGGGGGCCCAACAACACTACTGCAGGTGGAGCGGAATACCTGGCGAAAGATACAGCATGTAGCAATTAGTCCTTTTCTGGCGAATAGACGGGGATGGTTGGCTGAAGTTCCAGACGAGACCATTTGCAATCCAATCAATGACTTTAAGCGCGACGGGGGGGGCTGCACTCAGACACCCGATTAAGCCTCGAGGCGTCAGGCGCGTTGAACCACCCCAATCCCCCCCCCAAAAAAAGGTGCTTTGACTCGTGTCAGATTCATTCAGAGGGAAAAGAAGAGGCGAGTGAGCCCGAAACCGGCTTTTAACTAAACACTCAAACCACAGCAGCGACAGCTTCTGTACGCACAGAACAACAGCCAAACGTTGAGTCAACTGATTACACACAACGGTGAAGAAAATGAGAATCTATTAAATAAATATGATACTTCAAGAAGCGCACATCAAAATGTGTGTGTGTGTTGGGGGGGGGGGGTGTTTGGGCTCCTCTTGATCGGTCCTTTACCACAGATTGTGTTCTGCCTCTCTGTCGATGCCTCCAGCTTGAAAAACAAAAAACCCTCAACTAAATAAAACCCTACTCTCAGACTGGGGTCGGATCAGCGAGCCGTAAAACAATGGGCTCCCATCTTCACCACGCAAATTAAAAGTAAAAGAACAAAAAAAAGGCAACTAAATCTCGTCGTCAGTGAATTCTTAAAACAGATCTGCTTTGGCACAGTGATTGTGATGCGTTTCGTCAATATGTAATGCCGTTATAATCACTCCTATCAAATCCTTCCACAGCGCAAGAACTGCAATTCTGTTCAACCCGCAACTTCACTGACACCTGCAGTTAGTTTGCTTATCCAGAAAACTCTCACCCTTTAAGAAAAGGCCCAGCGGCTGCAGAGCGGTACGGGGCGATGGAATAAAAAATAAAAAAAGGAAAACTAAATATCCAGTGTAAAATTGGCTTCATAAAGACTGACCGGTTTCTCTGTCCACTTCTTTCTAAGCTACTCTCTGGTCAGTCGGCAACAATTTTATGACTGAGGTAGGTTCTCTTTATCTAAGGTCAAAATAAAAAAAAAATAGAAAGCATCACATGTTGAGGCCAGTATTGTGATCTGCCCTTTCATTGTTAAAAAGGATAAATTCCTGGAAAAAAAATATATTTCACGGTTTTAATTCATATTTTGAAGAAAGAAAAACACAATGGGAGAGGTTTTAATTTTCATCACTCCAGAGATCTCGTGTCTTCCCCCACAAATTTCCACCCTCTCCATCAGTTGTTTTTGACCCTTTTACCAAAAGCTGCACGAGGAGCCCGATTTTAAACTTGTTGTTCATCACAAATGTGACAAAAATCAAAAAAGGCGCACACATCGAACGCCCACGGCTGAAAGAGCCAGTAATTCCAAGACAAATAGGGAAGGGAATAGTCTGGAGAGAGAGAGAGAGAGGGGGGGGGGGGGGGGGAGGGGGGTGCACGATCCATTCAGTCTTGTTGAGTAGAGGCGGGACGGTACAGATGTTCACTGCAAGGTAAGTGTTGGCCAAGAAGAGCTAGAGTTGCTTCCAGCGGTGTGCAGTACAGAGAGGAATCCTACCAGCTTGTTTGAGTGTGTTTGGACTGGATACAAACCGGAGAGCTGCTAAAAGGCTCCGACGTTCTGAGGAATGAGGGGAGGGTTGTTGCATCTAGTGGGTTAGTGTGTCTCCTGTCCCTTCAGCCTCCCGCCTCTCTGTCTCTGTATGCGCGTCAGTCTGCGAGGGGACCGAGCTGGAGGGGGAGGCGGGTCAGTAGGCCGTGACCAGGTCCTTGTCGTAGTTGTATCGGCCCCTCTTCGGCGCCGGACTGTCGGCGCTGTCCTCAGTGTCCTCGCTGTCTCCTCCCGCCCCTCCGCCTTCCTCCTCCTCAGAGGAGGAGTCAAGAGTCAGATCTACCACCGCGCCTCCTGCCACAGGTCCCCCCGCCGTCCCCACAGAACCGCTCCCGGATTTGCCCGTCAGGCTGGTGCTGCTGTGGGCCGGCGAATGGCCGTTGGCCTCGGGAATGCCTGCGCACATTGAGGCCATTTTAAAAAAGCGCCCACGTAACGGTTTACACACGAGGAAACGTCGGCGGCGACAGGCGGAATTGACAGTGTCAGCCACTTACATATATCGACAACGGGGTACTCTGGCGTGTTGCTGCGTTCTCTTTCTCGGTCCCTCTCCTTTTCATCTCGGATGGGTCGCCAGGATCCGTCAGTTAGGTACTCAATCTCCTCGATTTCCTCACTCGTCTCTTTCAGGATATCGGACAGCAGCCTGAAACACACGATGGCGCTTAGTCGCCTCACTAAAACAGATTTCACCCCCTGCAGGGGAGTAAAATAAATCCTTTTTGGGAGCCGAAATCCTCAAATTACTACAACATTACTAGCATATCATTACAATCTTAAACGTTAACCCCACCAAAAGATTAATAAAAGATACTCAATTCAAGTAAATATCTTGAACCATTTTTGAGATCACATAAAATTAAAAACAATTCCGCAGCTGTAAATACCTCAAACTGCCACACTATTGTGAAAGCTGGACAGATAACGAAAAAGGGACTTTCACACAGGCTTCATTTAAGGAATGCAAAAATAACTCAAAGCCAAACGGTAACACAAAGCTCTCAGTGTTTGTGAAAGAACGGGCGTGCCTGTGAAAGTTGCTACACGCCCAAATGGTTGTGGTGTGATGAAAGTATTTTATCATGATTCCCCCCCCCCAAAAAATAAAAAATCCAGGTACATTTGTTTTTTTCTGCTATTGTGATGTTTTCAGATGCAGTTCTCGTAGTACAAACACTGCGAGCGGATTAAAGATGAACGCGTTGTACCTGCAGCTTAATAGAGCGCTTCACATCGGTTGACAGTACGAACAACTGACCCGTATGACGGCAAACGTGTGAAGGATTTGTTCTTCACAGCATAACCTTATCAGAGACGTTTCGTATTGTCCCCGTGTCGATGGTGCACTTGTCAGTCACGCGCTTCGATCTCCCACATTAACTGGTACTATCACATTTTTTTAAATTTCTGGCATGTTGTCCTCGTAAAACCCTCATTCTCATGTAGGTCGGTGCATGATTCGACTTAATCATCAAGAGTCCTTAAACTGCTCCGACGTCTTGCCGCTCGAATCGCTTGAAAGCACAGAGATGGTGAATTCAGGCAATGTGAATCTGTAATTCTGAGGGGGAGATGGTGCAGCAGTGGCGGGACAAGTCAGAGCACGCTTCTGTCTCCTTACCCATCAATAGTGAGCAGCTCGAAGGGGGCCGGCTTGTCGCACACCGGGCAAGTCCATGTGGGCTTCTTTTCATTCATCTGCAGGAAGAAGACGGCGTCGAAACACTGAAGATGGGCGCAGGTTAAAACTCGACATGGCACACCGAGCCGCATCTTCACCAGCTGGGTGAGGAGGAGAGAGAAGAGGAAGAAGGAGAATGTCACAGGAATCAAGATTCATAGAGGGACAAACATTTGTGAAACCGACCTTTGTTACTGCAGAACCACCGAAATACAAAAACGAAGGCATACTCACTGGACAGATGAGAGACACACGGAGGCCCGTTGTCGCAATTTCACTCTCCGGGTCAAAACGTAGTTTTTCTTGAACTACAGACAAACAAGGGACAAAATATCATCAAGCATCATAATAGTTTATGGGACAACAAATGGTAATTTTATATATATAGTAAACTAGTGTCCAATTAAAACAATTTGAGCAAGAGTTTTTAAGACTTCTCTCTCTCGGTGTAGTTTTACGTTTCAGTCACAGTTGCTAAATTGTTTGGGAGTACGAAGGCGGCGCTTACTGCGTTCACGGCAGCGCTCTGCGCTCTCCTCGGAGCACAGCTTGAGTTGGCTGAAGAGGTCGGCTGCAGTGAAAACCCTCACCAGGTACACCGCCACAGAGTACCGCTGCAAACAGGGAAATATTCAATATTTGGATATCAATATTATCCAATCAAGAAAAATGATATTTATTGTATTTTTCAAATAAAAAAAAAGTCACATCTAAGGAAAACCTTTTGTTTTTAAGAATGCTCGCTATCGCTGGGATCTTTGTTATAACTTCTAAGAGTACATTATATAAATGCAAATGTGCTTGATTGCCTATTTTCAACCTCATCCATCAGAGTCGGGGATTTAGAGACGAACGGGGCGCAGCTGCAAAATCTGTTCTTCCAGCATCTGGTGACGGCAAAGAAGAACTACAGAGGGCTGTTTCAACCGCTCAGACACAGAGCGGAGATTAGAGGTGGAGAGGACGCTGTCACACACGCTTGGGAGTGAATAGTTTTATTCTATAGGTAGAATAAGAGTCCAGTGATGGCTTCTAACAGCACCAGCCATTGCATTTTGTTTTTTTGGGGGGTAACGACGTAAAACATGACAGACATTGAAGTGTCCTTCAAAAACCTCAGTAGAGGCTTTGAGCAAAGAAAAAGGACATTGGTAGAACTCTTTTGGAATTTAGCGAAGCGATCATGATCATATTATTTCCAAATCACTAGAATAAATAACCATTAACACAAGGAAAACTGAATACAAAAACAGAATTCTACTGCGTTGCCTTTCACGTCGCAGATGCCTAATTGGGTCACACAGCTCTAAAGAAGCCTTCCAGCTGCTTCTGTAGATCATGACGCTAGGAAAAGTATTTCAGCATTTTGCCCAAACAGCATTATTGTATGTGTAGCCTGCATGTCTCAGCTTGCACCGAAACCCTAAGCTACGACAAATGATGGATACATGAAATATTCAGACTCTGACCTTGCCGAAGTTTCCCCAGGTGACGGTGACTCGGTTGGTGGCAGTGGAGAGATGCAACCAGGGGGTGATGTTAACAGGGCGACAAGGACGGCGGGGCTCCACACCGGGCTTATTAGAGGGGTAATAGCCCTGTAGATGCACACACACAGACACAAATAGCACGGATTTAATCAATCATGTTTTGTCGCAACTTTGTTGACATAACAGACCCCAGAATTCCTGCCGAAGGGCTTGGATACGGCGAAGGGCTTGGATACGGCATAAAATAGAATAACTGGGCCCATGATTGGGTAGCTGTGACGTCACTTTTCGTTATGCAACCCATAAAATTAGAAAAGTGAAAAGACGAGAAGCGGTTTCATTGTACGTCGTTAAAATGGAGCTCAGTTTAGTGCAGCTGAAGGAGGCGCGCGGAGCTCAGAACATTACCACTTTCAGTGGTTTTGTATTCTCTGCATGCGTCTCTTTTTGCTAATGCATCTATGTATATATCTCTAACTCTTACCAAAAATAAAAGCCTTTTAATATTAATAGTTGATTATTTGCGACTGTTACTCCATTGCTTATTTGAATTATCCGAACAAAGCCAGTTAAGTAAGAAGAGCACTGACTGAGGAAAACCTGTTAAAAGTTAAAGGTTGTTTTTTGGTTTTACTCAGCAGTTACACAGCTCATCACAGGCCAATAGTTTGTCCAATATTTAACAAATCGATGAATAGAATGACTCAAACAAAAAGACAGTCTTCATATTTACGTCTTACTGGGCTTAGTCTTACTAACTGACCTTTTTTGACTACTGAACGCCACAAAACAGCAGCAAAACTCTCGTCTGGGCTGTTTTAGCTTTCCCACGGCACATTAACAGTTTGAACACTAAAGGAGGAAGAGCTTCCTACTGACCAGTCAGGCGATAAGGCGTCACTTTCTGTTTCAGTACATTATTTATTCTTGAATCGTTTACCATCCAGTCATCCATTATGTTGGCTAATCCATTGATTCCACCTTTTATTACCCTAGTTTGTTAGTAACACCCAAAATAGTGACTTAATAAATGTACAAATGGCTTACAGGAATGACCGAGGAACACCCAAACTTTAGTCACACTTGTGCTTGGAGCTAAAAAGATCGTAGCCGACCTCTCACCCCGGACAAAAACGGTTTGTGCCCCTTCCATCTGACAGGAGGCTGAGGTCCATCAGGACTAAGACCTCCCGCCACACCAACAGTTTCTTTCCGTCAGGCAGTCGAGCTCATCAACAGAGCCGGTCCCCCACTGACTGACTATAACATCCCACCGGTCACTCCCCTTCATACTGCACATGTCACTTTAACTGTCATTTTTCATTCGTTACTTTGTCGTTACTTTGTTGTCACTCGTTCGATAGTGCACTTTATAAAATATTTTAAATTTTTAACTTTATTCTCTTATTTTATACTAACCCATAGCCTTATTCTACTAACCCATTGCATTTTATTTTATTTTATTACTTGTGCACTGCTGTCTTGTTGTCTATTGTTACACTGTCTACTGTCACGCACCAACCGCCAAGACAAATTCCTTGTATGTTTGACATATTTCGGCAATAAATGTTTCCTGATTCCTGATTCCTGGAGGGAGTAACTCACCGGCACGTGACAGTATGACTGGTTGACTTTGACAGCAATGTTGGGAGGATACTGGTCTTCCTGTACACCAATGGAGTCAGTGTAACAGATTCTGCAACAGAGAGTTTAGCCAATCAACATCATTTCCCCATAAACATTTGAGAGGGAAATTCCGACCAACAGCACAGTCACTGGTTCCAGTGGGAACTCACCTCAGAACCACTTGGATTGATCTCATTCCTGGACGAAGCTCACTTAGTGAGTAGAAAGGTCACAATAGAAATGGAAATTAGTTATCGAGTTTGTAATGTAAACAATTCAGATCAGAGGAGAAAGTTTGAATTTTCTTACCTTGCATTTCTGATCTGGTCAGCTTGGTTTGGTGTTAATTCAAATATGCATTGACTGTCCTGCAGTTTCTCATTGTTCTGGGAAACTGAGTATGTTTAGAGAGACAGCACAGTATTTAGACATAGCATGTCTAAAAGAACGAATCGTTTAAATACAGAAACATTAAGCTATATACACTCACTTAGCTCTGTTGGTAACAACAGTGTCTCCAATGTTTGGTAAAAGGGCAGTGGCACCAGCTTGACCTCTGCTGCAGGTGTGGCGACCGGTTTGGAAATGCCGTTGAGGTAGTCTGCGCCCTGAGTGGTGGCAGTGGGGGAGGAGCTGAGGGATGAGTAGCCAACAGGTACCCCATCTGGACGCCGCGCCGCAAGCCAGCCAGATGTTTTGGGGAAGCGCGACTCGTAGAGCTGCCTGACGTTCTTCAGAAGCTCCGGGCTGTATTCGGTCTGCACTAGCCTCAGTGCACGGCCCACCAGGTCCTGTTTCAGCCCACTTTTGCTGCGGCCCATCGAGGCCAGCAGCGTCTGCAGGTCTGAGACCCGGAAACTTTTGACCATGTTCTAGAGGGACAACAACAAAAAGAGCATTAGCACAATGAACATAATTACAATAACAATCAGAAGTTAGTATTGATGACAATGAGGCAGAGCTACTGCATTTGATTCTATGTTTACAAACTGTATTCATTAAACACTGGAATCTTGACTCCCTTTTGGTGTTTTGGTCAAATTGTTGCTGCATTAGAAGAATTAATAGAAAGGCAATTGTAACAAGTAATTTTTACGATGTATTACGTCAATGACGAATGATTATTCTGTCCCTTTGTATTGATGCATCTACTTGCATTGTTTGACAGAGGATATGCAAAGGTGAAGTCAAGCCTGATTTTACATGAGACCACGGCGTCTCAAACGTATTTGATTATTCCTAAAATGAGCTCCTGTCCACAGTCACTTTATTTCTACACAGGCTCGAACCTGCCTCGCCATTAGTCAGATATAGCAGAAGTTGCATCACTTCTTGTTCTGATCACTTGCATTATGACCCTGTTCATCAAAGAAAAATTGGAGTTAGCATAAAATAAACTCTGCAGAGTTAAAATGTATGGCTGCACCTCTGCATTTCACAGCATTACTACACACTTCACAACAAATAAGGCACACAGACAGACACCACATAGATTCCTCAAGCATAAAAGACGTTATCACCTTGGACAGTAATCAATTTAAGTCAGTACATCATAAGCCACCAATTTGGCTCTTATAATTGTTTTTTGACAGACTGGTTTTAGTTTGGCATGTATTTGATCTACCGTTGAGGTAGAATACGGCTTAAATATGATACTAACCCACATCGGTCAAAGCGTTCTGAACATACCGTTAATAACTGATGGACAGTGTTCCGCTTTACATCTCATTTGCATTTACGTCGTTCACGACTGAACGCACTCGTGCGTCGGTGACAATCCAGCCTTCTCCGGAGCACACACACCGCAACGAGCACAGAGCGAATGAAAAACTAACACAACGCCGAATGTTGTTGTTGTTACTATAATAACGTGAGCCGCGTTTATGTTTCGTGCGTTGGCTTTGTGTGACGTTGTCGAGTTGAGCACCAGTTGCACAATCGTTGTGACTCGATTAATTGTCCACAATAACGCAGCTGAGCATTAGGCATCCGATGGATGTGCATTGCTGTAAAATCAAATAAAAAAACAGCCATAAAGTCGTTGCCTTTTCATCAGCCTCACATGAACAATATGGGCTGCGCTAACGGACTGGCTAGCTTCTCTACAGCCTGGGCTGTCGGTATTCAATCATGGCAACTGGACATTTTGACAGGTGCACAGCTTGATAAACTAACCGGCCAACTACAGAGACATAATTGTGAGATAAATAACATCGAATACTACCGCGCAGGGAAGAACGCCGGCAGCAAACCCCCATGTGTCTTTTATGGTCCCATCATTCATTTTCGGTGTCTTCCTTTAGAGCCAGCGTGATGCTAGCTAACCCAACGCACTTGCATTAGTTAACATCACCTAGCATGCTAGCTATGCGTTAGCAACACAGGCTAGTTCGCCGAGTCGGGAATGCGATACGCCACATTTCTGAGACTACAGACTCTTGACTATATTTAGACAAAGCCCCCCGTTTCCCCTCGACAAGGGTGAGTTTCAAACCACTCTCACGGTTTCGTTCTCCCCTCAAACCAAAGCTAGCCAAGCTCTACTTGCCATCGCTTCCACCAGTTCGGCCGCCATCTTCGTGCAGCAGTACCGCGAGAGTCAGAGACGACGGCTAGTCTTTCACCAATGAAACACCGACCCCGCTTTGATGGATGGACAGGCTCATCCAATCACCGAACGGATACAACCAGAGCTCGAAGATCTATATGCAAAATAGGCGGGACCTAAATGTTTTAAAGTTACAGTGCAACTTTTTAAAAACACTAAGAGACAGGTCTTATTTTCAAAAACAGGCCTCGGTGTCCATCAGTGATACCACGTGTCAAAGCATTTTGATATCCTTGATAATTCGGTTTTATAGTATCGAGATATAGTGGACCTGTGTCTTCAAAGGGGTTTAAATTCAACGTGGTTGGAAAGCATGGGGTGTCAAGTGGATGAGGTCGCATGGTGTGTTCAAATCCCGTCCGAGCAAAATACTCCATTACGGGCTCTGTGACCGGCCGTGGGATGTGGAGTTAATGCTTTGTCTAAGGGACGGATGTTCATAATTGGTTTTAAAATGAGAAACAAATAAAATACACTCTCACGTCAAAGTACAGACTAGCGAACCTTGTCCAAATACACAACACACACGTGCCGTGTCCAGCTGTTTGCAAAATAGAAAACAAGTATGATATGGGAACAGTGAGACTCCGTCTGGTGATCCAGCCCTGTTTTCCCAGAAGCCCCTCATGTGGGGCAAATAACAGCCTCATGGAAAACAAAAATCAATTGAAGGAGTTGCAGTATCATGTAATAACATGGTTCGTTTTGTTTAGGCTTTACTTTGGATGCGAGACGTCTATAGAACAATGTGGTGCGTTTAAGAAGGCAGCTGTTTTTTTTTTACCACCATGGTGCATCATGCAAAAGATTATAAATGAATATGATTTAGAACCTAAATATTTAAGATGTAGGGAATGTAGTATTCAACTGTTTTCAAACACTCCCTAATTCTTTTTACAATTGCAGACCCAAAATGACATAATTCTCTAGTACAATGCATTATATGTTTTTTTTTTATTCCGATTTTGGTAATAAATAGGACATACGTCTGCATACAAGTTACTAATCAAGCTAATTACAATACAAAAGCGTGCCGATATAAAGGCAGAATGTATTTTTCTGCTGTGCATGTAGCCTGCATGTTCCTTTATTTAAACAGAAGAGGGCAATATGGTCCAGGATTTGACCTGACTCATTTAATTCATCCCCTCACTAAAACCACACAACAAAGTCGATCCATTGAGATACTATACTACTACTGTTTTCTGCACCAATGATAATAAAAATAATGCACACAGACACTTTTAAACCTTTATTCGTTTTAGAGACTTAACAGACAAAACACTGAAATAATGGACAGAAATAGTGTATTATTGGACTTTAAAAGTAAAGGTTTTCCACACCAAAAGTGTAGCCTAGTTTCACTGGAGGAAAGGCAAGGGATTTTAATTGTGCATATCAACAACATGGCTATTAAATTACATGAAGTCAAAGGGGGATTAAGTGCTTTTTATTATACTTGGTCAAAAACACTGAACGCCTCTTGGCTTCTCTTCGATGCAGTTATTATTAACCGAGTAAAGGGATTAAAAAACAATTAATTTCAACCTCAAGGTTTTAATTCACAGGATGTTTGACCCGCATATTATAACATAATCAGCATAAACACGTATTCTGCATTTAAGCTCAAACCAAAGAACAGAAATGTGGTGTATTTCATCGCTGACATTGAAACATCATCACTATCAAAGCACAAATTATTAAATTATCTCTATGTTGTACATAAGAGACAATGTTTCAGTAAATGTTAAACAGATAGCTAAAGTCATAGTGTCCTTACACATAATTACAGAGTGCAAGTCAATAACTGAAATGTAGCTTACTTTCTAAAGAAATAAACCACGCTAGTAGAATACACATTAAACAACTAAAAATTACAACAATATACAATTTAAAGCAGCCTTTCAGTTTTAATCTGACCTTAACACTCAAGTGATATTTAATAAACTCAACAAACATATAACTTGTATGTGAAAAAAAACATGTACATGGCCTTACAATAACAATAGAATTAAGGTCACAGGACATATGGATAAAAAACAGGTTATGTTAAAAAAAAGTGGAAATAATTAATTACTGTACCTGTCAGTGTCTTCACAACCTTTGGGGTCTTTCGGGGAATGCAGACTCCACTAACTGTCTTTTGTTTCTAAAACATGGAACTTGACCGATTAATTAATGCTCTATGGTAATTCTTTGGTCAACATCCCCATAGACAAAACAACTTGAACAGGATAACACTGGTATCTGAAAGGCCTTCGCTCGTAAAGCATCCATCCTTTGCACACCATGTCTTACTAAATCTTGAGTGTTTAATCTCCCGTAATTACAAAGATTTGCTTAGGTTAATAAAAATAATCCCCCTCATTTGAGACCCCCTACCTGGACCTCCCCTGGGCTTCTTTGCCCCTTTCTGTGAGGGATAAAATCACAGTCATATAAATAGAGACACCTTCACAACCGTGATGCACAACCCTTCGGTCAAGGAGCAAAAATAGTGATAGTGAGGTTTGTCAGAGAGGCGAAAACATTTAATTGAACCGGGTTGCGAAACAAAGGAGCTGAAAACGGTCTTATAGACTTACGTAATTTCCACAGGTTAAGATCGTGTCGCTCGTGAGCGCGTCAAGGTTAACGACAGTTGAGAAGCTCATCTTTACCTCTGATCTTGTCAACAGTAAGTCTTTCAACGAAGCGAGGGTAATTAAGGCGTTTAGTTCAATGAGGTTTGCTGCCCTTTACAGGAAAATTGTTGTGCTGCGACAGAACTTTTGGGGCGAGCAACATTTTTTTTGTTTATCACCTGATATTTTGTATATTTATTATTTAACAGTCAGTTTGAAGTCCACTGAACCTTCGTAATGAGTCTTAATTCCGAGATGACAATGGAGGACAGAAGCAGCTGCGCCGGCGGCAAAGAAAGGCTGGGATTTAGCTTCACTATTGACTACCTTCTATTCAATAAAGGAGTCAAAGGTTCTAAAGAAGAAGCGACAGGAAGTCGTACACCAGAGCAGACGGCAAACAACCTGCTAAATCATCAGAATCCTAAACCCGAAGAGGTGGGGATTCGCTCCGGCGTGCAGGAGAAGCGGCGGCAGAGGTCAGAGGCAGAGACCGAGGAGAGGAAAGTCAAAGAAGAGGAGGGGGATGATGAGCAACGAGAGGAGGGGGAGGAGGAAGTGACCACCACCACCACCTCTAACGGCGGCGCGCCTGAAAGGTCTGCGGACAAACCCAACCAGTCGTACATCGCCCTCATCTCCAAGGCGATCCTGGCGTCGAAGCAGAAGAAACTGCTGCTGTGCGACATCTACCAGTGGATCATGGACCAATACCCTTACTTCAAGAGTAAGGTATGTTGATGTGCCGTTTTTTTGAATCCCTGGCAAGACCACAGCAGTTGTTGGAGCAATTCAAGAAGTCAAACTGGGAGGACGAAGGAAGGTATAAACGTTGATGTATTTTAGTTGCACACCTACGGCTATTCAGGAAATAATCAGGTTGCTTTACGTTGCAAACTCCTCACAGCTATCGGTAACGTGATCCTGAGACCGGTGACAGGAATTCGTGTTTGACCAACGTGTTTCAACTCAACCGCTTCGCTGAAAAATAACCTGGCGGCCATTTTTTCGCACGCGAAGCAAACCCACAAAAGTAATCCGCCGAGTGGTTAGGCAATTAGTTGCTTGCGTGGACACTAGATGATCTTCTTGTTGGCGAATTCACAAATAAAGTAATCCTGTTGCTAGGTTGCGATTCGCTTCTGCCTTAACCAGGTGCAACAACAGATTGCTGTGGCCTTTTGGATTAAAGTTGATCACCGGTTTGACGTGCTAAAAAGGTAACTGAGGGCGTTGCGTCTCGCTGCGATCACACACGTTGTCCACGCGCTACAGGCCGCCAGCTACAGGACAAGGTGACATACTGACGAGGATCAGTGATACTTAACCGCCACCTAATTTCAATTAGGGACGCCCAATGTTTAATTCTTACTTACGGTTTCAGGTGTTATTTTTGGCCTAATCTTCTTTTTTTTTTTTGTACTTGCCCCCAACAGGATAAAAACTGGAGGAACAGCGTGCGCCACAACTTGTCCCTGAACGACTGCTTCGTCAAAGCGGGCCGCAGTGACAACGGTAAAGGCCACTTCTGGGCGATCCACCCGACCAACTACCGGGACTTTTCCAACGGGGACTACCAATGTCGGAGGGCGCGGCGGAGAGTACGCAGGGTGGCGGGACAGCTCCCCTTCTCACCCCTGGCCCCCCCCTACCACCCTGCCCTCGTCCGGTCCCAGAAGACGAGCTACTGGTGCTGCCCTCAAGCCCAAACGCTCCCTCTGTCCTGCTTGGCTCCACGGGTCTACTGGCCCTGGTCCAGCATGCAGCCACAATTGGGGTTCCACCCGGGCCTCCACGACTCCGTACCCTGAACAGCTTGTACTGCACTTACAGTTTGACCCGGAATTACCGTCGGGTAAAAGATATATTTTAGAGTCGTATTTGCTAATAAATACACCGTGTTGGAAATTAAGTGGACAGTGTAGCATTATATTGTGCAAATTAAAGTATTTTAGGGGGTTCGATGACTTGTTACGGACTTGTTCCGTTTGTGATCTGAATGTTTTTAGAATGACAAAAAAAAGACAATGTTTTGTTATAATCTTATTAAAGTATATTGAATTCAACACATTGTGATGTTTTGACTCAGCTGTCTCAGTTTCGAGTTGTATGCGTGTGTGTGTGTCTGTGTGTGTGTGCGTGCGCCTTTGTCTGTGTGTGTGCAAATAACACTAAAAGTGAGCACATTGCTAAAATACCTCCCGGTGTTAGATGCTAATTAGTCAAAGCTTTCGGGATGCAAAATCTTCCGCCTTAAGAGACTAAAATCGGGCTTTACAAAGCCAACTCCCAAGGATATGAGGCCAGATAATCTCAGCAATCCCCAATAGTTTCAAGAAATGGGAAGCTTATCACACAGTGTAATCCATAAACGCTGCTGCAGAAAGAGGGGGACAACGGGAGGTCAGGGATGAAGGAAGCAGAGGAAAGGGAAGGAGGCAGGGAGAGAGGGAGGGCGGGGGAGGCTGATTTATTGGAGAGAGGTGGGAGGGCTTTTTTAGAGAAACGGTGTTGAGAAGAAGAACGGGCCGTGGCCGACACACAAATAATCAGAAATACAGTCACTGTCAAAATAAATATGACAAAGGACAGATATCATGAAGGGACACCTTAGAAATAATAACTGCCTCTAAAGCAGGAACACTTCAGTCATATCATGACTCCAACATACTGCCACAATAAGAACAAAGTCAATTTCTACCTGTCTGGCTCTCACATCAATATAGTGAAATTCCTCTCTGACTTGCAAAGGTTGGCATTTACATCCACAGTGCTCCAGCCTAAGAGGATTAGGTCATACATTGACTTTTTTGAAGTTTATTTGTCCTGGCGCATGTGGGCTTCCCATTTGCAAATTATTGAATATTTGAATTAGGCAATATTTGACATGAAATTAGACTCTAAACCAACAAACAATTCGTCAGAAGGAAGGAGCTTAAGAAAGAGAAGGGGGGAGGGGGGGTATTCACAAAAGTTGTTTTCTGGCAATGCTCATTAGAACAATGACAAATCCATCTAATTAATTTTTGTTAACCAAATCTTCCACTTCAATGTCGACAGCTAATTGGAGATCTAATTTGCTTAATTCCCATGAATTACTCTCTGCATCAAATCCTCTTCAATTCACCAGCTTTAAGGCTTTAATTTGGTTGCATATGTTTGCTGTACCCACACACACACACACACACACACACACACACACACACACACACACACACACACACACACACACACACACACACACACACACAGGCATACAAATGCCCATTTGCGAGAGTTTAAACCAAACGCAACTAATTCCTAAAACTCTTGCAGTGATGCAGACAACACATCCAAATAATAAAATCTGTGTGAAGCCTGCAGGGTAATAGGGTATTTGTTAATTATTTTTTATATGTTTTAAATGATTTATTAGCAATCAAAAAAGATTTACCAAAGCTATTTTGTCGATCTGTTTCCTGCTAAAATACTTCAAATATAATCACTGGTGCGCAACAAACTCACACGAAATTGTAATTAACTACCTTTCTAGGAGAAAGAGATTGAGGTCATGAGCTGTGCGAGTGTGTGTGCTTGTGTATGTTTGTGTGCATCTGTGGGTTTCTGTGCGTTCGTATGTGCGTATTTTGTTAATCTAATGAGATGGGCGGAAGGGTGCAGGGGGCCGTAGATTAAGGCACAAAGATTTGTTCCTGATTAGCAGAGAGTGAGGTAAGAAGATCAGTCCCGCTGAGATGACAATGAAACATTATGGCTGTGTTTTAATACAACACATTTACAGCAGCATTCCGAAGCTGATTCCCTTTAGCTTACATGTATCTCATTGATTTGACTGTGGGCTCGACATGCAACAGTTCACGCAGGACAAAGCATGAACCTGCACATGGATCAAGGAGATGCACGGGAGAAGGGAAGAGGTTGGCTCAGCTCACTTTTGTGTGAATATAAATCATTGGGAGAACTGATTTAACACGTCGTAATAAAAAAATGCAATGAAGTGACTCTGCTTTTGTCTTCATGATTAGGATTTAAAATGTATTGGCTCTTTTAGGGTGAGTAAACGTACACAAATTACAGCTATACGATTAACTCGAAATAAATGCATGGCTTCGATCATTAAAAAAGGACTACTGAAAAATGTACGATGACAAAAGGAATATTTAATGGTCCGAATTTCACATCTAGGATCAAATAGGAAAAAAAACGTTGCAAGTCTTCAAGTCCACTTTTAACAACATGTTCTTAATGAATTAATTTGGTATTCGGTTGATAACTTAATTCAGACCAATGAACAGACACGCCTGATGGTAATATATATTATCTTTGTTTCCCTACAGCTTTTCTATTCAGAAGCAGAAGTGTCACCCAGGACTAATTCCGATCTATTTCATTATTTAATATTGACGTAGTTTGATTGAGAGCGCTGCAGTTAATTTTTAGGTGGTAAGTGTACAAAAACAATATAACCGCTCAGACTCAAATATCACAAAAAGGTCTGATAACGAAACAAACAAACCGTGTGTAAAACCAGGCCATTCATGTCCAACAATTTGAAACCTATTCTAAAATGATACTGACGTGGACGTTACAAGTTATTAATAGACAACCACCTACTTGCCATTTGCTGGA
The DNA here is from genome assembly GCF_964276395.1 of Gasterosteus aculeatus. Taxonomy (NCBI): domain Eukaryota; kingdom Metazoa; phylum Chordata; class Actinopteri; order Perciformes; family Gasterosteidae; genus Gasterosteus; species Gasterosteus aculeatus. Next base: position 19,278,759 of record NC_135695.1, on the reverse strand, counting down.
CTGAATCCCCCCCCCCCCCCCCCCCAGAAGCCTGTAGTCGTGCAACTGGATGTGCGAATGACTCTCAATGGGCCCAAAGCCACGAGGACTCCAAATTGCGAGTCTATTATGAAGCGTGAATGCATAGAAGTGAGGAGTATTTACGGCTTAGGAAGCGCCCTGGTTGAATCAAAAGCAGCTGCTATTTTCTGGTCGCGTCCCACCGTGAACAATAGCCCGGCGTCACCTCGGCTTCAAAGGCTCCATAATAGTCAATCGATCAGAATGCGAGGCGCTATTCCGCAGATTACTGTTAACAATAATTTGCCTCCTAGTGCACCGTTGCCATCTTTGAAGCAATGTTTTATTATGGCCTCTTTTTTTTTTCTTCCCCTTCTTCTTCTTCTTCTTCTTCCATCTGCATCTGCCATCCCCGAGGTCCGCTGTTTGATCTCTCCCCACCAGTGTCTGCCTCCCCGGGGTCGCGTTGACCTGTTGATTGGCAGCTGCGATCAGACATATGGTGGGACGAGGCATCGACCGGAGCTCCCCGGGGACAAAAGCAGACTAGTGGGGTCCCCCCCCCCCCCCTCATCCCCATCCCAACACACACACACACACACCACCCCTCCTCCTCCTCCTCCTCCTTCCTTCTTCTAACCGCGCCGAGGAGCCGAGCAGCAGCGCCGAGGAAGCGGTCCCATCCGGCCACTAGATGACGCAAGGTGCAAGCGAATGTCTCCGGCACGATTTCTATCATTCAATGGAGGAGGAAGTTTTTTTCTTTCTTCTATTTCTACTTAACACATCAGTCCGTAAGTCGTGTTGGAAATAAAATGTCTTGAATACGGGGGGCGTGCTAATTCAGCACAACATTATTTATTTATACATCATTATTTTTTTAAAGGTATTCCCTGCACTGTTCATTGACACAAAAAGAGTATTTCTTCTTCCCGGCTTCAAACCCTATAATAGAGCGGAATGGTGGGGTGGTTCAGCCATTCCAGCAGATGAAATATGGCCTACAGAGCAGGCGCATGATGTTGCACACTGGTGTGTTCATGGCTTCCTCAGATCAGGCCCAGCTGTTTGTCACAAAGAACAACAACATAAACAGTTGTGATGCTTTACCTGGTGTGAGCGCACACGCGTTTCTGCATACAGAACGAGTTCAGCATACAGAATGCAACCCCCCCCCCACCAACTCGCGTTCTCTGAAGTGAACTGTTGCCATGGCGATGCATCTCTGGTCAGGGTCTTGCCGTGATTTGCGCTGACCCCGGTTGGTGACCTCTGACATTTAGGCCACGGCCAGGGTCAGAAGGTTAGCGATGGGCGCAGGGCAGCAAGAGCACTTCCATAATTGTCCCTCCGACATACTCGCTGCCCTCTTTCATCAGCGCTCACCTCCCGCCCACAGTTTGCACCTTTTATTTAAATTTCGTCTCAGGGCCGATGAACACCATCAGCTGCAGGAGGTTTTACTTTTCAGCAGGTAGCCCGCTGTACGCTCACGGCAATGCAAGGCTCGATATTCTGCGATTTGCATTCAATGCCGCTCTGCCTTCCGGGTTCTCCCACTTCAGATTTTAATGTAAATTGTGATGATAAAATGCAATGACCAGCAGGCTAACATTCTGCATCATGATGGTTACGATAGCAGTAATGATTCTCAGTACTCCCCTGGCCCGTGCAATCCAGTGTACGTGAGGATATCTATAGCTCTTCCTGTAATCCTGTGTGTGTGTGTGTGTGTGTGTGTGTGTGTGTGTGCATCTGTGCATGTTTGTTCATTTCCAGGGGGGAGGGCAATGCACCACACCGGGCTTCTTCTCGTGGGGAATAATTACAGAATTGTGGGTACTAAAAGTCATGTGACCCCGGCCTTCTGCATCCAAATAATTTATCCCCCCGGCTGATAGCTCGTCAATATCAATTTATTCATTTAACATTTTGGACTGATAAAAGGCAGTGGGCACAGTTAGCCTGCTGAAACGGGGAATAAAGAAGAATGTTACACGGCAATGGTGTGATGGGAAGGAAAGAGGGAGGACAAAGCGAGGAGAGGACAAATCAATGGCATCAGAGAGGAGATGAATATTCTCTGTGGAAAAATGTGCCACCATCGCTCATATTCCAAAAGTATTGAACGAAAGTTATGAAAATTAATACACTTATTATCACCATATTAAAAATTAAGATTGAAGACAGCAGGCTCATTGTATTGATATTCAAATGTCTCCAATATATTGATCACCACAACCCAGTTTTTCCGTGAACCTCTTTGGGTTTTGCCTGTACAACAAGCCAGGAGGGAAAAAATACAAGACAAGAAGAGCTTTTTACAAAATAAATAACCAAAAAAAAGTCCTTTCCGTCGTGGCAACTCAGAGGTAGGGCTGTTATACGAGTATTGTATCCTGGAAAATGCCCCTTCCAACACACATAAATGTGTCCCCCTACATGTGACCCTTCTTGATCTCCCGGCACTTCCTTTGCGTCCCGATTTCTTAAGAAGAGTAACAAATACACATCTGGCATAAAGCACAACACATACATCATCCAGCGTCCACCACAAAACAGTCACCGTGGAACCGTCACCTATTCCCATAGCCATCACAAAATATCCCTAAAGGAGGCTAAAAGGTATTTTAACAAGACCCACTGCTCTATGACCTTTGACCTTTAACCTTCCTCTCCGCCCATTTACATTCGCCAGCAAGGGAGGTGGACATGCCGATCCTGTGCACTTCCTGGTGCGAGAAGACAAAGAGGCCGAGATTAACTTACAAAATAATGCAGACAGAGGACGAAGCGTTTTCTGTCCGGAGTCAAATTTGTTGATCAATGTGTAATTATTTGCCAGCGACCCTCAATCCGATCACATCGTGTCCTGTATGTTATATAATCCTTTCTTCTCTGAGGGCTCCGAGGATTCTCCCCTCGCAGACAATCACTGTAGTGGATTCTCCTCGGGTCTTAGGAGAGCTGCGGGGTAGCGAGTGTCAATAGGAGTGGAGTGTGTGAGTGTGAGAGATGATAGACTGAGGTTAAGAGGTGTCAACGCAGGAAGAGAGAGGGCTCGAGGACTCTTCAGCGGAGCCCGCCCGACCCTCAGACACTCTCCTCAACCTCTCCTCTGATTAACCTCTCTTAAGACGGCACTGAGACGGGGGGGGGGGGGGGGACGCTCGCCGCGGAAACACACACGCGTGCTGCCGATTCGTCTGCGCGGCCTTTCACGGAACCCCAATCCCCCGTCCCTCAAAGTCACACGCTTCCATCCGAGGCTGCACTTCATCTGTGCGTAAGACGCACATCAACCTGGAGGTGTGGAAACCTGATGAGGTGTTGTTCACGGGCACAGAAACTCTCTGAAAGGTTCTGGCGGTCAGGAATGGATTTGTTACACCTCCGATGTGCTGTATATGTTCAGCCGTGTGTAAGATACAACGATGCCATCCCCACGGGGCTTTGCACCTGTCAGCTGGTGTAGTGCAACACACTAACGGCAGGACGCACACCGGCATACATCGTCGCTCTCATGCACGGACACCAAAACGCCGCTTCAAATGTTTAGGTTTGGTCCTCCTAAAGAGCTGTCGGGATGGACTCCACTGGGATTAACATATGCGATCGTCATATCGTCAAAGGCATCCTCACCATTAGTTCTGTTCCATGTCCGAAGGGGGTAGAAAGCTTTTCAACGTTTTTCTCCACATTGAAGTAGATGAGATTATGGTTCATTTGGGCTTTGATTGGACTTGGTTTGGTTCGGTTCTGTGAGGTGTGTTTGGCAGGTTTAGGGTTAAGGGTCCTGCTCAGCTCTACTGGTATCAGGCAACCCAATCACAGCAAAACGTGAAATAGCTGCGTTGTGGAACGTGGTATTCTCACGCTTCATCCCCAACATCGTGACAATACTACGTTTTAGTTGCAACGAGGTCACGTGACTATCAACTTCCCCTCAGCTAAAAAAAGAAAATGGCCGACTGTCGGTCTACTATCTGAAAAACACAATATTTTAAGAAAGCATCAGCATTTGTATGCATTTCGATGGCATTTCTAGCGAGAAGTATGCGTCATATTTTCATAATCTTCTATCAGAGAATGTAGTTTCTAGTGACGTAGTTGCAAGGTAATTGAATTTAGTTTGTGGTGCTCACAACAATGGAGAATTAACATTTTGAATGATTAAGAGCGATAGGTTTTTTGGCAGAGTGCAGTTGGACGACCCGGTGGATCAAGAGAGAACCAGATTGGCATCTGACCCCGGTCGCTGTATCAGAAACAGGAGTGCATTGTGGGCAGGCATAAGTCCTTTGAAGATAATAATTTGATTCACCGACTTGTATTTCTGTTGGCAGCAACGTTTAATAGACTTATCAATCAATCACTGGAGTATTCGCTTACAATCCTATTGATAATTCCTTTTCAACAGCAGCTGTAACAGACACTCAGACAGCTGGAGTCGAACCCGGGCCGAAAACCAGGTACCTTAATGGGACCATATTGGGACGTGTTAAGCCCGTTGTGTCTCTTATTAAGAACATGCAATATCCAGTTCTAGAACAACTATTTGTTGACAACAACTATACTATCTTAAAACCTGGGCCATATACACTAAACCACAGTTCAGTGAACAACATATGTGCTGTATATAGTACCGAGAGACTTTCAATGTGGGGATGCCACAGTCTGAAGGTTGCTCTTACCGACCTCCTCATGGAGTGTTTGGTGGACGCGTGCCCCATGCGGTTCGATGCAGGTGAACGATCATTTTACAAATTTAATTAATGGAATGATAAAGGATGAGATGGCGGAATGAACACTACAGCTTTAACCTCACTTCGCTGAACGCTAAACTGCGACTTTGTAACGGCACGATGGGATAATATACTGAAGCTACTAGAAATACAACCCTACTTAGCATGCACAGCGCCTAGTTTGAGTTTAAAGGACTTCCTCTCGTCACTCATCCAGAATGAACATACCACATAGGCAAAACCTACGCAGAGTTAGTGTGCGGTATTGATCTTGGTCGCGGAAGCGCTCTAGCTCTAATAACTCTTCTATTTGGCATTTGATTTCCTCGTGTCGGTCCTCTGGTTCTACATACGCGGTTCGTGTGCACGTTGCAATTACTGAGGTCCTTTTATTTGGTGCAGCTGGGTTCGTCCAACACTGAGCCACGCAGCCGAAGAGCTTCTTGCGACACGGCCTCCATCTCCATCATGCTTTAGCATGAAGCGAATGGCAGTTCCCAAGTGAGCGGACAAAACTGTACAGAAATAGAGATGCAATACACACACTGTGTGGGCTATGGATTGCAGAATGTGAGAACAGTGCATGAGTCAATACCTAAATGAAGAAAGATGCTGATGTGAACATAGGTGTGTGACTCATATCTGTGAGAGTTGACATGCAGGCAGGCGGCTTCATGAATCTTAATAATCAAGGGATGAGAAGCAAGTGGGCTGAATGGCATTACCAAGACGTGTCAGCGTAACGACAAGTGAGTATTTAAAACAAACAGTCGCGACTGAGGCTGCAAGACCCTGACCAACAGGCGCCAAACCCAGCGCCTCGCCCTGCCGTCCCTCCCTTTCCTCCTCAAAACCCGTGAGGTAGAAAATAGGGAGATATGGCGAGGTGGGGATGGAGCGAGATAAGCAGAGGTGGAGATAGAGGCCGGCGAAAGAGGTGAGGGTCGTAGCAAACGCTCCTCTCGGCCGCCTCTCGCCAATGTTGTTTTATTAGCCCTGTCAGATTGCAATTTGCCCAACGGTAAACATACAGAACGGGCTTAATTAAGAATTTTTGAGCGGGGATACGGTCAAGTCCGGAAACATTAGAGAGATGCAACCGGGTGTCGTAAAGATTGATTGAGACGGAGGATGGAAGGACGTGGTTAGAAACGGAGGGGTGGTGGGGGAGGGAGGGGAGGGGCGGGAGTGGTGTGTATGTGACAGCGGAGGGGTATTCTTGTGTTGCTCGGGGCAGTAGGGCGAGATACGTTCGGGAAAGATAGGGACAAACGATTTTTAATGCATTAACAACCCGGCTGTGCGAGGCAATAACAAGGACAAGATCGGCGTTAAAATGTTTGACATCCTGCCTCGAGATCAATGCGTCCCGGACAGGACACACAGACGCAGGCCACGCGTGTTCCACCTCCACTACCGGCACAGATAACACACACGTATACACTGACACACACACACACACAGACCTGAACAGAGCACGGATCATGTGGGTGGGTGAACGAGGTAACGGCCTTCAAACTTCAGGGCAATGTGTGCAGGGTAAAAAAAAACAAAAAACAATATCTATATCCAGAACAACATCCGCAGGTAAAAGCATCTTTAAACCAGGGAGTTGGTTGTCGAGAGCTGTGCGCGCTACGTAAAAGCCCAGCAAACTAAAAGCGTAATGAGCTCATCCATGTCTCCCCGTGGACCTTAAGTTTGCATTCAATACATTATTTACAGCTGAATTTTTTTACCGGGGCATAGGTTTCTCTCAGGGGTGTTTACAGAGTGGGGCTCTAACCGCTTCCCATTGCCTGCAGTCGAGTTGAGCCACCTTCCAAATGGACACTTAAAGCTCGTTTCCCGGTGTTTACAAGCCTGTATGTTAACATAACCTCCACATGGAGCTTGGAATTATTTAACGCTGCTGTTGGATCTATAGCCATCATTTTAAGAAGCACTTGGAAACAAGAATATAATCTACACGCCTTGTCCGTCAGAAATAATAACTTTTTTTTAATGCTTTGCACCATTCTGTCTGGTTTGCACGTTTCCCCAATTGGGACTGGGATGTAAAACACATGTATATGGGAGACAATAATAAGACTTGTGCAAAAAAGGATACATGATTCAGATACCATTGCAACACAAACTGGTATTTTTATGGTAGTGACCTGCAGGTTAGGTCTATGTTTGGCCTTATTTGAGCGTTAAATCCGAATGCAGAGATGGCTTGCTTTTTAAAACTTGTGTGTAAAGACTTTGCCAAAGAAATCAGATATTGGCAAGGATTCCGGAACTAAAGACTGCACCATCTGCATGAATGTGCAGCTCGAGTTTAGATCTGAGGGTAAATGTAACGCTGGTTGAAGGATTCCGACTCTAACCCTTCGTCTGTGTGAAGCACAGTCTTCTAGATCTGAAGGATTTTTTTGTTTTTGTTGTTGTTTTTCATAATCAGCCCCCCCTTCTCCTCCTCATCCAGCCCGAATGCGCCCCGGCTACTGTAGCCCGAGAAGTCCCTGCTCCCTTTGTCTTTGTAGTTCAGCAGCTTTCGTCCAAAACGCTGCAACTCGGCTGAGGTCTCAGAAAGCACAACAACCACAGACTCTTTCTCCATCTCTTTATGACGCTCCATCTTTGTCTCTCCCTGTTCAAATAGACTATTTGTCATCTCTGAAATAGAGCATTTTAAAAAATTCAACCTGGAGCCAACCCCCACCCCGACTCCCCTCCATTCTCACTCTCAATTCCCCAGACTCTGGCCAGCTTCGATCAATAGCCTATTGATCAACTCTCTCCATTCCCATTACACACCAGTGCCAAAAGAGCCAACCATTTTCCCTGAAAAGCTGATCTGGAGCACGTTTGCAATGGTAAGGTTTCTCTAAATTCCGCGGGTTATCATTAGAAGCCTGTGAGTGCTTTCGGTGCTCTGTGGGGTTGAGCGGTGAAAGCTGCTGAGAAAAGGATCCCGGGTAAATGCGGTTACCTTTAAATTGAAAGGTATTGCGTGGAAGCAAAGCAAAGTATGGTTCTCCACTTAAGTAAAATAGGAAAAGTGAGAGCATTACCACATGCGTGGAAAGTAGTTATTTTTCCAGTTGTTTCTACTTCACTTCTCTCCCCCGCCCTCCGTCTTTCTCCTCTCTCTCCCGCTCTCCATAGACAATGCTACGGGCAAAATCAATACAGCCAAGAAAAAAAGAAAGAAAGAAGAAGGCATATTTTTAGCCCGTTATTATATGAGCTGTATGAGGAAAACTGTTTGTGGGAAAGACAGAAATGCCACGGTGCTGATAAGAGAAAGATTGGGTGGGAGAGATACGAGAAGAAGCGAAAGAGTGAGAATGATGGTGCAGGGCTGTGTAAAGCAGAGTCTAATGGAGATGGATCTAACCAGGGTGGAGATAAGATGGGGTAACTGTGAGAAAATGGCTGATGTCTTGACCAAAGGATGGAGTTCTGTGTGAGGAGAAGGACCCCGCAACGATGTGTCGACGTGTTTTATTGAGGCGGATGGATGTGCAACCTCAAGAACAAATTTACGTTAGCAAAACCTCACATTTGATATATTTAAAAATGTACACCTACTGCTCCGTCTGCTTTTTCACATCTTCAAATAAGCACCATCCTCTTTTATTACATTACATTACAGGTCATTTAGCTGATGCTTTTATCCAAAGCGACTTACATTCCATTTTTAACATTTTCTGCATTTAGGGTTTAGGTGTCTTGCTCAGGGACACTTCGACATGGTTCAGCCGGGACTTGAACCTCTAACCTTGCAGTTCTTTTAGTGCTCGCATGGGCCTGGATCACACTTGTCGAACAGCATCCGGGTGGTGCTGTTAACACCTTGTTATGCCGCCCCGCTCCGCCCCTGTGCGTGTTTGTGCTCTCTGTGGATCGCTGTACATTCGGATGGCGCTGCCGCTGCCGATGGCTTTCTGATGGACTCCCTCTCTCCCCGTTAACCTCTTTGCGGGGCTCACCTCTGTGCCGCTGTCAGTCAACCCGCAACCCTCCTCCCATTGGCTGGAGATGCTCTGTTGATCAAATGGCGGGGCCGTCCAATTGGCCAGAGAGCTTAGAGGGGGGGGAGGGGGAGGACGGAAGGAATTGATTTATCTGTGGTATTAGGGGATCAATTAATCCCCATTGTGTGTGCCAGCACAGATAGTCCGATGTGTCTGATTTGGAACGGCTTGTTTCTGCTCGGCCGAGATAAGAGTCTCTCCCATCACTTCCCTCTATGAGCAAGAAATCAAATCAAATCGAAAGGGATGACGGAACGCAGAGGGTTCCTCCCCAGGCTGTGGCTGGCTGATCACAATAAGAAAAGGCCATCAATATGAAAAGTAGTCTGTGCAGAATAAATGACGCTCATTTGAGCGCCAAGATGTCTGCCCTGTTGCCATGACAATCGAGTATAAGGCTGTAAACATCTTAAATAACTTGAGTTGTCTGACGACCTCGTTTAGGGTGGATCAATGCCGTTTAATTCAAACAACACGAAATACAACACAAACTGCGATACGGTGCAATTGTTTGTAAGCACATCTTTTATTTCAGTCGGGTTCTTTTCCAAGCCCATCCATCCATTTTCCTTCGCGATTGAATATTTCTGGGGAAACTATTGAAGCCGCTTTAACTCTTCAATATACATGGATTATCGTTTTAACACAAACTTTTAAAACAGAAAACCTACATTCTTAAGTCGATAACCAGAGAAAAACACAAGGCGATCATGCAGTCCTTCTTCATAAAAAACGGCCCCAAAATCAGGCTTTCTTCTTTTCTATATCTTTATGATTGCAAAAAAACAGACGGATGAAGATGTCACCTTGAGACTGTCATTGCTGACATTTCACAGCCCAGACTCTTAATCCCTGAGTGGTATTCAAAGGATTGATCAACAATATAAATATGCCTTAGTTGCGTGCCTGCGTTCGTGATGCGCCGAACACCGAGTAACCAGGAGGAAGCCAAGTTAACAGTGATCATGGCAGGGAGAGGATGACGAAGGGTCAGCGTGATAGCTGCCGATACTCGCTCCGAGATGACGGTGAAGAGAAAAGGTAAGGTAAGAGACTGGGATAGAAGTGGGTGCTAATTCCTACTTTTCAGTTTAAATAAAGATTGGAGCTGGATAAAAGCCATTAAGGGAGAAATCAGACAGGGCATGCTATGTAGGACAAGAGCTGACTGCAGGGAGGTGAGTGGTGGGGTCGATACTCAGTCGATGCGCTCAACACCCGGCTCTGCACACACACACACACACACACACACACACACAGTGGGGCATGTGGAATTGCCGGGCATCTGCATGTTGGTGTGCACACATGTGTGTGTGTGTGCAGCACTAGTGACTAATGGAGAGAGCGAGGGAAACCGCCCGGAGAGAAAGAGTGCATGCAATATACAATTAACTCTCTTTAGAGGGAAGGAATATTAAATACAGGCTGCTTGCGCGGACTGTAATTTGTAGTGATAAAAGTATTAAAGTAAAGCACTTGGACAAAGATGAAAGGGTGGACAGCTGCAGAGATGGATTTATTTTCAGAGGCACGATACAGTTAACAAAGATAGATGTTTCAAAAGAGCGTCTTCAGCCCGAACCGGAGCCTCAGTGCGACTGCAATCACTCTGCATTCTGTCCTCCCCTCCTCTCCCTTCTTCTCTCCCGCCTTCTCTTACCTTCTCCCTCCCACCCCTCTCTCTCTCTCTCTCTTGCCTCCCGTCCTCTCTCTCCCCCCCCCCCCCCCCCCCCCCCCCTGCCTCCCTTCCTCTCTCCCTCTCTGTAGAATTGATCGACTATGTCTCCTCAATCCATCTCTCCCTCTGTCGCTTAGCAACGGGTGCTCTATTGGGTGTGGAGGGTGGGAGTTTCGCTAGGGGAGGGGTGGGAGGAAGAGAGGAAGAAGGGGGGGGGCATGTATGGGTGGGTGGGGAGGGAAAAGGGGGTAGTGGGGGGGTTAAGCAAAAGCCGATTGTACTTGATTCCACATTTATTCCGACTGATACATGCTTCCCTTTTATACTGTTGACTGTGAGGTTTGAGTTCTCGGGCTGATTTACAAGATAGCAAAACGATTCTGACAGAGAGATTTTACACTATTTATATCATCTCAAAAAAAAATGCGCTGCAGTTGTAGCAGAGTGGAAAAAATGTTTGATATTGGAGCCAAGGATGACTATCAGTAGGTCACGGTTGTGTTCTGTGCATGTGAGTGAGTGTCCATCTCTTTCCCTGAAGCTGTGTCACCGTTTCATATGCAGCGAGCCTTCGCTGTGAGAACACAAAAGCAAACTGGTGCAAGCTTGCACTTTAAATATACCTGCGCCTCCTGTTTTCTGTCTCCGCAACACGGAGGGAAAACAAGATGAAAGAAAGAAAGAAAACTGACAGGATATTTTGGCTCACACACAGAGTATTCTCACTGCTTTGTTTTTTTTTTAAACAATCCATATTGCTTTAAAAAGCCGCGGAAATACAACAGACACTTTTTCTTTCAAATACCAAATGAAAACAACTGTTATTTTGGTGGAAAATGATTGCAGTAAATAAACCCCTGTGGCCATGAGAATTATTGCTGATTGCGTGAATATCATTTGAAACAAAGAGCTGTTTAATGTGGTCTGCACAATCCCTGCCTTAACATGCATGTGGGAATAAGAATACGCATCGAGCAAGAAGCATTGTTCTGTTTTTAAGACCTTATCCTTTTGATCTACACTTAATGTCTGATCCCCTTTGAGGAAGATGTGTAGGCTATTCTTTAAGCCTAATAAATCCAGCCTTAGTAGTACTTAAGAGGGGAAAAAGCTGTGTGGTTTAAAACAGGGAGGGCAAGGGGAGACGAACAATGAATAATGCTCTTAACTAGCTTGTGCGATAATACATGCACATTACAATCTATAATCGTTCTAATCTACGATCTATGAAGCAGAATAAACGTATAGATATTAGGGCCTTGGATCAACGCTATCATGTGCATCCACATTTGAAAACTGATCTCTTTAATCCAGAATCTAAATACAAGGCTAAATGTAAACGTTTGGAAGATAGTGCGAGTAATGTTTGATAGCTTTCACTTAAATGCATGCATGTAAACACACACACACACACACACATACACACACACATTCCTGCAGACAGTTGAACACGAGAGAACTGATGGATTGTAAACACAAGGCGAAAACATTAAAGGTGGGTGTGAAGCACTTTCGGTTCATCTGAATTCGCTCAGCTAGAGTCAATTGACTTAAAAATGATTTACTTTATCTATCTATCGTCGTCTTTACATACAATTAGAATTTTTTACACATGCTCATAAAGCTTATAAAATTAGGAAATACAATTCTGCAACTACCCTATTGTTTTCAATAGGAAACGGTACACAAACACACACACACACACACACACAATGCATAGTATAGAATATTATGAAATAAGATGCCCCCTCCCCCTCACTAATATAATCAGTTATATAATTAAAGGTCCACTGGAGCTTTGTCTCTGTTGGCAGACTGATAACATGTTGATAAGGCACAGAGGATTGTTTTATTTTGAACTTTTTTTCTCACTTTAATTTTTGGTATTTTCCCACGTATAATTTAGAAATATTCTGTAAATGTATATAAAAACGCAGCCATTGTATTTCAGCTATTTTACGTGCGCCATTATAAATAAACTGAATAATTAATGAAATTATATTTTAACTTTGGTATTTTATTTTTCTTCTGCGAAAAATTAAAAAGACCATCAAGGTTTGTCCTGTTAATATTTTTTATGTCATCACAATATTATAATAATATATTATCCAGCCGTGCCATTGGCATTTGGAGGCCTTGCTCGCTAAAGTGTCCGAGAGTAACTGAGAAAAAAAAACAGTTAATCCGAATAACATTTAGTAATCCAGCCCAATCGGATCGATAGCCTATTGAATGTGTTCGTGATTAGTAGCTATATTGATTGCAGTGACATCATGTGAACACATCGGAGTGATGGTTGTTTCGCAAACAACTTGTCAGAATGAAAATATATCTGTGGGTTTCAATGACCTTTATGAGACATGTTTTTGTTTGTCTCAAATTGTGTTTCTTTTCGATAAATTGCACCTCACATACAAGACGGGGAACCTTTATTTGATCACATGTGTCTTCAGACAAATTAATCGAGTAAAATATTTAGATCCGCGAGAAAATAAGCGCTCAATAAGTGGAACAATTATATTATTTTAAAAACACGTGTGTCGGGGAATGTTTTCCCTCATAAAACAGCCTCATAACAGATCTCACGTTGTTGTTGTTTTTTTAATTAAAAAGAGAAATGTATCAAGAGAAATCTAACCGTGGTGATTATTGAATATAGGACATTATTTGGCACCTGTTGTCGGAAATATTTTCACTCGTGAAGAACGCAGCTGTATTAAAGTCCATTTCTACCTAAATTGACTTTCGGTTTTGAGTGAAACCAAGAGCAGAGAGCAGTTGTGTGCGCCCAATTCTTTCTGCCAATCGATCAGACTGCAGATAGATCGATATGGCACCAGGGCTATTGATCACCACGGCCCTCTATTGCAAGGCGCTTTCAAATGCAAATGAGCTAAATATGAATCCGCAGCAACACACTAATTCCTTAACAAACCGCAGGAAAACGCTTTAAAGTGATTCTTTTTTTTTTCTCCCTCTCCTTTCTTTCTTTGAACATTTGTGCTTTTTAAAATACAGATCTGGCTTTGAAAAGAGCAGGCGGTTTAAAGATTTAACAGGACAAACAGGCAACGTTCGGTTCCGGTGACGTCATGATGGAAAGAGCAGGTTAGAGACGAGGCTCCGTCAGGAAAAAGTTAGAAAACAGTGACAACTGCAGATATATAAAGCCTTCAGGGTGGAAAATAACTCATGAACAAGATGACTACCACATCCAAAACGAGAGGACAAGGAAAGTCAGGATATTTGAAAGAAACTGACAATAAACAACCGAGCACAAACAGCGCTAGCTTAGATGCTACTAGCGGTAGCCGCGAAGAGCAGGTAACACGTGAGGGCGAAATGTCCTTAATACAAGAAATGAGAAGATTTCGCGACGAAAACAGCCAGGGACATAAACAAACAACAAAGACCCTTGAACGTTTGGAAAAAACTATGACAGATATTAAGGAGCAACTCGGTGACCACCAGCAGAGGATCGGTGAGCTGGAGGGGAGGGTGAGCGCTGTGGAAGATGCGGGGGCAGGGCAGCACCGTGTGATAAGGTACCTGTTACAACGCGAAAAACAGCTCTCAGGTGTTTGTGACGATATGCAGAACAGGCTGAGAAGAAATAACCTTCGAATATTTCAAATACCAGAGGAGAGTGAACATGGAGACGTGGTCGCGTTTGTGAAAGCCTTGCTTCCCAAAGTATTGACGTTACCACCTAACCTGAACATTCAAATTGAAAGAGCGCACCGCTCACTTCAGTCCAAACCGACAGATCCAGCGGCCCCCCCCAGATCAATCATTGTGAGATTCCTCGACGCGGGGGTGAAAGATATTGTTCTGCAGCAAGCATGGAGCCAAGGAAATGCGGTGTTTCAAGACAGAAGGATTTTCTTCGATCAAGACTATTCTCCTGAGCTGCAAAAGAAACGAGCGAAGATTCACGCAGTCGTCAAGCAGCTAAAGCAGAGGGGCATTCAGGCAAAGTGCCTGTATCCAGCTCGACTGAAGGTCAAGATGGACTCTGGAGAGAAGACTTTTTCCTCGCTGACAGACGCCGCGGATACTTTGAGAGAGATGGGTGTAGAGGTGCAGTGCGGAGAGAGAGAGCGCATCGAGGAGAAACTAACTGGAGGATGGAACATCAGCGCGAAGAGGAGGAGAACCAACGTGCTGGCGTTAGCTGACCTGAGGGCTATGGTTCAGGAAGAAGATAAAGATGAGTAGTCTGTGGTATATAACACTTACAACCAGTTTCAGGTACACAAGGTCAAGTGTGTATGAACAATATATAGACTGAAAGCAATAATAGCACAATACAAAATAAAAACGCAAAGTTGTCACAAAGGTTTAAAAATAAGAAAGAGATCTGACGGACTCTTGAGGTATACATGAGTGGTCCACACTCACTAAGACCTTTCTTACATGTTAGTGTAATTTGGGTCACTATTGCACACTGGGTGCATTTCTCCACAGAGGGATTAGGTCACCACTCTCTGTCCCATTATCACCGGGGGTCAGGCATGGTTGTAGTTTATTCGCTATGTCTGACTGGAAAATTGGAAGTTCTGTTCTGTGTTCATGCTGTTAGTGTTGTGTTCTATCTGAGGCAAGGTGCAATTTGTTTTTTGTTTAACTTTGTACATTTGCAGTTAAATTATTTTATTTGCTTTTATTTAACAGATCTTCATGAGAGGTTTGGGCTGTGTTACATGATTCAGTACAAATACAAGGATGGCATTACTTAATTTAATTACCTACAATATAAAAGGAATAAACAACCCAATTAAAAGAAAAAAGATACTAGGACAGCTGAAGAAAATGCAGTGCTCTATAGCCTTACTTCAAGAAACTCACCTCACAGAAACAGAACATCAAAAATTAAAAAGGGAATGGGTGGATCAGGTGTACAGTAGCTCTTATGGGAAACGTAAAAAGAGAGGTGTAGCTATACTATTCGGTAAGTCTGTGTACTTTCATTGTGAAAATGTTTTCCAGGATAAGGAGGGTCGCTACGTTATGGTCATAGGGAGGATGGCTGGTTTTAAATTAACTCTTTTGAATGCCTATGCACCAAATGAAGATTGTCCACATTTTTTCAAAAAGCTTGCACATTTGGTAGCAGATCATGGGGAGGGTCTTCTGTTAATGGGTGGGGACTTAAATTGCGTACTGAATAATAGAATAGATAAATTACCATCATCCTCAAAACCTCAAAGCAGAATGTCAAAAAGTCTAATGAATATGATAAAGGAATTGGGGTTGATAGATGCTTGGCGACATCTTCATCCAAAAGAGAGAGACTTCACCTTTATGTCACAAGTGCATGGAAGCTATTCACGGTTGGATCATTTTTTGGTGTCCAAAAAGGACACATACAGAGTTAAAAGCTGTGTTATTGAGCCGATAACCATCTCAGACCATAGCCCTGTACAGATTACACTTGATTTGGGGTTGGAGCCAAATATGAAGTATTGGAGAATAAACGTTTCATTACTGACAGATGTTAATACAAGAGAGGAAATAAGGTCGGCAATAGTGGAATATTTTGCTTTAAACGACAATGGAATGGTCACACCTACGGTTTTATGGGAAGCAGGAAAAGCCACAATAAGGGGGAAAATAATATCTATAGGATCAAAGTTAAAGAAGGACAGACTTAAAAAACAAGTAGATTTAGAAACTGAGATCAAGAAATTAGAAAACGAACATAAACAAAGTGGAAAACAAGAAGTATTTAATAAACTTAAAGAGAATAGAGCCAAGTTAGATGAGATTCTGACATACAAGGCAGAGGGTGCCCTTAGGTTTGTTGACAGAAAATACTATGAATTGGGAAACAAGGCTAGCAGGTTATTATCATTCCAACTACGAAAGGCACAAGCTAGTCGAACAATTCCTAAAATAAAACAACCATATTCTAACGATGTCGAAACTAGCCCAAAAGCAGTAGCAAATGCCTTTGCCAAATATTACGAACAGTTATATAAGGGTCAACATCAGGAATTAAAAGAAGAAAAAATGCACGATTTCTTTAAAAACCTGAAATTAGACAAACTGACGGAGGATGAAGCCTCTGCGTTAGTAGAGCCAATTAGAGAAAAGGAGGTGAAAGAAACGATTATTAAATTAAAAAATAACAAAACGCCAGGAATAGACGGGTTCGCAGGAGAATATTATAAAGTGTTTGCTGATGACCTCACTCCAGCACTATGCAAGTTGTATAATTATGTGTTAAATTCAGGAGACCCTCCAGAGTCATGGTCTGAGGCTATCATCACAGTCCTGCATAAGGAAGGAAAAGACCCATTGCAGTGTTCTAGTTATCGACCTATTAGCCTCCTGTGTGTGGATTATAAAATATTAACATCTATTTTAGCAACTAGAGTACAAAAATACATTAGGAAAATAGTAAAATCAGATCAGACAGGGTTCATTTCAGGTCGCCAAGGGACAAACAATATAAGGAGAGCTTTAAACGTGCAGTCGCTCATGGCAAAGGGTAATCAAACGTCAATGCTTCTCGGCTTAGATGCCGAGAAAGCATTTGATCGGGTAGATTGGCGGTTTTTAGAACAAACATTAATTGAGATGGGCTTCAGTGAAAAATTTACCTTTTGGTTCCGGCTGTTGTACAAGAATCCCAAATCAAGAATTAGAGTTAACGGACAATGCTCTGACTTCTTTGATATAGGGAGGGGCGTAAGACAGGGTGATTCTCTCTCTCCCATTCTTTTTGCTCTCAGTATCGAGCCTCTGGCGGAGGCAATTCGTCGGGACGTCCAGATTGAGGGGGTGGAGGATGGTGGGGGGAGAGTTCACAAAGTCTCCCTTTTTGCTGACGACATCCTTCTCTTT
The DNA here is from genome assembly GCF_964276395.1 of Gasterosteus aculeatus. NCBI lineage: Eukaryota > Metazoa > Chordata > Actinopteri > Perciformes > Gasterosteidae > Gasterosteus > Gasterosteus aculeatus. The sequence goes on along the minus strand of NC_135695.1, from coordinate 19,261,462 downwards.
ATAAAACATCCCCTTACTTCAATACCTCGACTAATGCAATGCCTAAAAGACTATGGAGACATTTCTGGATACAAAATTAATCAAAATAAATCAGAGGCAATGATGATATCAGGAATATGGCCTAAACAACTAAACGAGAGGGTGTCATTTCATTGGTCTAAACATGGATTTAGATACTTGGGGATTATTATCACACCTGAAACTGCAAGACTTTTTGAAGCAAACTACAATAAGCTAATTAATCAAATAAGGAGTGACCTAGTTCGTTGGGAGGTTCTTCCTCTATCTCTGCTCGGCAGAGTTGAGACTGTAAGGATGAACCTGACCCCACGTCTTTTATTTCTGTTTCAATCGTTGCCCATAAGAGTTCCAGCTTCCACGTTTAATATGTTAAACAAATTAATTTCTAAATTTATATGGCAACACAAAAGACCGAGAATTAAACTTAAAACACTTCATCTGGCTAAAGATAAAGGAGGCTTGGCCTTGCCAAATATAAAATTGTATTATTGGGCAGCTCAATTATCAGCAATTGGGACTTGGATCAGTGGAGATGAAGAAGCAAAGTGGACCCAAATAGAGCAAGGGGAAGTTAGGGGTGCACAACTGTCTGTCCTACCCTTTATGGATCTAAAACACGTCAATAAAATGAAGATTGAAAATGAATGGATAAAACATACAATCAAAGTATGGGTGGAAGTAAAGAAAATGCTTAAAGATGTTGGAACAATTTCTCGAGCTATGCCCATAGTGGGTAATGTAGATTTTCCACCTTCAATGTGGGACCATGGTTTTAGGGGATGGGCGGCTAAGGGCCTCTTTGTTTTTAACCAGCTCTTTGAAGAAACTCACTTAAAGTCTTTCATACAACTCCAGGAACAATTCGATCTTCCCTCAAGTGATTTTTATAGATATTTGCAAATTAGACATTACATTACAAACCATAAGGAGAGGGAAAGAATCTGCAAAATCCCAAACAGCATTGAACAATACTTTATCTCAGTTTCTGAAAGACGCCTCCCTGTTGGCAAACGGGTTTCTCATCTTTATAAAAGACTGATATTAGAAACAGCTGGAAACACGTACAACATTAAGGAAAAATGGGAAATAGAAGCTAATACAGTAATAGAGGAAGAGTTATGGGATAAACTCTGCTACAGATGTCATAAGGGAATTAATAGCCAACAATGGAAGGAATTTGACTGGAAAGTTAAAATACGCTATTTTCATACTCCTTTGGCTATTTCAAATTTTGTAAAAGACCCATCTCTAGCTTTATGTTGGAGACAATGTGGTAAAATAGGGGACCATACACACATATTTTGGGACTGTCCAATAACCCTTACGTACTGGAAAAATATCAAAGAGGAGATGGAGAAAATTGTAAAAAGAGAAGTACCATCGAATGTACAGTTCTTCTTATTGGGTGTTATATCAGTGGATGTTTTCAATGCTGACCAAAGATACATTTTACGTGTACTACGGTTAATTGCGCAAAAAAACGTTACTGTTAATTGGAGGTCTGTGAAATCACCAACCGTTACTGAATGGAAACAGAGACTGAAGCAGATTTATTTGATGGAAAAAATGACTGCATCATTACAACTGAAAACTGACCTCTTTATCCGGAGATGGCACATGGTTAAAGAATATTTAAATTTATAAATGATATGGCTGTACATTGTGGTATTGTGTCTGTTGAGATATAGGGATTCATATTAGATGCAGCAAGATATACATGTATGTACACAGTATATATCTTTATAATAATTATGTTTTATTTTTTTTTATTTTTTTTGTGTTTTTCTTTCCAAGCCCTAGTCTCAGATAATGTTCCATGTTTTTGTTTTTGTCATGTGAAAAAATATAAATAAAAAGTTCAAAAAAAAAACAGGCAACGTTCAAAATGCAGGGTGACATTGATTTAGCCTGCAGCCTATTTTGAAAGTTGGTCGAAAACATTTGAAAAGCAAAGCCTTAAAGTTTAAAGATTTAACTTGGCAATATTTCGCCCAAAAGAAGCAGGAAAAAACCAGAGCAAAATCACAACAAACACAGTGCTGAGTTTCAGTTTAGCGTGATCAATAGTTGCAATTTGCATGATCATTATGATCGTATTTCTACACTTAATCCGGCATCTAAATAACAATATTCACGTGAATACACAATCGCACACACGGGCTCACTTAAAGTAGAGCCATAGGCAAACAAGGCAGATGTAGAGTTTTTGCCCCAACAAGACCACATGCTGTGTGTGTGTGTGTGTGTGTGTGTGTGTGTGTGTGTGTGTGTGTGTGTGTGTGTGTGTGTGTGTGTGTGTGTGTGTGTGTGTGTGTGTGTGTGTGTGTGTGTGTGTGTGTGTGTGTGTGTGTGTGTGTGTGTGTGTGTGTGTGTGTGTGTGTGTGTGTGTGTGTGTGTGTGTGTGTGTGTGTGTGTGTGTGTGTGTGTGATGAGAAGCAGCGGCGGCCCGTCCCGCTGACTTGCTCGGAGGCCTGATCAATGCGACATTACTAAACACCGCTGCTTAACTTTTGCCAATAGCCAGATTCAAGTAAATATACTTTAGAATACATTAAGCGCGATGCATCAGCCACGGAGTCGTTCAAGAAGTCATGAAAAGATTAGTCTGTCTCCATCGAGTGATTCCTGGGAAAATACACAAGCTCACGCGGGAGAAGCTGATCGGCCGAACACGTCTCATTGACACGCTGTGTCTAATAGAAATTAAATTAAATACAAATACCAGGGGTTAAATAACAAACATTGCCTTTTTTTTTCTTGTGTAAAATCATGGAGTTCAAGAAACTTTTTTTTTAGAAACCCGCCAATAATAACGATACTGCTGAAGATGTACAATGCAGATGTGCACACGGATTGAATGTAATGTGTCTTTAGCACAGAGTCTGCAGCACTCAGCCAAATGAAAAGCTCAGCTTAAACTTCCCAGCTGAGTGCTATGTGGTCATTTCCTGTAATGAAACTGCCTGTTGACACAGGTCAAACACATAACAGGATGCTCCTATAACTTAAACCATTTCAGCAGAATGCATTTTGGGCGCCATCGATCCTTCAGAAATGCATCGAGCGAAGCTCCGGGTTCAGCATCGATTAGTTGATCCGCAAACGACAGCAGTGCTTAAGGATAAAAAACAAAATGCTTTGGGCCTCGTAAAGGCTGCGTCCAAACGAATCCCGCCGAATTACACCAACGTCTAACTTTTTAACAAATGAATTAAAACCCAGATTAGAACATCTGTGTGTGTGTGTGCGTGGAGTCGATGCCAACGTGGCGCCGAGGCCACCGCCGCCCGGCCCGCTGTTAATATGAAATAAATCACCGGGTCTCTGCGGCATCGCCCTGGTCACACCGCAGATATCGACACGGTTAATATTTCATATTGTATTCGCCATAGGATATGCTTATGTGCGTATCACAAAGCAGTACATTACAATACAAATTAAAACTGAGCTCTAGGCGGATCCATGGATTTTTGAGGAGGGGAAAATAGCTCGGGTTTACTTAGCATTCCATGTGTTTTTTATTTTATTTTAGCTGACTGAATGAACGATCGGACCAAGCTGCATGCAATAGAAGAAAGCAACATGATTAAAAATGGTAAAAGTATCATTTTTTTTTCTTTATCAGCGTGGTGTTAACTTGACCTCGCGGCGCAGCCCAGAGAATCAGGATGAAGACAACAACAACAAAACATACTTGCAGGGAGTTCTACAAGTTCTTGGTGAGGGTATAAAACTTTCCAGCGCGCTGTTTTGGGTTGTAAACCCTGGTGAATTAGGAGCAAGGAGCTCAGCAATGAAAGTTAACATCCATCACCACCGCGACCAATAAGCTGCTCTGGCCGGCTGGCTGAGCACAGATGACGGATTCGCTGCTGTGCGGGCTTCGGTAATTCATTTTCGATAGCAGTGGTTGCTGGGATCAATATGGGGACATTAACCCAAGCGGACACTGCTGTTCTCCCGATGGCACAAGCCAAAAGCCACCATCCCCCGTTGGCAATCAGCAAAGACATAGTTTTTAGGGTCATTATTTGGGGGATATGGCGAGAGGAGACGTGTGCCAAGGCCACTGACATCACAATTCATCAGTGAAGTTATGGATGGCCGTGACCTGTCTGTTGGTAAACACTGGGGAATTATTTCATGCAATTTGCACGTGATTAGTGATGTAAGTTTTTTGAATTGTGGAGTCCTAATGACCTCGTTTTAGAACATCGGTGTAAATGCCATATTTTTGCATAGTTAACAAAGCAACTTCATGGACTAAGCGCTGCTCTGGTTACACCAACATCCGTCCACAGATGCACGCGCACACACTTGCCAAGACACGCTCGTGTTCAAACATACAAAATCTGTCACAGAGGTGTTGATGTTGTGACTTTTTTTTGCCGTTTTCAATCTCATGTGTTACATGTCTCACTACATCGCACCCTATAAGATAGCTGCACGTGCTGGAAAGTAACAACAACCCTGCAATAAATATGTTATGTTTGTGAAACACTGCGTCAGATGGGGGCCATTCTCAGGCCATGTGGGGCCATAAAGCAAAGTAAACGCAATATCAAACTATAGGGCCACTAAATTATCCTTTTTAACTTTAAATGGACCCACCTGGAAAGGTGAGGCTATCTCAGCTTTCGCGTGAATTACTCGCCAACCATATCCAATGTCTTGATCTTAACTCGCACTACATGGCATCCATATTGCAGGCTCCTGCAGGCACCAGCCCATCGATGCATCTCCTGGTCCATCCACTGATCCATACACACTTTGACATTGATGGATTGCTGACCTGGATTGACGTCAGCGAGCAGCGAGTTTGATACAGTTTGGGGAGAGTTTTTTTTTCGTGGCCCGAATCCGTGGAGCTATAGATGCAAAAAAGGGTCAAAGCCTCGAGGCGATGTTCTCTTCAGATTTATTCAGTAACATCTGCTGAAGGAATACAAAAAAAAAAATTCAACTCTGAACTTATAAGTGAAAGTTAATGGCGAGACATCGGTAAGAACCATTGTCTCGTTTTTCGATTAAAGAGAGACCCAAATGGAATGTAAACGTGCCAAAGGTCACCCACGCGTCTGAAGCCGTGGAGCTCAATCTCTTAAAGAATTTGCATCTTAAATGGAGCTAATGGCAGCACGCATGGAGACATTATGTGTCTTAAATTGAATAAATAAAGAAGGAGGAGAGCTGTGACCCCTTCGAGATAACTTGTGTGTTTTTTTTTCATTACACTCGTGGTCCGATGTGACACATGTCAATTAATATTTAACCTTCAAGAGAGGGATCACGTGCGCCGCTGGCGCCGTGTCAAATGCCTTTATCAGAGAAAACAAGGCGCAGGTCCATCTTATCCATCTCAGTGTAAATGTTGCACACACTGCACTCCTGTGTTTTTATCTTCACAAGTGTCTAATGCAATCTTCTTCTTTTTTTTTCTTCTTCTGAGTGTTGGAGGTCCAGCGCACAACACCAACAACCCCGATGACATCGGGTCCAGTGACGTCAGGTTGGCCCCAGACAAGAGTGCGCGGACGCACCACGGGAGCGCGCACAGGCGCGCAGGCTCGAGCTCATCTTAACATGAGCGCGGCCACGTCGATACACACACACACACAGAGAGCGGAGCGGCGCTTTGGCTATAGTAGAAGGTGCTCCACAGCGGAAGAAATCCAGGCAGGCGCAGACACCTTCGCGCACTGAAGCATCGGTTTGCGGCGCGGTTGGCGTGGCGGTCGGGACCCGATCTTTTAAAACCATGCTGGATTGACTGCAGAGAGGCAACCCTCAATCAATGGCTTAGCTTTGAAATCGTTTTAAATTTATTGGAAAGGAGTGTGAGATAGAGCGGCGGCGAGAGAGGGGGAGAAGCGGAGGGGAGAGAGCGAGAGAGCGGCGAGAGGGGTGCAAATAAAGATCCCTTCAACGATGGAGCTTACAATGGAAAACATTGGAAATCTGCACGGCGTGCCCCATTCCCATCAAACGAACGACTTAATGAACTCCCCGCACGCGCGCCAGTCGTCTCATCGGAACTTGGTGCACGGACGGTCAGCCATGGTGTCCAGCATGGCCTCGATATTAGAGGGAGCGGGGGACTACCGCACGGACCACGCTTTGTCTGGGCCCCTGCATCCGGCAATGACCATGTCGTGCGACTCCGGGATGAGCCTGAGCAGCACCTACACCACGCTGACGCCGCTGCAGCACCTGCCCCCGATATCCACCGTCTCGGAGAAATTTCACCACCCGCACCCGCACGCTCACCATCATCCGGCGCACCAGCGACTCGCGGCCGGGAACGTCAGCGGCAGCTTCACCCTGATGAGGGACGACCGGAGCCTCGCCTCCATGAGCAACCTCTACGGGCACTACCCAAAGGACATGTCCGGCATGGGGCAGTCTCTGTCCCCGCTGTCCAACGGTCTCGGGTCTTTGCACAGTTCCCAGCAGACTCTCGGTGCCTACGGCCCCGGAGCTCACCTCTCCAACGACAAGATGATATCCTCGGGGGGGTTCGAGTCCCACGCCGCCATGCTGTCCCGGGACCAGGAGCATCTGGCCCGGGGACTCGGGGGCCACGGGGCCGGGCTCATGACATCTTTGAACGGTATACACCATCACAACCATCCGCACTCTCAGGCAAACGGGTCCATGATGTCAGATCGGGACAGGCAGACGGTGGTGGGAGGCGGGCAGGGAGGTGGGTCGGGGCAGGTGGAGGAGATAAACACCAAGGAGGTGGCACAGCGAATAACGGCGGAGCTCAAGCGCTACAGCATCCCGCAGGCCATCTTTGCTCAGAGGATCTTGTGCCGGTCCCAGGGAACTCTGTCCGACCTCCTGCGGAACCCTAAACCGTGGAGTAAACTCAAGTCTGGCCGGGAGACGTTCAGGAGGATGTGGAAGTGGCTCCAGGAGCCCGAGTTCCAGCGGATGTCGGCGCTCCGGCTTGCAGGTGAGTGAGGAGACAGCTCCCAACCTGAGTGATGTGGAGGGATCAATTAGAAGTCAATGTGGCGAGACTGTCAATAGCTGCTCAAACAGACATTACTAGAAGTTATTAGTCGATTGTATCGAGTAAAACTTCATCACGACAGTTGGGGTGTTAAATGTTGGGGGAAATCTATATTTTGATTGATGCTACGATCCATGATAGTATAAACAGACGCTCTGCAACACTGGAGGTGATATAAACAAAAAGGGAGGACGCATCTCCCAGAAGCGGAAAAGGTGCACGCGCAGTATGGCCAGATGTGTTACGCACACATGCAGCGGTTTAGGGACGAGGATACGAGCACCCCTCTCATGCTGTGTCACTCGCTTTCAATGTCGTTCTCTCTCTCTCTCTCTTTCTCTCTCTCTCACACACACACACACACACAAACGCGAGCGCGCACGCACGCACACACGCACAGAAAGAAGCCAAACAAAGCAAATCAAAGCAGGATGCGATCAAAATTGATTGCATCTTGCAGCTGCTAAAGCTAACAGACACGGAGGGATCACCGCAACGCAAATAACCCGTTTTACTTTGCACTTATTGCGATCAAACAAAGTTGATGTGGTAATCTGGCACTCCCCCTGTCAAATCAGCGCTTCGCCACAAACAAGAATCTTCTGAGGCCTGGCCAAGAGTCGGGGGAGCATGACCTCCTGTGGATCGATATTTCAGGTCCAGGCGTCCCCTTTCAGAGCAGCACACTGATAAATGATCGATTTGGATCTGAAAGACAGAGACACAAACAGATGCGTCTTTCTCTGGCCCGTGCTGTCTGCTCTGCACTCTGGGGGTATCTCTTCTCAAAAGTTAGTTCAGGGCTTTAGCTCTCCGACACTGAGAAATTCCAATTATTGCGCTTGGTGAGATTTTGTGTGCGGTCACATGTTATTATAAAATCGGTGTGGACGTCCCTCGTTTTCAGTTGGAGACTAATTGGGGCACACCAATGCACCGTTTCTGAACCCCGTCTCTTTGAATGCTTCATGTCCACGCATCGTTTGGAGTTTTATTGCGTAAAGATTATCGCACTAAACGCTGTGAATTTAATCCCCCCCTCCTTCAAACCCCGTAACACTTAGTACCTGATTACCAGGACGTAAATGCAAACGCAAGACGTCGCGGTGGGGTTAAAATAGATGTGAGTGAGAGGTCCCCCGCCGCATTGATGTTTGTGTAAAGGCCCCGTTTAGACGTGCTGCTCTTCCAAACGTCAATCAGCTCTTCTGTGTCGTATTTCAGCGAACCAGTTCAATTAAGCAGATATAGTGGCATATTTTAGTTCCAGTCAATGCCCTATTGAAAAGCACTTAATGGCATGTAAATTGTTCCTTTGCACATTTAGTGGGGTTCTGGTAAATAAAGATTTAAACACTCCACAATTGTCTCTTTAAGTGCCACTGCTGTTAAAGCTAATTGGGCTGTGAGGTTTTATATCTTCCACACTCGGCGTCAGGATACACCCCCACCTGCCCCAACTCAATTGATATGTCGGAGTGCCACAGTCCTGCAAGTGCATATTTTTATGTGATCAGGCCTCAGGCAGCCTAAATGTGCATGCGTGTGCTTATCTGGATGTAGAATGTAGTTCAGGCCTACATTTTCAAATTGATCCAGAGGTGATCATTTCTTTTTATTCTATTGTAAAATACATTTTTATGCATAGCCTACTCCACTCATATTGTCCGCCTTAAAATAGCCGATTTTTGTGCCTCTTTTGTCCATTAAACTACAGTCAAAAAACGGTCTCAGAGAAGAAGCAGTTGTGCAAAATGACAAATGGCTTGTATGCAAATGCACCAAGCAACATTTTACTTATTGCATTTAAAATCCCCATTATCCTCTGTGCAGCGTGTGGGCCGGGAGTGGGAGTCGAGGTGGGGAGGGGATGTGATGCTGAAAGTGAGGCTGAGGCTCGCTCGGCCACATCAATCAATAAATTCAAATTACTATTCCAAATTCATCACAGTCACACAAATCAATGCAGCTGCCCTGCTTAGCTAATGTGAAAATGCCAGTGTCTGTGCACACACACACACACACACACACACACACACACACACACACACACACACACACACACACACACACACACACACACACACACACACACACACACACACACACACACACACACACATACATGACAATCCAGCCCTAAAACGAAAAGCAGAGCAGAGATGGGTGGGGGTGGAAAAATGTGAAAATGTGTGCCCTTCACGCTCAACATCTCCTAATGCAACGAGGGCAGACCCACAGGCGTCCCATGCACCTATTGTGTTCCGCAGGCAGACTCGTGGCACCCAGGCAAGCTGCTTTGGACGTCTCGTTTTCTACTGTGCAAATAAACAGCAACTTCATTATAACGCTGCACAGATAAGAAAGACGCGGGCCGAGTGAGGTTGGGGAGACATTTAAAGATCACATTAACGATGAAAACAATTCGTCTTTGCATCTGTGTTGAATTCCACACTCCATCTCAATGTATTTGGTCGGGTCAATACAGCCCTGATCGATAAGGATAGCCAGTGCATCTATCAATTATCCCGCCTCAGCACTCTCTCCCATTGGTCCCTCCCCCGGAGCACAGGAGGGGGCAGCCGGGAACGGAAGGGATGCGTACAGCTGTTGGAAAAAAAAAATCCCTCATTTGCGCACCTTTTCCTTTACTGTAATCGCGTTCCATTTGTTGTGTGTAATTTGTCCTGGGTGTTGAATATTCAAGCCAAATGCCGCACACCACAAGAAGGCAGGCAATTATTTTACCAAACGTCCGCTAAATCGCGCGTTCTATTTCCCATTTAGGTGCATGCCAGGGTCCCGGTCAAAAGCGCAGTTGGTTTATTACCATTTGAATGGCCGGAGCACGTGCCAGAGTGTGCAGGTCAAGACCCAAGGGCCACGGAGGAAAAACATTGTTAAGGGTGGGAGGCCTCTATTCATGTTTCAATGGACTACACGCAGTTTACACGGCCCTAATCCTGGAGCAATGCCCCCCCCCCCTCCCCTCCACCCTCCCCACCCAAACAATGCTCCCTTTGCCCTCCGCCTCAGCTTAGCAATGTCCATTTTTATTGAGTTACCCAGTTAACTTCCTTATTGCTGTTAATTCAAGTGTTCTTTAAATATTGCTTTTAAAATAAATAATGATGGCACCCACATAAAGGAGGCTACAAACGTTTCATTTTATTTCCCTCTACAAATCATTTAGAATGAGGGAATTTATTCCTGTGGGTCAGTTTTCTCTCACCGGTTTCAGGGCGCTGTCCAGAGTGCTGATATCTGCTGCCCGCTACAGCTACAGTGAACTGTGGGCATCTCCTCTGTTTTGAGGACAGTTCAAGGTGGTGAACTGCAGTTGTACCAATACATAGTTAATAGCATTCTTGTAGGCCTTGAACACCATTATTTCATCCAACAGCTTCCATCCATCGATCAATATTACAATCCACAACCGCGTCAATCACACCGCCCTGCACCCATACTGTCAGCACGACGCCATCCCATTTGAATCAGTTTCTTATTTATGTGTGTGTGTGTGCAGAAAATAAACTGGAGGCTAAATAAGCATTTATTTTTGTTCATTATAAGACGGGATAAGGCATTACGGTTAATCTGAAACATTTATGTTTTTCATGACGGGATGGCTTGATATTAGCCTGCGAAATGATCGATTGGTACTTTAATAATTGATTTGGGGGGCAGGGCAGCTGCGGTTTCAGAGCCTCGTTGTTCGCGAAGAAGAACTACGGAGACACACATTTTGAAATCCTGCGGGGGGGGGATGCAACAGTCATCTTCTTGGGGTTATACCTCGAGGCGTATTTTGTTTAAATCCCGAGTGAATGAAATGACGTTATACGTCAGTAGATAACGAAGAGGCTGGATGCATGTGGTGGAGAGGGGGAGGGGGGGGGGGGGGGTCAAGTCATACAACTTAGAATGAATATTCCTGATTTAATCATTCGTGGGAGGTTATGGGGGGGCGGGGGGGGGGGCACTCGTGTTGTGTGGTTTACAAGATGGTTTACATCTAAGGGCTGAAGCTTCATATCCTTACGCGCTTCCGCCTCCATACGTGTCGCCTCCGTTTCTCCTCTCCTGTGTGTATGTGATCGGGGTGTTGAGCGCGTTCACGCCACATTGTTGAGCCCGATCTGGCGAGCCCTGAATCTGTATCGATTTCCATTCCCCCGGCCTCGGCTTTCCATCTCTGGAGCTGCGCCATGCACCCATGCACCCCCCCCCCCCCCCCACACTCCCCCTCTCCACCATGCAACACCATTTCTCACATTAACGGCTCACCCTTCACGACACACAGCAGCAGAACGAACGACTAATAGAAACGCGTGCACTCGCGCCGGCTCGCTGCAACAATCCCGCCGCGTGCTCTGGTCACCCACCAAAAAAAAAAAAAAAGGACCACTGGTTTTGTAAACTGGACAGTGTAAGACAGTTTTTGGAAGCCCACTCTCTTAAGTTCTGCGATATCGCGACGGATTAGCAGCACCAGACGGCTCAAAGGTCACAGCCGCTCATTATTCAACGCACGCGCGCACGTTCTGACCGAGTCGACCTTATTATTCAAAATAATGTAATTTTAATAGAAATCAGATTAGCGACAGGCTGCGCCGTCTCCCACATCGGGCGTTCCGAGGGAACTCGGGCAATACTGCAAACACCCACACGGACACGCGCACGCGCACGCATACACAGACAGCAGAGGTCTGGAGTCAGTACAGTCTCGAATACCGTCTCTTCTATTTTAGATGATCAATTCCTACGCTACTCCGTCGCCCCCTCGCCAAACCGGATCGATAGGAGAGAATGACCTTTAAATCAAATTGCTGGCAGAGTCGACTGAACGCACGCGGCTAGCCTCAAATGGTTAATGGCACCGCGTGCCTCCCTCCCTCCCTCCCCTGCGAAACCAAATACACTCCCTCCCCACCCCCCCAAAAAAGGAAATACATTTAAAAAAGGGCACAAATCCCTTAGATAATCATTTTTAAATATCATCATTCGTCCATGCGCTAGAGTCGAGCCCGGTGTGTGGTCTGCAATCCTACACACACACACACACACACACGCACAAAAACACACACTGTGGCTTTTTGACCCGCGACAATCTGCAGCGGTTTGCATCAGCGCCGAAGAAAAGCGGCGGTTCCAAAGAGCAGACTGTTGAGCAATTAAAATGTTGACCAGAGCACATTGTGTCGATGGAGCTCAGCGCTGTTATGTAACGCCGGGCGCCCCCCCCCCCCATCCTTCACCCACAGACACACACTTCCCTCCCTCCCCACCCCCCAAAACTCTGTGTGCGTGCGCGCGCGCTGGAGCACAAAGCAGACACACGCACACACACACACACACACACACACACTCAAACAACAATGCAACGAATAATGCATCACGTGATTGCCATTACATGCAACCCATTCCTCAGACTGTAACGCGCAAACATTTAGGTGTGATTGTGTTGCTTATCTTGCGACAGGACGGCCCATCGGTTATTAAAGGCCCCATAATGGCTTGTTTAATGTGCAGTTTAAGAACACAAGGCAAATGTCCGCGCGATCCGAAGGCGCACGAGTTAACACTGTTAAGGTTCTGGGAGATCAACAAGTAATTTATTAGGTGTTAAAAATCTCATGCGAGAGAGATTTGTCTGTGTCTATCATTCCACATGTTTCTTACAGTGATTCATGAATCAAGGTTTTATTTTTAAAGAAAAATAAAAAGTGGCACTATTTGTGGCTAAAAAGAAGAACAGAAAGGACACAACTGCTTATTTGTTTCACTTATTGATTTAAAACAAGCCAATATTTAATTCAATAAGGTGGTATAATATAGGTTTTGCAGTTTCTATTACACGATTATTCTGGTTTGGGTTTTAATTGATACTCTTCAGTCTGAGTCGTGTAAAAAGAGAAGAAAAGACAGACAGATGATGATGACAAGTCGTGTGTCCATCTCTCCGGGCCTTTTTGAAACAAGAGCCCGCAGAACGTTTGTACGGGATCTTGTAAGTCGTCCTGCAGGGTCGATCTCAACAAAACCGCAAACACACACACACACACACACACACACACACACACACACACACACACACACGATCAGCTTATCGTGCCCACAGAAGCAACTCGAAACTCCGGTTGGGCAACCCCACACAGATCAACAAAGGAACAAAACGACTGTGAAATCAATTGATGAATGAATCGATGCAGCGCATATAGCCTTTATATTTCATGTTATTAAATAGCCTCCAACGAAGAGGCTGCGGGTTATTCTGAAATTAATAATTTGTTGCTTTACTGAGCCGATATGAAAACGCTGACTGTTTTTTTCTTCCATTAGTTACTGAGGTTTTCTGCAGAGTGTGTGTTTGTGTGCAAGTTTAAAAAAAAAAACCACAATGTTTTTCAAATTCGCGCAGCCATCGCAATCTAATCCAATGATTAGAATTACATTTTATTTACTCTATTTTTCACCACATCTCTTTAATTAGTGTTCACACAGAAGGAATTGTTTAAATGATTTGCACCAATGTATACATTAATAAATGCGGGCAATAAATACACGTTTTAACAATGTTATTTAGCTACAAGCATCGAGAAAATATCCCGCGATAAAAATAGAATAATGTGATACGGAATAATAACTTCTATTTAATTTGATTTAATATAGTCTGTTTCAATTCAATTAAATCGCCGCAATAATGGTTGGTGTAGAGATATTTGTTGAGTCTCTGCACATGATTGAGTGAGAACTGTATTGAATTGAATTTCGAGAATTCGTGCCTATTGAAAACCTGTCTCGTCCCTCCGTGGAGAGTAAACAGATCATCTGACTGCAGATCAGTTTGCAGATTCTCCTGTGACGAAATAAATAAATTAACAGCGAAGTGGCAGCTGACATTTGAAGAACATTGAGACATTTTGATAAATCATCCAACTAAGATCCTTTATATCCAGCTGGTCCCTTAAAGACTCTAATAAATTGGTGATATAATGCCAATTAGTTGAAGCCAACTTTTTTTTAAAAGTGTGTGAACTCTACAGCACATGAAAAGGAGCTTAATGGGAGTTGGAGACCCGGCACACACGGTGGTTTTCACATGCGCCCCCCCCCCCCCCCCCCGACCCCCCCCCCCCCCCCCGACCCCCCCCCCGGAAGCGCGAAGTTATTGACTGGCCGCATCCTTTCACCCCCACACACCATCATCCAAAAGAGACTCCACACACACACACACACACACACACACACACACACACACACACACACACACACACACACACACACACACACACACACACACACACACACACACACACACACACACACACACACACACACACACACACATTTCTTTAAATGTCAATGAAGTGGGATTCGTCGCTAATGGGGTGAATTGTAGCAGGAGTTATATCTTTTGTTTCTTTATTATTTTCTAGTAATACAGGTGTGAGTATATTTTACGACAATTTTGAGAACACAAACCTTAAATTCTCCTAAAGTAAAGAATTTCCTAATAAATTCACAAGTGCCGTAAAACGTGGGCGCACACCTGTTGTTTGTGGGAAATGAAAGCCCTTCTCCTCTGGAATCCAATAAAGCATCGTGATCATTACCACTATCACGCATAACTGGTCAAAGCAATTATGAATAAAATCAATGATAAACGCAGATAGGAGCTTTGTTCCAACAACGGAGCCACTCCTACAAATAAGTGGCCCGAGCACCAAAGTTGCTTTTTAACCAGCAGAAATGATTATAATTATAATGCAGGTTAACATGTAGACATTCCCCTCAATCATGCGCTTAAATGACTGTGTGCATTTAATTATCTAAAACCTCATAAGGAGCGTGATCATCACATGCAGCAGCCTGTACTGATTATTGAATTTTTTTAAGCACTGTCCAATTTCTTACGCAGGTTTACTGCTGGTTGGCTAATAACGCGTGGCTGGATGACAATATATTTCTCATTTGCATTCTGTCCATTTCTCAAATGACCGAAAATAGTGTTTAAAAATAAAGATGCATGTATACATATCAAAAGATACTTGCATGTGTTAGCCGACAGAATAAATGAAGGGAAAATGATGCCGGCACTTCGACTGAGTTGCGATGTGGGAGAAGGTGCAACTGAGATCAGGTTGAGTGAAGTGCTGCAGAAGAAATGCCTCGCAGCTGAGTCGCCGGAGAATGCAAACAAACAAATGGTGTCGCTTTATCAGTATATTAACACCAATTCTCACTCATTACATTAAGGGGTATCGAGCTTGCAAGTGTTTCGGCCTGGCGATGGAGAAAGCGAGAAGGAGGGAGTTGGACAGAGAGAGAGAGAGAGAGAGAGAGAGAGAGAGAGAGAGAGAGAGAGAGAGAGAGAGAGGGGGAGAGAGAGAGAGAGAGAGCTTGGCATTGCCCTGCAGCGCAGCATGAAATAAATGCCACCCGGACTGAGAGGGAGGGGGGGTCTGTGCGCATTTGCATCAATCTTTAAGGCAACAGCGCGTGCAAAACAGCAGCGACGTTGCTTAATAAATTGACTGAACCCTAAACATCAAATTGCTTCTTCGTGCTTCTTACATTCCAGAGTCCAGAGAGCATCGCAAACTGTTCCTGCATAAACGGGCTGCAGTATGTGTGTGTGTGTGTGTGTCCATAAACGCGGTAACCGGTAAACATCCCCATTGGTAAATTAATTAGAAGGCCTCGTGGGTACAGGTTTGGAATTTATTTATTTATTTATATACTTACGTGCATATGTGTAATCGTGGTTTCCTCAAACACAGTGGGCGTAATATTAAGGCCGTTAGACCTCCTCATAATGAGCAGGAAGGGCAGAGGTGATCAATACACGATTAATGCTGGAGATGGACTCACATCTGCAGGCACGGGGGAGGCCCGAGACAGCTGTGAGCACGCGGTAAACACCGGCAGACCAAGGCGATGATCAGTTACTCATCTTCTTACATTTTTTTTTGTCCGCAAAGAGCGCCGGATCGTCACGCTTCCTTCCGTCCTTCCTGCCTGGCGTGTTTTCTTTTGCGTCTATCCGATCCCTTCGTAAATATCCTCTGCGGGCCCATCACCCCCCCCCCCCCACCCCCGTCCCTCAACACCTCCTCCCCCACCCTCCGAGGCATAATTAATTGGACGAACTGAATTTCACACACGAATTATTCACGAATCCATCGATCGATATCGAACACCCAGGGCCTTTCTCTTAACCTCGCTCGGTTTGTCGTGAAGGAAAGAATATTAATGTCATCGGGGGAGAAGGAATGGGCCTAAATTATCCCCGTTTTCACCGCGAGCGGACGCGCACAGATGACGAATCACTCATTGAGGAATTTGATAGTTAACGAGGAGAAAAAAAGACCCGTCGGGGGACACGGAGGCGTTATTCTAACAACACTATTAGAATAAAAATGCAAAACGCGCACTTGGGAAACGAAAGCCACGGATGCGTCCGTTAATCAGTCGTTGTTGTGTTCCAAATAGGCCAGCTGCAGTCCACAGACATACAGAGAGAAACACAAATCCCGTTTCTCTGATGCCTGCGTGTCGCAGCGGGGGTGTCCGCCTCGGAAAACACTCAACCCAACGCCGGAGCGGGATTTCTGCCCTTGTCCGGTTGCTCTTTGTGCGCGCCTTTACGCCCGCCTCTCCGCCCGGTGCCTACTGTAGCTCTAAAAGCTGCAATGATCGATTTTTCTTCTTCTCCTTTCCTCTTTTCTAACGCCGAGCTTGGTTCAGTAATCAGGGCCCCCTTCCTCACCGATCGATCGATATTGATTGCTAAATCCAGCGCCTGTAGCAAATACACCACGTCGCCCCCCCCCCCCCCCCCCCCCCCGCCCCCCCGATCCCCGTGCAGCCGGGGTCCGCGGTGAGAGCGACACCTGCCGACCGCAGCGGCACCGAGCAAGCGGTCGATGAGGCGAGCGGGACGCGACTCGCCGGTGGATGTGGAGAGAGGAGCGGCTGTCCACACAAAACGGGAGGAGGACTTCTGCGTCTTTAGTCTGAAGCTCTTGGGGGATTTAGAGAAAATAAAGTGTTACCATAGAGACTATTCAGGAGTCCGGATGTTGCTATATGTTAACTACGTTCCAATATACAATCCATTTACAGGCAAAAATAGGAAATGGCTTATATAAAAATGAAAACATTAGATTTTCAGGTCCATGGGCGTTGAGAATATTTCTAAATATATATAAATATACAGAACAGTGATATACTGTCGCGCACCAACCGCCAAGACAAATTCCTTGTATGTTTGATATATTTTGGCAATAAATGTTTCCTGATTTAAAAATGAAATAGTGATGTGATGTTAATAATAAAATACATATTGTGTAAATAACCCAACACCTCTGAAACAGCTTAATATTATGGATATAGACTCTGGGTAGAATGATACAAATAAAACAGTAAATGCGCAATAAACAAGGTCACAGGCCAATTTAACTGACAATTTTTATTTCTCAAAATCTTCCACAGATGTTGGAATAATAGCGTTTGGACCCCCCCCTCCAGATAATTGTGTAATGAGAATGTGATACTGGGACGGCCTTAGATTGTGTGCTTCTATATGAATACCTGTGCACGGTCCCACATCTGTACGAATCCCAGGAGAAAAAGGTCAAGTACTGCAGGAAAGTCTGTTGACCTGGAAGCTGCACGAGATAAATGGGAAGTCAGTGAGGACTGAAATATCACATCATATATCATTATATATTTATAATGATATATACTGTATTGCTGCAGAGGAAGTCATTGTAAAGTCAAATATAAAAAATGCTGTTGCATCGGTCTGCATACCAACACACATCTGCAATCAAGTCACATTTAATACCACATAAAAGTTTAAAAAGCTTGTGAGAAAACAAAAGAAGCGTTCAGCAAAACCGAAAACAAAAACAAAACGGTCTTTGGAATCTTCACCTTTTGTTCCGTGAGGTAGAATTCTCGTGCCTGTGGAGGCAAAGCCGTGCACGTCAGCACTGCTCGCTGCTCCTCGCTGGTCTTCAAACAGACTTCACAGCGTGTTTGGGCTCACCGTCCTGCTGGGAAACCAATCCTCTTCCAACACTAGTCCAAGCCGGAGGGGATGGCAGGTCTTTGCTGAGGAGAAGTGGGAGCTACTCCCCCGGTCAGTGGGGAGCTCAGTGCAGTACAAGTCCCTACATGTAAGAAGAGCATCCTCTGGTGTGGGCATTCTTCTAAAACCATGTTTGCATGCGTAAGCAAGGTTGTTTTGACTGAGACTTTGGTGTTATTTTGGCAAAGGATAAATGTTAAAAGTGGCTTTGTAGTTGAAGAATATGGTTTGGAAGCCACATTTCTCTCCATCAAGGCTGCACATTACCTGACGAGTGACGAGTTCCACTAACTGGTTTTTGTTTCTCAGATTTAAATTATTTCTTTTTACATTTTTGTAAAGAGGCCAACGTAATATATTGGAACACATCAGTTCCAAATGTTCAGCTAAACTGCAGGTTGGTGGTGGGATGGATTTTCACCAACGTGGAAAATCATTTGCTGACAACGTCTATTTACATAATGCATTCTAAACATACATGTAATTAACTTGAAGTACTGAATTATGGGTAAAAGCACTCCATGAGGCTTTATGGTGATCACATTTCATAAAAAACTATTACTGGTTGATCAGAGATATTTCTTCAAATATTCATTAAAATTCCCATAGTTATAATACATTATAATTTTCTTAAATAATGCATCGGAATCCCTGTTATGTGTTAAAATACGACTGAAACGGTAAGAGGTTTGCTTGAAGTAAAGTCAAATATCATTACGTCTTTTCAAAAATACACAAAACATAAAAACCATCTTACTTCACTGAAAGAAAACAATGACCACTTAAGCCTAACTTATGGTAACTTACATAATTATGTAAAAACATCATGTTTGTAATGCATTTTAATCAAGGGAAAGTGTCACGATGGGACTTCAGATACTTTAATATCTGGATTAATTGAATCTCTTCTGATCTAGTCGGTGTTCGGTTTATGATCAAAAACAATTCACACTAATTGTTTGAGGACTCGCAAGAAGACTTTACCGAATGATCCATCGACAAAAAGGTCACACGTTACTTGCGCTTTTCTCATAAGTCGGCTGCGTCTCAGCCACAATTGACGTATGCTTGAATAAGAAGCACGAACCGAGTGAACTGAAGAATCTTTTTCCTGATAAATCCTTTACACCAATGTGCCGGCCGAAGTTTCCCCCCCAGGAAAGGCCGGATAATATTTGGCTTGTGGCTGTTGGCTGCTTGTTGGGTCATTATCTGTGGAGCATCTCTTTAAGGGGGAACAATAGATACAAAGATAAACTAAATCTTTACGTGACGCCTCGCTACAAAACTGTTTCGTCCCGTCCCGTCAATTGTCATCCATCTTATGGGAATCATTTGAGCCCCGAATCCAAATGATCAAACTACATCCTCCTCCTCCTCCTCCTCCGCCTCATCGCCATGACTACCCTTAATCCTACAATGAATCCACAATGTATGATGATGCTGTACGTCCTGTACTTACAGCCATGGATTTAAACCGCGACGTGGTGCACTGCTGTGTGTGTGATAAATATATATCTGTGGCGTTGATGTGAAATACGAATATGATGGATGGGCTCGTGTGCAGGTTAGACATCTGTAGTAAACAGATTGGGCTGCAATGGCTGATCAATGGGCTCTGTTCCACTGTAATTAGACACACAACAGCGCCACTGCTTGGCTCCAGCCACTTCAGCATAATCACAACCTCCCCTGCAAAACACACACACTCACGCTGCAAAAGGAGGGGGGGGCGGAGAGAGGAAATAAAACTCCGTCCTCAAATGCATCACGACACATATACACACACGCAGCGTGAGAGTGAGACATTATTGAAGGCGAGTATGAAAGTATTGGACAATGGCGACGGCAGCAGGTGGAGACCCCACAGGGAGGGCGTCTTTCTCTCCCTTTCTCTCTCCAATTTGCTCTCGTTTTATTGAGACGGTCGGGAGGCCGAGACGAACGCACGGTCCTTTCTGGCAGGATTCGATCCTCAGCCAGCAGGGGGACATGTGGCTGCAGAGGTGGTGCCTTAACCTTCCACACAACACACACACACACACACACACACACACACACACACACACACACACACACACACACACACACACACACACACACACACACACACACACACACACACACACACACACACACACACACACACACACACACACACACACACACACACACACACACACACACACGCTCCTCCGACATCATCTCTGGGTGTTTTTTTTCCTTTTCGTTTTCTTGTATACCCTGAACCTGTCTGCTTCTTTCCACCCGTCTCCTACGAGTACTTTGAGTTACAACACACTTACCCACCATATTAACTATTAATTTCTGTGTTCACTACCCCCCCGCCCCCCCCCCCCCATACCCCCACCCGCATCACTCCCAAACGTAGAAGAATACGCTTTCTTTTGAAAATTGCTCTGTGTGTGTGAAGGGGCTCGCAGCAGCCGTTGCATGCACCTCTCGAGTGTTTGTGTTTGGGGAGGGAGGGGTGGTGGTGGTGGTGGAGGAGGAGGGGGCATGGGGGGGGGTTATAAATACCCTCTCAGAGCTCAATAGAGTGGGCTCCAGTGTGCTCTGTTTGAAGTAGCAGACTGTAGACCTGCTGGGGGGGGAGATTCTGACCCCGGTCCCTACAGAGAACCCCCCAATTCCTACAGCAAAGTCGGTCAATATCTCTCTTTCTCCTTCACTCGCCGCCCCTCCCTCCTTTTCCCAGCTCCTCTCTTTTGGCTCTTACACACACAGACACACAAAACGCACACTTTGGGTTACTCCTCCACCTTTTCTGTTCTTTTCTCTCTGAATCTTTTCTTTCCCTGCGAATGCCCCTCCTCTATCTCTCATTTACACACACACACACACACACACTGACACACAAACTGCTTACTTTTGTGCAACAGTCACTCAGTCCCCCATTGCGACTCAAACTGCATTAATATTGAATCAAACAGCAGTGTCTCCAGCTAGCAGGCAACAGCCAGTCTCCCCCCCCCCACCCTCCCACCCTCCCTCCCTCCTCACCCCATCTTTCTCTCACCGCAGGCTGGCTCCCTGTCTGCACTCTGCAGGATGGAAGGAATATTCCCACTGGGCAGGAGGCATGGATTAGCTTTAAATCAACTTTAATATGGCGAGATAGAGATGGAGCTGTAGAACCTCTGCTTGTGTATGAAGTAGTTTCTATGTCTTTAGGTGTTGGCTAAACGGTACATTTAGTTACTTTACTTCCCTCCACCTTCCGTCTTTGCCATCCAATCAGGAAACTAGTCACTTTTGTATATTTACCTTGCTTTGTGTTCTCTTTCCCCTCTCTGCCTCCCACTCTCATCCCAATCCCTCCCACCGCTGCCATCCACACCAAGCCTGCAAGCGCAAAGAACAGGAGCAACACAAGGACCGCAACACGGCGCCCAAGAAGCAGCGCCTGGTCTTCACCGACCTGCAGCGCCGCACTCTCATCGCCATCTTCAAGGAGAACAAGCGCCCATCCAAGGAAATGCAGATCACCATCTCCCAGCAGCTCGGCCTGGAGCTCAGCACCGTCAGCAACTTCTTCATGAACGCGCGGCGCCGCTGCGTGGACCGCTGGCACGACGACCACGGCGGCAGCCCCGGGCAGCCGGGCACGTCGGCCACCACTTTCTCCAAGGCCTGAGAGGAGGGGAGGGCCTTCAGGGGGCCGGGGGAACCAGGTTTGTGATAACCCCACCTGTCCAGGGCCACCTGACTGCGTCCTCTGCCCGTAAAAAAAAAAGAATCCTTTGTGCCATGCAATCACCTCTTTTGTCAGTCAGAATTTCCAGCTCTCACCTGAAATAAGCCTAAAAAGGTGAATTGTGAAGTCAGGTCCACTCTGCATCACTCACACAAGGACAATCATTGATTCTGTCTTTTTTGGAAAGGAAATCATTTTTACGGCATCTGACAAAAGTAAAGCGACACCAAAGATTTGAGTTTTTTTTTTTTTTTTGGACAGCATCAAGACACATTGGCCGGCCTCCTTCACCAAACCCCAAGTAGCCACAGATTCCTCTTTCCCCCAACTCAACTCACCCCGTGTCTGCCTCTCCAGTCTCTCTCTCTCATCTCCCCTCCATGCCGGCGCGCGGAAGCAGCAAAGGGGGGGCGAAAGAACGGCAATAAATCTGAAAACAGAACAGCACATAGCCTTATTATCCAAGCCCCATCCCGCACACGCCGGGCCGTCACAAAGAGAACAAACGCAGCCTACGAAAAAAAACAACAACAACCCGGCTTTCCTATTCTGCGCCTTTACCAACCCCCCCCCCCACCTTCTCCCGTAGTCTCCTTCATTCCTCGGCCGAAGGTATTCCCTGACGGCCGGCCATTTCAGAGAGCAGCTCAGCCCGATCATACGGCAAACTAATGAATTGAAAAATGAATCGATGCAGACAGCGAGAGCGGGGGGCCTTGACCCCTCCTGAAGGTGAAACTCAAGATGCTCGGCAGGAGTTACTCAGGTCTTCCAGGCCCAGGTCTATATATTTTTTTGCACAGATGTTGGAGGCCTGTAGGGAGACATGTCATTGTTGCTCTCCTGCCTGAGCCTGGAGTCTGTGCTCCTCGGACCAACAGGAGAGGCGGGCGAGATGTCTGGTCATGCTCTTTGTTCTGCCGGGAGCTTTTCCTCTGATCAATAACTGAGAGTCAAGCGACAAACAACACGTTCGGGCATGCGGCCAACTACATTACAGCTGCACATGAAAAGCAGGACGTAAGAGGAGCACACGGAACCCACAGGAGATGGGGACACAAAAGGCCTCATAACAGCAGCAGCAGCAGCACAGCTCAAGTCCTGCCTGTGCCGGCAGAGCAACAGTGCCCCCTGCAGCCGATGATAGAGACCTGCATCCAGCCGAGCGAGGGGGGGGGGGCTCAGAGGGGAGGAGAGGGAGGAAAGAGCCACTAGATGCTGAGGAGAAGTCACGGCACAACACATTCAGGGCCTCGCAGCTCTTTGAAGGCAGATCAATAGCGAACCATTATCCTATTGTCGTTCCTCACCCAACCAGCACCGGGGAAGCCGGAGGGAGGGGGTGAGGGAGGTTAAACTGAATGCTGAAAACCCCCAAAAAAGGATTTAGCAAGGGCAGGGATTTGTTTAGCCGATCGGAATTGTCGCGAATCCACAGAACAGAGAGCAGAAATCACACAGACGGGACGGAGAAGTACAACAGAGGGCAAAGTCACAGACAGGCTTAGTGGGACGGACACATTCAAAGTTTAATTCATGTTATTTTGGGAGGCTTCATATTATGTCAAATCATCCTTCCATCCCATCTGTTTGCAAAAACAAAAAAAAGCAGACGCTTTTAACAGATGCGATTGGAACCAAATCTCCTGGTTATTCCCACACAAGGGTTACCAGTAGCTAACCCAAAGCTAACTACCACACTCAGCTGTCAAAAAGCTACAATAATTAGTGCCAATGCTTACTGCCTTAATGCGAATCAGAGAATATGGTACTAGGGTTCACACACAGCTACAGTGCGCCCCTCTGATGACGGGCGGTGTGTGCCATAGCAACCAACAATCAGCTTTTATCTGAATTAAAATATACTTTTTTAGTAAAAAAATGGAAAAAAAAGAATCAGATTTTAAGGCATACAATAAACAAACCTCAAATGACGAAGATACCACTCTCACACACAATGTGTTACAAATGTCTCCAACGCATAACTGGACACATTTTGAAGCAGAAGATCTCTCATTCTATCTTTGGTTCTCTACCTCCTCTCTCCCCCTCTTAACCCCTCTGCCCCCCCCCTCTTTCTCTCTTCCTCTCTATATTGATGCGGGTATTTAATTAGTACCATAGACACAAAGTTTCTATTTCTTGTTACTATTGTGCTCTGTTGTGCATAAGTAAGGCACCTTGTTGATAAATCAAAAACAAAAAAGGAAGGACTTTTGAAAAAAAAAAAAAAAAAAAAAAAGGGGATGCCAGGACTGAGGCCAATGAAGGATTTTCTGTTTTTTTTTGCCTTGTATGTGAATAAAGACTCGGGGGAGACATTTACCGTGAGAAGGAGGAGAAACAGAAAAAACAGGGAGCTGCTGAAGAGACAAATGAACGACGGACGCTCTCTCACTTTTGGCATTTCGCGTCAGAACTGCGGAGCCCTCGGGCCCCTTTTTTAGGCCGAGCCCTGGAGAACGGGGCGCAACGGAGGGGGACAAAACACGACCTCCAAACGCCCTGGCTCATTCAGTGCGTTTTTAAATTGTATAGGGCGGGGGAGGGGCGACGCTCTGGACTCAATTGTTTATCTGTGTGGTCTCAAGATGCAACTGTAGCATTTCCAACAATGTAGTCAGATTAGCGGTGCGGATCAGATAAAGAGATGCTCAACGCGGAGGAGTCAACGGAGGGACACTGACTAACTTCACGTCGCTGTAAGCGGTGAGTTAACGCCGCCAAAAGAACGATGAGCGAAAAATCGATTTGTGGTATACAGTTCAGTGAGCATAGGTAAATAGCTAGATTCAGCTCTAGGTATGAGGCTGACAAAATGACATTTGTTTGTAGTGAGAACCAATGTGGCTACCTCACTAAGCTGAGTGGTTTGTGAAACCGCCACTGATACCAAAGAAACTGCAGCCTACCGGTCCCAAACTGCCTAGGGGGACTCAAACCCACAAAAACCAACAAAAAAAAAAGATTTCAACAAAAAAAAAACCAAACCCCTTCCCCAATCTTTGCCCCAAACTGCTACAGATGGACTGATACACATCACACACACAGACACACACGCAGACACACACAAACAGCGCAGTCGGACAGCATCGTGCCACACAGGAGGAGGTGGCTGCCTTGCAGACAGAGTTGAGTGCCTTTTCCCTTCAACCACGGGTGGGACTGCACTGGACACACACACACACACACACACACACACACACACACACACACACACACACACACACACACACACACACACACACAGCGGGTGCATGCACATAGCTCCACACCCATTGACAACATACACTCACATTCAGGCAACGCACCCATAATTGGATGGACGTAAAGCGAGGGGGGAGGCGGGATGAGGGGGGGCACAGAGAGGGACACAGAGTGGGGGCTGTGTCAGCATTTTCTCCCATATTGACTTTCCATCTTGATACACTAGAATACAAGCACTTTATCATGTAGAAAGTCTATAAAACATTTTCTATACACTATTTATTTGAAACAAAATTATATGTTACTCCTTAATCTGTCAGAGACTTTGTTACTGTATAGTCGATCTTCTAGTAGCTCAGAGCCTTTGCGTTTTTTTCCTCTCCTCTTATTTCTGCCCCCCCCCGGTGTGCTCGGGCCCTCGGCCACTTTACCCCTCCTCGCATCAGAGATATTTTTGTGTAACAGAGAAAGAGGGGGGAGGGGGGGGGGGGGGGTGTTGAAAGGCCGGGGATCTAAGCACCACATGGGCTGTAGTGGGGAAACCGTAATAACTTAACGTCTTTCTACGTCCGCCCTGCGTGCACAAGCACAGAGGCTTCACTAGAAAACTCACTGACAGTTTATACACACAAATTCTGCCCCCCCCCTCCCCCCTCCTCCCCCTCCACCACCATATGTCCAGACGACCTCTCCCCCTGGCTAGTGCTAAGACCCGGTAGGCGTGTGTTGACAATTAATTCTGAAATACCTCAAAAACCTTTCATGTAAACTTTATGTAATTTAAACTGAAAATAATACTGCTAATGATAACAATGATTATGAAACTATGATACTATGATAGTTAGTTTTGGAACTTGTGACTTGAAGCTTTATACTGTTAAATTCCTTTTATTCGTTTGCTCATTTTTCTCGTACGTTCTCTTGTTTGTTTTTGCTACGGCATGTACTTACTGTTTTCATAAAGGAAAAGACATTGTGAATGTTTCTGTGAAGGGTTACGTGAGAAAAGAGACAGAAGAGACGGCTAGAATCGAGCGAGAGGGGCGAGAAATGCTCACTTTTGATGTTTAGTTAAAGAAAAAATTACACAAAAAAAAAAATGAAATGACAAAAATACTATTTGGGCTGAATTCTTTACCAAAAATGTGATGTTAAACCAAAGGACGAATAACCTTTTACTCATTAATAGCTTTCTTCTGCCTTTAATTTAGTCTTTTCTCTGAAAAAAAAAACAATTTCACAGTTACTTTTGAAGGTTCCTGGTTGTGTTCAAGTGCTCCTGATGTTCTTAGAATATTAAAGACCAGCACCTCCTATTGAAAAGAAGGTGCGCTTTTTTCTTTTGTGCATGGATATTGTATAACTGTATAGAAACCAACAGGAATGACCTGTGATTCTGTGGGGAGAGGAGGATGGAAAGCGTGGGTGGAGAAGGGGTGGGGGGATATTTTGGTTATCAAAACAAACAAAAAAAAGGGTGGGTGGATCGGGGTTTTAGGCGTTGGCGGGGTCCTTGTTTTTAGAATTTCTGTCACTGTTGGAGTCACTGGTTGTGTGCATGTGTTGTTGCAACCCTTCTCCTTCTCCCCCTGTTTTTTTTTTTTTGTAATGTATATAAATCCAGACAGTAGGGGGCAGTGTGTGCTGGGGGAGGTCAAACTCCTTCTCCTCCTAATCAATAGCATTCAATCTTCATTCCTCAGCTTGTGGTCCTCACTCGGGTCCTGAAATGTGTGTCTTGCTTTTCCAAAGACGGGCTGTTTACTTGGAGTTAATCAGAGGGACACACACAGGCCCGAGCGGCCTCGAATATACCTGTATGTCTGTTCACATGCTTTTCTTCCATCTGTGTATGTGTGTTCATTTGTACCTACGTGGAAGAAACCGTGTTCCCCTTTTTTTTTAATGTTCCTTTTGCCATGGGTTGCAATATTTGTCATGCGAAAACTTTGAAACCATTTCTTACTGACTGACCGACCAACCAACCGCGGTACCATTTGGCAACTGACGATCCAGCCCCGAAATGTCGCCAGCATTTCCTGTCAAACAGCGTATGTGCGTGTCATTTCACCGTGTGGGGGGGGGGGGGGGGGGGGGGGGGGGTCCAATGACGCCAACGGGACCGGTGTAGACGCCCCCCAGTCACACTGTGCTCTCCCTCTTCTGTTACCTGTTGATCAATCAGAACCAAGTGTCTTTGTGATGGTAGAAGACAATCAGTTTCAAAACAAGAAAAAAGGGAAGAGAGAGGGGCAGGCCAGTGGGAAGGGGAGGACGGAAGACCAAAATCAAGGGAAAAGAGGCTCTCTGAATTGCGACGAGCTGTAGGGCCCGACTGCCAAACGACTGCCCCATTGCCCCCCCCACCCCAAACACCAATCTAACCCGTCGCATCGAGCTCGGTTACCCGACTGGAATCCAAACATTTCAAATTCACTCATCCGCTTTCATCTCGTACCCTCCTGCCCCCCCACACACACACACCTCCCACACTGCCACAATGTAGTGCACTGCAGGTTAAGAGAACAAGAGCTGTGGTGCAAAGACCATTCTTCACATCTTCCCGCCGCCACGACTTCCTGCTAATCTAACGATGATGTAACCAGCCGCGAGGAATAAAAAAATGGCTCCGGTTGGTGGCTTTTGCACAGAGAACTATGCAAACACCTGACCCCCCCAATCTTAATCGTTGCTGCTGGGTCAGAGTGTACAACCCTCTACCCCATAACCCGCCCCCCCCCCCCCCCCCCCCCCCCCCCACATTACGTCACTCCCGCTGCTCACACTTTCACCCACATGACCCCTTCCCCCCCCTCCCTGAGAAACCCATAATTCACTCAGGGCACGGCAGAGTGTTGCAAGGGAGCGGAGAGCACCACCACCACCACCCCCCCTCCCACTGACGTCACACAGCGCTACACAAATGCCCCAAACTGCCATTGACATCAACATGGAGCCCACGTTGATGTTTGCAAGCTGATCCACCCCCCATCCCCCCCCCCCCTACACACTCATGGCTCCATTGTTCTACAATGTTCGACTGTCTTTGTCCCCAGCGCCAAGGAAGGGCCACAATCAATGCAAAGACGCTTACATTGTACTCACCCAAGTTTACAAAGTCGTCTGGAGACAGTGGCTTATATTGCACTCGGGCCGACAGACACACAAACAGACACAGGCTCGTGCCGGAGGGGGCGGGTCGGCCTTTTGAGAGAGTTTTGCTGAAACCAAAGATGAAATCAGAGGCGTGACAATCCGGCTCCCGGAACCCAGGAGACCCGGCTGAGCTCTCCGGGTCCTGTGATTTACCGGACATGTGGACATTCCACCGCTTGCACTTAAAACACACATACATGAACACACGTACAAATACACACCCTGGTGTAGTTTTCCCCCCACACACACTATAAACACACACACCTCCAACCACACAGACACATGGATAGACCCACTCACCACGTCTGGTCAGAAAGCCTCTTTTCCCTCTTCCCACTGCAGAAGCCGGAGAGCCTGTGGAGGACTTTTAGTTTCACTCTTGTTGAGACTTTTGTGAAGGAAAAAAATCTGAGTAATAACTGTTACAGAAAAATAAAAACTTAAAAGGATAATATGGGTAAAATTGCGTGTTTTGAAATAAATTAACAAATAAAAACAATTGTAAAACAAAGATGTGCTGTGCGGTTTATTGTGTTTGGTTTGATCTTCAGAAGGAAACAGTCTCAAACAGCAAAGATCAGAGACGTTCATGTAGAGGGAAACGGTCTATGTCAAGACAATAAATGAGATGAGAGTACAAACTATTTTTTTTATTACATCACATACTTTATTGTAAAAAGTAGCAATACAAAAGATACATTTAGGCTCTACCCAGAATTATCCCCCAAAACCGTTTTTTAAGTATAAACACATGAAGAATAATTTTTTCAATTTAATTTCAGCAAAAATAGAAGATATCGAAATTGTTTTCTATTCATTTATTACAATGCATTTGTTCATTTTGATTATTGTTGTACACGTGAATTTACTCGTGACCCGGGGGGCGGGGCCACCATCTCCTCCACCGTCGGCACGGTGCTGCGGACGCCGGTCCCGCCCCCCCGAGAGAGGGCGTGAGAGGAGCGGCGTAGAGGCGCCCCCCTCCTCCACTGGACCCTCAGCTCCACCGGCTGCCGGGACGCGCTGTGGACCTGCATCACAGCCAGGTGAGCGTGACGTCAATCACCGCTCATTACAGCTCAACAATAACTTGTCGAATGGGAAACAACTCTCACAACTCCAAAATGACAACAGATTCAGAATCATGTTGTGGTGCTACTTGTAGACAAAATTCTTGTTACATGCTAGTAAGATATTAGAGGAAAATGTTCAGTGCGGAATAAATATCACTGTATATTTAGGCATTTATTTTCTCTATAACAACAGCAAACAAGGCATTATCCAATGCCAACCTTTGGTAGTAATAATAATAAAATGACGTCTTTGCACTGGTCTGAAATAAGACATGATATAGATGCAGCATATTCCAAAATCTTAAAATCTACGAACGGAGCAAACCTCTTTTTTCCCCTGTAGCGACTGGCCGTCTCGCAGACTACTCACCCTGTGTTTGTCGTGCATGCTGAGGACGACTCGGAGGGCCAGAGCGGTGAACGAGGGCAAGACGGCCGTCCAAGTAGTGAGCAGAGCTGCGAGCCACACGAGGGGATCCATGAAGGCCTTATCAGACACACCTGATGAAAAGCACACACACGGAGCAATCAAACCCGGCCACAGGGACGAGGATGACAGATCAGCAGCTTATAAAGTCGTTAAAATGGACATCTGTCTTTTTGAGTTCTTTTGGGCTGTGTGTATTTCAGTTTTCTTGTTCAGTGAATGTAATCCAGCAGTTCCCGCAGTGACGGGCGTTAAGAGCAGCCACGGACGGCAACGACCAACGTGCGCTGAGGTGAGCGGAAATGTACCGATGAAGTAATAGTCATTGGGTGCTTTCCGGAACAGGAAGGAGCCGTGGGTAATCCTGGTACAGAGGAAGAACAGCACCACAGAGACCAACACAGCCAGAGCGTTGAACTTTGTCCAGTATCTGGTCAGCAGCACAATCTGACAAAAACAAAGAAAAATGGCACATCCGGATAAGCGGTCGTCCGCCTATCGCTCCGTTCACAATTCCTCCCCAACTGGCCTCCTGATTAGTTACGTAAGTGTCAACGTCCCGCTCCTGTGTTTACTGTCCAGGCTCTTAAATACACACACATTTCCCCTGAAAGTTCCATAACTAAGCAATTCCTCGTCATTTATTTCAACCAATCAATGGGTTTGTAAGACGCTAAATGTAATATTCAGAGCGTTAATACAGCAGCAGACAACTATTTGCTATGTGAAGACTCGGTGGAGTAAAGTCTACCTGAGCAGAGAATGAGGTCAGCATCTTTTTGAGAGTGTTGTTATCCAAGCTCCCTCGTGCTGTTGACTAAGTCGCCACGCATGCTCTTAGTGCACGTGACGGCGCCCCAGTGACTCCCTCAACGCACCGGCGGTCCCAGCTGACAACACGTCATGATAGTTGCAAGTGTTGCACCTTGCAACCCTCCGGTTCCCCCTGTGGTAAACGCTATTCGATCTATCGGCACTTATGCCGTTGTTATACGCTGTTAGCGCTGCTAGCTGAGAGCCAATGACTCAGCGCCCACCATGGTGAGAATCAAAATGCCTAATATATATACAATATACAGTATACAATATATATTGTATATTGCCTATTGTTATATTTTCATATGGAAATATAACAATAGGGTGAACTGCATTTCCCCCTATTGGATATTCCATATTTTGGGAAATGATTCTTTTCACAACAAGGGAGACAGTTTAAGTGATGCGAATAAGTGTTTGAAAATGAACTTATCTTGTACTAAAATGAATATAATAATATCGAACAATCGCCTTTCATTCATATATTTTATTCGTATCCGCTTTGCCTCGTCATGGATTAAAATGAACCACAGGAACTTGAATTCACAAGTGAGACGCTGACCTCGATGGTGGCGGTGAGCGTGGCTGCCAAGGCCACAGTGAGCGCCATTGTCTGGTAGTCGTAGTCCGTGTCGTAGTAAACTCCAAACGGGATGAAGAAGAGGACGAGCGACGTGTAGACCGCATACAGGAGGGACGAGGACATCACCAGGGGGCTGGAGAGCTCCTGTCTCTGCCCAGTCTTGTACAGCTCCGGCCACTTCAGGCTGCTCTCTGCGCTCGCGTCCTAAAAACGCCAACGCGCCGGGCGAAGCGTTACCACTCAGAACATGAACATTTAAAATAACATCAATAGTGAAATCACAAAACGGGATCATTGAGCTCGGAGAAACCTGTTCAAAGAAGGCCAGGCACATAACGGGGAAGGCCGTGTAGAAGACAGTGTAGAGAGCGATGAACCACGTCTCATACAGCGACTGCAGGAGAGGAACAGATGATGGGATGAATGCAGGTTGTCTTCTCCACGTTTAACTTCAGTCCATAATAACATGCGTTTGCATGAGGTACTTATTCATAGTCAGTGCGTCACCTCCAAAGGACGCGATGTGATCCTGTGTGTAGGAGAAAACTCACCGCCTTCCCTTAGAACGTCAGAATGGGGGGTTTTTTTCCGACTGGAATCTAAAGCGCCACCTGTGCTCTGTCCGAAGCCTCAATAGTCCTTTCACAAAAATACAGCCATTTATCATCGTGGGACGCCCAAGCTGCTGGTCCACCGCTGCCTCGATCGGTTAGTTTGTTTGTGTGACTTTGGTGTGTTAAAAGGGTTGGTTTTGGATTCAACAAAGTCACACAAAGACACAAAACAAACTGACCGACCGAGGCGGCGGTGGACCGGCGGTTCCTGGGAGGTAAAATTGCTGCTTTTGTCAACGGAGTCCTGTGGCTTCGAAGAGGACATTGATTGTGAATTCAGCTCCCCGTCAGAAATGTGAGGCGGGAAGAGCTTTTTTTCAAGGTGGATGAAATAAGTTTCGCTGCGGGCTTTGCTCTCGTTTCTCCCCGAGTGTTTAGACCGCCCTGAATATGGGTGAGCACCTCATGCAAACCAGCTCAAAAACAACCCTTTAACTCTCATCGACGCACGTCTGACCTGAGCGCTGAAGCCATTGAAGAAACCGAACCATACGTGCACGAGAGCAAAGCCGCAGGTCTTAAACAGGAAGTAGAGCAGGAAGAGAGAGATGCGCCGGTAGGACCAGCGTCCGTGGACCAGTAGCAGCCTCTGCAGGAACCTGAACTGGGACAACGCAAAGTCGGCGTTCTGCACTGCTTGACTTCCCTCCACTCCTGCTATTCCCACCCCGACGTGAGCCGCTGGTGAGAACAGTAAGCACAGACACATAGAATGCACCCAACTTTAATTAGTGCACTGATTAGTAAGGTTCAGTTGTATGTTGCATCGTGATCCGACTTACTTTTGATCATATTTACGTCATTGGCACCGTCCCCCACGGACATGGTGACAGCGCTGGTGTGTTTTTTGACCAACGTGATGACGTCAGCCTTCTGTCCGGGTGTGACACGGCAGCAGAGCACCGACTGACAGCGCTCCGCCAGGCTCATGAATGTGGCCCCCCATTCTGGCCTCTGGTCAAACTCTGCCTGGAGCACAAAACCATTAAAACAGCTCAGATTCTCTCCCTATATACATATAGTGTCCATTTTTGGTCTTTTCATAAGTGACGACATAGGATTCTTTACTTCCAGCTGGACGAGAAACATTGAAGTAATGACGGGAGGAAAAATCATTCTGCCCTCAATCCACTAGCAGGGAAACCTTAAAACGCAGTGTTTCATCTCACAGACGGCTAGCTGGTCATTTGAGAACTGCTCGAGTAACCCAGCGCCTGTGCGTCCCGTGTTTACCAGCTCGGGTCCGGTGAGCACCAGGGCCGTCTTTGCTCCGGCCGCCTGCTTGTCTACAGCCCACAGCTCCGTCTGTCTGGCCTTTAAGAAACTCAGCTCCGGGTCCGGGGACTGGAGGATCTGTCTGCAGGAGAGGAGGGGGGGGGGAACAAACAAAGATCAATGAGCTGGTGCAAACGTGCGCGTGAGTGTGTGTTTTTGTTTTGGCATTGCTGACCTCAGCTCTTGCCATTCCACTAATCTGGTCTCAGGATCCAGTAGCTTGCACGAATACCCGATATTAACAGCAGTCTCTGCGAGGATGAAGAGGGAGGGAGCAGCGGAAGACAGAAACCACAGTGAGGCATGTAGCAGCATCACAGCATTCAAAACTCATCTGCTGCGGCAGTTTGTCACAATACCTTTTTTGTCCCCAGTCAGTACCCATACTTTAAGGCCGGCCTGTTTAAGGAGCGCAATAGTCTCAGGAACGCCCTCCTGAAGCCGATCCTCTATCGCCGTCACCCCTATGAGCTACAACGAAAGAAAAAGTTTAAAATGGGTTACTGCTCCAAGTCAAATATAATATGGGGGGAAAGTAGCGGGGGGCCAATAAGCTTGATTTAAAATACTTATTTGTGTCAATGATGAGCCTCAAGTAAACCTGTAAAAAAATCCCCTTTAGGGCGAGCCCACCTGCAGCTCTCTCTCCATCTGATCGTACAGCTTTTCCAGGAGTGCCTCGCGGTCAACGGTCGCCATGGCAGCAGACTGGTCCAGAGTTTTACTCCACTGCTCCCACGACGCCTCGGAAACGGATCGAACCGCAACACACAAAGTCCTCAGACAGGCCTGGGCAAACGACTGACGGAAGATAAGTTAACACATTATTATAGGGTGCACATTACTTACCGAGTGATCCTTCAAGTAGGCTTGACAAAGGAAACGTGAGATGAACCCAGAAACATGAGATAAAGCTCAATGCAAAATAATTGATTTTCCACTGGTTTTGTATTACTACAATGTGGGTTAGTATATGCAAAGAAACCTTTTCTTCTAAAAAAACGTAAAAAACAGTTTGTGCAAGCGTTGGGTTTGATCACGGACATTACCAATGTCTCCTCATAGGGGCGATTTTTTTTTTAAAAGCCCATCTCTTCGGAGCTGAAATACTTAAAGATAGTGAGAGTGTCATAAAAAGTAGGCTCGATAACAGCAGACATTAGCGTCTCAGAGGAAACTCACCTCCAGGGCTCTTTCAATGGCTTCCTGGTACGGCAAGTCCTTCTGCAGTCTCTCCAGGATCACGATGTCTGCCCCTTTGCTGTACAGCTTTAACCCGCCCTCCGGCTCCCGCACTGAAAAAAACCCCGATGGATTTTCAGAAAAGAAGTTGACTAGACATGGAGCTACTTAGCATTAAGCACAATCGTAAAAGACACGGAGAGATCGTGCTGTTGCCGTGTATCCAGAAGGCCACTCTCACCCAGTACGGACATGCGTCTCCTCTTGCTGGTGAAGTCCAGCAGTGCCAACAGCTGATACTGGCGAGTGACACCCAGCTCGGAGACAGCGACGCAGTCTCTTGTTCTGGAGAGGAAGACCCAGCCCAGCTCCCTGGCTGCCCCAACGAGCGCTTCCTCGTCTGGGGACGCGGCCTGGTAGACCGGAGTCTCTGGAGGAATGAAGCCGACACGCAGAGTGGATGTGAACGAGTCGTCTACCGGGAGTCGTCGTGTTGCAAATCGGGTCGGAGCTGGCTGGTAACATTGGTTCCGTTACGACAGTGCTTCCATCTGAATCAACAAACGCAACCTTCTTTCCACTCGGCCATGACGGTGTGACATAGAGACAGCGCTCTGAGGAACTCCGTGCTGAAGGGACACCGGCGTCCTCTGAGCTTGTCCAACAGGCCGGGAGCCGTCATGAAGAGCCCACCGCGGGAGAACGGGTTCCAGCTCAAGTCCATGGGCTTGAGGGGAAAAAAGATCCACCAAATGTTATAGTGCACTTATTTTTTATTACAAAGCTGCGACTAGGGAGGAATAAAATCTAGATTTCTATATTCTACAATTTTGGATCGATTCAATGCGTTTTCAGACACATTTTCTCCTTAATGGATTTCTTGCAAGCATTAACGACCGTGCAAAAGCAGAGTTTTATACTATTTCATGTTTTATCAGCGGTCAGAATTTAGAGTCTCCATCTTCTAACATTTGGGGATTCAGTGACAATGTCACAGCATTTACCATTTTCCACTGAGAATAGACTTTGAATCAGGATTTGTTTTGAATTGAGAATCTATTTTGAACATGACATAAAACCAGCCACATAAGAGAAAAAATGTATTCCTAATAAAGGTTGGGAAATGCTTTTCAATTAGATTGAAACATGCAAGTAGGAGACAAAGTAAGAACTAATTAGATACAGATTAAAGAGTCGTTATACCTCGACTTCTTCGGCCCTGACCGATGCATCACCTGTGAAATTTGAAAAATGATTATATTTTAGGACTTGCAGAGTATTTGAGATGAAGAAAATGTGCCAAAAAAAAACACCCAAAAAGAGAAAAAACATTGAGGCGGAACCAGGAAGTGGCTCAGACATACGTTTGAGATGATTTTGACAAGGTATCAATTACAGTTTGTCTTCAGGGGGCAGAGACGGTGTTAAATATTTAATAGATGGACTCGTGTCTCCCGTTGTCTCTTGAAGAAGCTGCCTCCCCAGAGGGACCTTTGCCCCTCCGAGGTTCCGTGGCCATTATCAAACTTCATAATTTGAATAATAACGTTAATCACTATTCTAGGTAATACAAAAGGGGGTAGGTAAGCGTCAAAATATAACAGGTAACTAAAAGGATTTTTTTTTTAAATGTCTGAAAAAAAAAAAAGTAAAAAGGTATTGGGTGGAAATGTTTTTTAAGTCAAAATATATCTAGTATGTGGGTAAAACAATATATAAGGTAAAAAAATGTTTTGGAGAAAGAAGTAAAAAAAATATTAAGTCAAATTGTTTTGAAAAAAGTCAAAATATGTTATGTCAAAATATTTCCATGGAAAATAAGGTGAAACAAGGTTGAATAATGTTTTGAAGAAATAGTCAAAACATTTAGGTCAAAACAACAAAAAAAGAAGTAAAAAATATATGAAATCATAAAATGTATGTATGACAAAATATGTTAGTTCGAAAAGTATTACGTCGAAAGATGTTTTGTTGAAAAGTGTAATGTAAAAAATAGTAAATATTAAGAAAAATATTATTTAGACATCAAAGTCAAAATATGATGGGTCAAAATGTTTCAACAAAAAATAGTAAACAAATATGAGGTCAAAAGTAAAGATGTTTGGGCAAAAACTGTTTTAAAGAAAGAAAAAAAAAAAAAAAAAGGTTTAAATGTCAGGGTGCGGGGAAGGCAGGACTCAAATTCAAACTCAAACTTTGAGAAACAAAAGAGGACTTTAATAGTCCAAAAGCAAAAAAGGCCAAGGGGCAAAAACACAGACATGGACCAGAAACACTCTGACGTGGACATCCGACGATTAACAATGACGCGACAAGTGAGACAACAGACACACATGGCTTAAATACACTAGGGAGGTGCAGGTGATTGGACACAGGTGGAAACAATCAGACATGGCAGACAATCACAGGGGATGACAGGACAAGACAGGAAGTGAAGTTACCCAGGGAGACAAGAGGCAAGAAACTACAAAATAAAACAGGAAAAGAACCCAAACCGTGACACTAAAATTGTTTTTATGTCAAAAAATGTCATAGAAAGAAAAGTAACAAAATAAAACCCTGAATCTCTATTAAAAGGTATTACTAAAAGATTTTACAAGGTTTGTACTCCTGTCTGCTTTTTATAAACTGTGAGTGTGTTGAATGCCATCGGTAGGGAATACACTTGTTGTTGAGAGCATCTTCAATTCTTAATTGTATGTGCATCCTGTTAAAAGTAGAAGATACATTTAGATTTTGGGCTATCCGTCCTGCTTGACATCAGATTTTTACTTTGCAGAATTGCTGTCATTTGGAAGTTGTTTTCCTCTATCAGGAATTAAAATACAATTAGGTGTGTAGCAAAATATAGACAGATTGTATAGAATATAAGACGGTTTGGGCACAGTCAATGTTTTACCGTAGATCTCCCCAGCTATGCAGCATTGTCTGAAGAGCAGACGGTTCTGTGTCAGTGTCCCAGTTTTGTCACTCAGCAGGTATCCCACTTGGCCGAGCTCCTCATTCAGTGAGGTATTCCTGGCTTGGGCCGGTCTGTCCGCCGGCTGCCAGTACATCTCCAGGTCCCAGTTGATAAACAGGCTGTGGACCGAGTGGATCACCTCAAACCTGTGGACACGCGCACACACACACAGTTAGACTGTGAACACACATACACAGGTGTATTTCAGACATCCTCTCTTCCCTCAAATGAGTGGTCTTGAGGGTGGAACTAACGAGATGTAGAGAGCAATGGGCATGGCCGGGCTGAGCAGGATGATGTAGCTCCAGAACATGAGGAACCCGGCGTAGACGGGATTGCCGTCGACCACCAGAGGGGTTAGAGCCCCCGTGTGGCTCATGACCCAGCTCGAAAACACGCCAGCGCCGATGGCAAGGAGCACAGCTGTGAGCAGCACAGACAGAACAATCTACAGACACACAAACGCGCGCACACACACACGGATATTAGAACACCTCCGCGAGTCGCCTGGACTTATCATCCACTTGCCCTTCACCCACTCACCCCCATCACCACTCGGTTGAAAACTCTCTCCGTCTGCGTCGTCTTCACTCTCAGCTTGCCGCAGTTCCTCATGATCTTGGTGTCCGCGCCTGGTACAGAGGCAGACAACTATTAGACGCCATCGCTCCGGCGATCTACCCCCGGCGAGTGGGTCCAGTCGGTGAAGGTTAAATTCCTCGTGTCAGTCAGCATCTGCTGACCAGCTCTTGGGCGGGATGCTGCATCCCAACCAGACCCTGAGGGGTGGTGGGGAGGTTTGACCCGGCCGCTGAGAGGTCAGAGAGAATTTCCCTTGCGGCGATTAACAAAGTATCACATTGTGATTTCTAGTGATGTCTCAATCTTTCATAGACATACTGAGACAAGCCAGTGGCCCAACACGTCCAACTACAACGTCCTGATTATTATGTATAGACTTCCATGTCCTCAAGAAATGAACAGTTTCCACTCATTACATGCAAACCCTCTCTTTTCAAAATACACTAACTAATAGAGTACTTTTACTTTTTTGGGGGGGTTGCTTACGATATGAAAAGATGGTGGTGCCAGCTGCGGCGCAGGTAAATTATGCAACAAAACAATGGTAAAATAACTCAACGTTGATAAAGAAAGTCTTGTGTTCGACTGACCAAGCCTTGGCATTGGTGGGTTGTGATTCGGGGGGCTGAGAACAGTGGTTCCATATCTTCAAACCTTTCAAGGGCAAAAACTGACACTGACTTCATCTCGCTACAACAACATCAACCTTGAACACGCATACTCTAAAGCAGGCCGCGTCGAAGCGTGTGTAGAGGGGGCCTCTGATGAATGGTATAAAACCCATCTCTGGAAGAATTTGATCTATTGATCTACTTTGCCAGAACTGGAAAAGGGTCACAGCAGTGAGATCCGTGACACCGTCGCCCGGTCCAGTAATCTCCGATCAATGATCACTTAAAAAGACAGGAGGAGCCTGTAATCTGCCACACGTTAACAGACCCACATTTAAGACACAGCTGCATGAGTTAAGTACTGTCCATAATTAACAGTATAATGTATTCCACATAATAAAATGTGTCATTGAAACGAGTGGAGGCCACGGGCAGAAGGTGAAATGAGCATCGGTGCCCCGGGCACAAAAAGATTTTTATCTCTGTTATCATACACCTTGATTGTGTTTCCATATAAAAGAGCTCCCTATCTCCCTCGGTGTCCTATAAAGACTCAAGGGGGCACCGTGACGGCGGCTAGCAGCCATTCCCTGAACAAAGGCTGCTTCATTTATGCGCCCCTTAAGGATTTACCCCGGCGTGGAGGAGGGCGTTTCCGCGCGGGATTTCTATGCATACGTGTACCGGTGTATATGGCCAAGCCGTAGGCAAACTCGGTGTTGCGTAGCACTGTTCCCCTCAGGAGGATGTGCTCATTTTCCAGCAGGAGACACTTTCCTCGCCAGTGCAGCTGGCCCCTGAAGACGTAGAGGCGATTGTTGGGCTCCTCACAGAGCACGACACCTGAAAAGTGAGCGGTCGCATTGTCACATTGGGCCAAGTGATGTACTTCTTTAGAAATGGTTCATTTGCTTTTTGCTCTGTTTTAAAAAAAACATCTATATTACCAGGAAAAGGATTCATTCACCATCAAAGGCAGCAAGCGTCTCCTGTGAGGGCCGAGAGGTCAGCTCGCTGTGCGTAGCACTAAGTGCCTGCCGGTATTTGAGGTTAGTTTCTCTGTCGCAAGAAAAAGTCAGTTTTTTATTTTCAATTTTTATTGTCTATGTGTGTGGGAAACACAACGTCCCAAAGATAAAGTCACTTGGACCAAATTGCTTCACACGTCTGCTGTTTGGGAGTATGAAAGAAATACATTTAATCCTATTGACTCATTATAAGTTGTTTACTCTGCAATAAACCACAAGTAGCAAATAACCTCTTAATCTAGTCTTCAATGGTAATAAAAAAATATGAAATTGTGCAAATCTTTTACTGATCCTACACTGTTCAGCATCGTGGACCTTTTTGACTTCTCTGAGCCACCACGAAGCCTCTGATGTGACAATATTAGACCTTTAAAAGCGACGAGGTTTTTTTGTCCCCATGACAACAGAAC
Organism: Gasterosteus aculeatus; assembly: GCF_964276395.1. Taxonomy (NCBI): domain Eukaryota; kingdom Metazoa; phylum Chordata; class Actinopteri; order Perciformes; family Gasterosteidae; genus Gasterosteus; species Gasterosteus aculeatus. Next base: position 19,221,681 of record NC_135695.1, on the reverse strand, counting down.
AGGAGGCTGAAGATCTCGGGCATCAAAATCAATATCAATGTTGAGATCAAAACTCAAAACTTTATAGTTGTTCTATTATTTTTACACCGTACTAAGAGTTTTTCATATTGTAGAACTTAATGGTTTTTGCTTGTTTAACATACTTCTACTACAGTTTAGTATTATTTGAGGTATGTTGAGAGAACAGATTAGTTTCCTACCCGTCGATATCTGCTGTCTCCACGTAACACAGACTGTGAGGTTCTGAACTACACAGGAGGAGAAGGTCAGCCTGAGAGGAAAGAGGGAGTAACGCTCTATGTAACCCAGGAACAAGTCATTTGGCTACCACTACTTTAGCAACAGTTATTACTCAGACACTTTGTTGTCTATGTTGCTGTTAATTTCTATGTGTTGGTAATTGAAAATCTCACAGGGATGACTTGGTCCTTGTGGATCCGCAGCACGTCTCCTACATGCAGATCCTTCCACTTTCCTTTGTTGAAACTGAGACAGTGGGCGGATGAGGTGTGAAAAATATGAAAAATGATTGAACTTTAAATACACAAACCAACCCGACACACCAACTGTAACAACTATGTGTAAATGATTCATGTTTTCTACGCAAAAGCTAGAGCAGAGCAGGCCTACCCGTTAAACAAACACAACAATTATTAATTTGGTCTATAAGAGAACGCTTTACGGGTGCACTATATTGGATTTTCTTTCATTGTAGATAACAATTAAGTTTTCGCCTTGAGTGGAATTGACTCATTATTACAGACGTAAAACACAATGCTTATCAAAAGTTACACACTCACTGCAAACTGAAATTAAATTGTATTTCTTTCTTTACGAGGCCTATCATTTCTATAATATCTATAATAAAAGACTATGAAGACAGCAAAACATATCAGAGCCTTTAACTACAATGATATGTGCTAAAAACGCCCTGCAGGTAGTACACTCAAGGGTACTTGAGTAAATACATTATCTCCAAAGTTCACAAGGTGAAGCGCATCGTCTGGAGGGTAAAGGTTACAGAAAACAGACTGAGACTGACGTATCTCTGAAGACAGCAGAAGATGTCATCAAGACGACGGTCAAAGTCCGTGTCTTCCAATAGGTGTGGAAAATGTTTTTGCCCCGCTCTGATGCACACAAGGACCATCGAGGGATTCACTCCTTCACACTTCATTAGCGCTTCATTACGGGGCCGTTTCGAACTGGAAGTTCCTGAGAGAATAACGAACAGTCTTTGTCCTCACCTCTGGGACACCAGTACGTCACAGGGTCGGGAGTTAATGGCGGCGTCACTGCGTCTCCTTGCCTGGACCGCAGACGGGGAGAGAGTGAGAGACAGAAAGGAGAAGGAACGACGAGCCAGAGATGAGGGGCCGAGTTGCGTGAGGGATGGAGGGAAAGAGCGATGGACAGAAAGCGTGCGAGAGGGAGTGAAGGGTGGCCGTGAAAGGTTGAACGGGAGAAAGGACAACCGCCATTACGGGGCCCCTACGGTGACACCAGCTGGGAGATTTACACCCCCGGCTAAATGATTAGTCAATAGAGAGGGGTCAAGCAAGCGTTTCACCCAGAGCTGTTAACGACCGTAACTCAGTGATGCACTTAACCAGAGAATTCTCCATGCAAAACATCACGCCTGCATTTAAAAAGGAAAAGCTTTAATGATAGGAGAGAAAATGAATGCTACTGGGATGACTGGTTTTGTCAATGAGGAGAGGACAAGGAGTCAATGCGGACATTGAAGGAGGGAGAAGAGGGAATAAATGCCACCGCGAGGCCGGTCGTATATTTGCGTCTTAGATCATGCATTTGTGTGTTGTTTTCCCTCCCAGACTCCACCAGGGTGAATGAGGGAAGGGAGGGGGAGGGAGGAGGGGAGGAGGGGAGGGAGGCTCTACGGAGTGACTGGCGGTCTCACCGTGTCGATGGCGAGGTCTTTCATTCCCCTCACAGAGAGGATGATGGCCAGCGGGATGATGGTGATGTACCAGGGAATGGCTGAGATGACAGGGACAGACTGGAAACCACACACACACACACACACACACACACACACACACACACACACAGTTATTGCATAGGCAACTTTCCCTCCATCTCCCAAATTAGATTACAAAAAAAATAAGAAATGATATGCCTCTTAAGGAAAGAAATGCAAGATAGACAATTTTATTTCACATTTTTCTTTTCTTATTTTTAGTCTCGTCTTTGAGAAGAAGAAAAAATTGCCGAAACGTTTGTTTTTGTTTTCAGTCCACGCATTTTTGTAGGTTAAAGAAAACACTATTGGTCCATCTATCCCAAAAAAAATGAAAATAACCATCTTGGATTACATTTTTTGGAGCTCTGCGTTAAATTTCTCCGTACCGAATCACACGTCTTTTTTCATAATATTTTTAGGAAAGTGCGGGTGAATATGCACGACAAGTCAGAGAAAACAAAGTAATGACCATGATGACGGGCCTATTTCCCAGTATGAAAAACACATCAGCATCATTCACATCACTTCAGAATGTCCTCAAATAAACACAAACCTGAAAACATCATAAACATCAAACATTTAACACTAAAGCTGAACCCACGAAAGCGCCTCGAGTCCCACTTTCCAAAAAAAACGGAGCACGTGCGACGGCGGCAGCGACTTGACCTGACCTGCAACACCACCATGAGGAGGAAGTAGAGGTTGGCCACTCGCTGGAACTGCTCATACAGCGTCAGGGGCAGGAAGGTCAGGGGGGAGAACTTGTGGCTGCGGATCACGTTGTCCTGGCAACGGACGGGAACAGCGGCACAGAGAAACACACAGCGCCGGCACATTAAACCTGTTCCACGGTGCATCGGCCTGCCAACGGGTGTTGGGTTACTGCCTGCAGGGGGGAGGGGGGGGGGGGGGGGACTCACCGCGTATCTCCCCCAGCGAAAGCACAGGAAGGACTTCTTCTGCCTGGGTTTGTGGTAACGAGGGCTGTTTGCCCTCACCTCCCATGTGAGGCCTGTCGGACACACGATAGGTCGACTATTAGACCCGGCGACCATTTTACAAACAATAATTTCCATGTATCATTTATCATGTACGCGCGCTTCAGTGAGTGTGTGTTAATGCGCGGCGGGCTCGTGCCGATCTCAAGGGGAGTCTTGCGTTGCCCGGAGAAGGCAGGGACCACTGCGACAGCATCTGCCGAAGAAACGCGATGCCCCAATGGGAGAATAATTTCAATTTACATGAAAGATCCCTTACCGTCTGCCGCCCCCTGTACATGACACCGGGCAGTTTGTGTAAACGGATCTGTATGTTGTGAAGTACGTTTCATTTCAAATGAAAGCAGTGGCAGTGAACACGGGGAGAGAAAGAGGCCGCGAGCAACTGGAGGAGGAGGAGAATGGAGTTTAGAAAAGAGACGTACCAGATTCCAGGCTCTCCTTGGCCATGATGCGGCGGAGACCTTTGCGGGCGAGGGTTTCGCTACACGAAGGAGAGAACCGAGCGACCCTTTCTATGAAAAAAACTTGTTACTCATTACTCTGCTGCGTGGAAACAAGAGCAGGGATCAGCGAGTCACATTGAATGGGACACCACGCCACAGTTTAAAGCTCTACAAACTGTACCCATTAGCCTTTTGATCGCAACATGTTACTCAGGTGAAATGACGACAACTCTACGCTTGTGTTTTTCCCCCCGCGAGAGCAACCGCTCAGAAATGAACCAACTCTTCTGGCTGAATCTCTGACGGCGGCTCAGATCGGACCGTCTGAATCAAACCTGAGAGGATTGACAACAGAGACAGAAATCAGAGCGGCTGCAGAGTAATCAGAACACAACAAAATAGTCTCTTTTGATAGTGATGAATCCTGCTAGCATAACCGTTTTCAGTGGCTTTGTCGTCGAGGTCACTCAGAGGCAGCGGTGTAGAAATAACGCACACAACTCACCTGCGCGGTCAGGGAACTGTGTGGAGCACAGGTGAGGCCGCCGAGTCGTCACGAAAGCTCTGCTGAGATGTACACAAACATGTTTATTTTCATTTCTGTTAGCTGCTTCTCATAAGAGCACACAGGTTGCATCCACCCGCCCCTTCTTTCCCCATCCACCCCCCCCCCCGGGCCTCCCTCTCGCTCCCAGGTGAATGATCGGGTTTCACAGTGTTCTCTTACCTGAGGAGAGGAAGAGGAGGGGCTCAAAAGCCAGCCAGTGCAGTGGGGGAACAATTAAATCACTGCAATCATTTTAAATGTAAAAACAAACATACAGACGTGCTCTCTGGGTGAGCGGAGGTATTTTCTACAGCGTGATGCAGTAGTATTAGTTTACAGTTATGTGAAACCAGCAAAACTTTGCCATCTCATTCACAACAAGCTGTCCTTTGTCCCACAATCGCTCTACATACCTTATTGGCATTATATTTTGCATAAGAATGTACTCTAACAAAAAAGGTATATTATGCAATGCAGTCTGAAAAGGACAGACAAACGTGAGACACCTAGAAACACAAAATTAAACTTAAGTTAAACTAGTTAAATGACAAATTTGTCTTATATGACAGCTTGAAAGAGCGTGTGAAGCGAACGAACGTGATCAAAAATTGGAGGCCCGGTTGGGGACATCTGGAAGGATTCAGCCAAACAACTTCTCTCGATGTGGTAGATTTATTTGTCAGATCACAGGTCACAGTACAAGCGCTGCGTTTGCAAAGGCAGGAGCATTTCTGTCGGCCCGCAACTGACTGACATCAGCAGGAACATTACGTTTTGTATTTCTTGTTGGATATAAAAGAAAAGATTTCTTTTGGCCCTAAACTGGCGTCGAGGAGGAGCAGGTCCTCTCGCCGCACCACAAGATCCAATCACATGCAACGTGTGGTCTTCTAACATAATGTGAACATAACAAACAAAGCGTGTCTCTAACTCTCATCCTTATCCCACCTGTCTCTGCCTGGTTGGCATCTTGCACTCCTCCACCAGTGACTCCCTAAATGAGCACTGGGAATTTCTTTTCAGCATTTTATCAAGCTTTTCAAAATCTCAAAAGTACAGGTACTTGGAGTATATGGGTCAGTTGTGTACAAGTATCTTTCACATTTATTCAGAACAATCTTTGTCTTCGGATCAAAGCAGGGCCATTCGTTATTCACCTCAGGGCCTTTCTGCCTTCTTCATGCATCTAATGCCACCTGGTGGAGGTAAGCACCCACTGCAATGCACCCGTTAGATGAAGGTCACAAAAGGTTGGATTCGACCACATTGGCTCCTCTGAACAAAAGGCAGCTCACTGGATACGTACCTGTTTTCTCAACGTCAGTTAGAAGCACTATCTTTGGTTTCATATCTTTGTCTCATTTCTCTTTCCTATGTAAGTGTGGCCGTCCCCACAAATGCCACATACCAACACAAAAGGTGTGCGTTTGTTACGTCTAATGTGTGTGTGTGTGTGTGTGTGTGCGGGCTTGTGCATATCTAGGGCGATCTTTCCTATCTATTTTTACAGCTGGGCTGCGCTGCAGAGTGGTTAGGGAGATGTGCCGATGGCGTGGCTCTCGGGCCTCCCCTGACAGTGGCAGTGGATGAGCCGGGCTTTCCCACCACAGTGGAGCCGTTGGCCATTACAGCTGCCAAACCTCACAGGCATTTACGCGTAGGGGAGACTCATCTCTCTGGGCCTGTGGGTTCCTGTCTAATTTCTAGTCTGCTCGGAGGAATTAAAAAAGAAATCTTAAAGCCAAAGAAACAAATGAGTAAAGCACTAAAAGAGCGCGTTTTTTAAAAAGTCACATTCGTGCGTTGAAACAGTTGTAAATATTCCTCCTTCTCGTAGCGACTGAAAATAGACAAATGATTAAAGCAATCATCATCCTATCGTTGTACGTATGGACATGCGAGTAGTTTGTCCCTGCTAGAAGGATAATAAAGTAAGACACTGGAGTTTAATTAAATTCTTAGAAATCAATAATCAAATAATTAAAATAAAATCTTAAATATAAAAATATTTTTAAAGCATTTACCATTCATATAAGCTATCGGCAGCCAGTGAAACAGACACAAGAGGTGACGAGTTTAACTTTTCATGTTTTGTTCATTAGAAAATTGCAATATGAACAAACTGCTAAATCGGGAACAACTTTTTAAAAAAAGACAAAATACGTCATAAATGTACGACAGATTCATTTCTTCAAATTGTGAGGAAGTCACCGTGCTGTGATGTTGGACACGTTCACACATTTGACTCCTTTCTTTCACTTCACGACAAAGCGTCGATGTGCAGAGAGAAATCTAAGTCACACTTTATACAAACTCCTATACTTCCACGTGAAAACAACATCTACGACGGCCCAAACACGCTCACGCTGTGTTTCGCCGTGCGGTGAAAAACAAAAAACATGATTTCCACTACCTGCGTTTGTTCTCACCTCATTCTGTATCTCACAGCATCTGAGCAGTGTTTGACCCTGAGGCTACCTTTGACTTGATTTCAGTGGGTGGGAGAAAGCTCCGGGCAAGAGTCACACAGAAGCCGACTGGGAGGGGGCGATATCCTCAACTCAACTTCCTGTAGCAGAAGTGGTTAACTGCTCAGCAGTGAGTTGAGGAGCAGGAATCAGGCCAGCAGACCCCAAAATATCACACATTTAACCCCCTTTAAAAGGGTTTGTAAAATACACAAGGCTTGACATACAAGCTGCAGCTTGTTGAAAGTAGAACACGGTGTGTGTGTGTGTGTGTGTGTGTGTGTGTGTGTGAGAGAGGATGGGGGGGGGGGGGGCTGACATGACATAAAAGTTTCCAAGATGCAACGTCCCCAATGGTAACAGAGCCATTGTGATGGAGAACAAAGGTTACATTGTGATGCGTTCAGGCCCCGTTCGGTGAAAATGAGCTAAATCATAACATGATCATGTCTGTCATAGATATTAGAGAGGGAAATACAACCAAAGCTCTAACACAGGGGGGGCAAATAGGTCAATCGCCAAGGCAGTGCCGGTAGATCGCCTGCCGCTGAAAAGAAAAATCCCGTCGGGTCACCGCGCACGCGCGGTCAACCGCGGGAGCTAACGGAAAACTTGGTAGTGCTAATTAGCATCCTTGCCGACTAACGGACAGACACCAGTGCAGGTCATCCGGATAAGTGAATGACCAAGAATGTGGTTGTGACGGTTCCCTCGGTTCTGACGGACGAGAGGCTTTGTTTTTGACAGCGATTCGTTTCCCGCTCACGGTATGCAACGCTAGCTTTGTTGTACCGCTTGGTTACCGCTACCACTTTCTTCGCCCGACCACCATCGGTCTCCTTGGTTGCCTTAAACACACTAACGAGGAACATCGTTCAAGCTGTACGAAGATACGACGCACTGGCTCACGTGTTTCATTACAATAATCTTTGCACTTTAGTTTAATTTGAGTTGATCCTTAAATCAATCGAATTGAATTTGTGGGCGTGGGAAATAAAACCCATATTACCTTGGCAATAGTCAGCGTATTATGTACCACATATGGCAAAGACATGGTTAGAAATGCGTTCAAGTTTAAATCGGACAAATGGTCAGGTCCCCTCCACTTTCTCAAAAAAGCAGCACCAAACTAGTATGACTCCACCGCTGAATAGCCCTGTTTAACTCGTGTTTGCCAACACTACTGGAGCCCTCTGTGTGAGGATGATATGTAAAAAATGACCATGGGACAACATGCCAACCGCCCGAATGAGAAGCGGATACTGCGTTGTGATAGTGTCGATGAACCGGCCGGTCACCACGTTGTTAAAAAAACACCTGTGCTGCTCGGGACAAATCATCCACGCGCAGAGAAGTTATCTGCAACAGGATGCGCGTGTTGCCACAAAATGAGAAAGTGGCCGTGGTAGAACGTATGTAGGCATGCCTTGATGTACCACACGCATGCTTTCGAAGCGGTGAGTCATCATCAAAGTCAGTTCGTTCTGAGCAGCACAGTCAATCATAGCTGGATAACTAATTATATTCCAACTTAATCATTGTGCCGGCCTTCAGAATGAGAGTTAGAATTGCTCAAAAAGCATGCTGGCTGCATGCTGCGAAAATGTGACAGGATAGAGGAGGTCATCCTGGTGTTCTTGGCATTTGACCTGTACTCTGTTCTGTGACACACTATACATTTCTGAGGCATATTCAATATTAAATATGTTATAGAAGCACTTCAACTACATTTGCATGTTTACTTCTTGGCTTTCAGAGCAATCAGCATGAATCAATGCAATTCGAGATGTCGTAACGTCTTTAGAAATCTGGAGACCAACTTCTACAGAGAGACGAACCTGACTGTATGAACATGGCTGACTGTGGCATCCGTGGTTACGGTGAGTCAGAGAAAGAATTTGGTCAACCCGCCCCCCCCCCCACTTACTGATTCGGATAGCCCCCTATGACGAGAAAGCCACAGTGAAAACGTTGCAAACAAACTGCAAAGCCAAAAGTGTTGACATGTTAAAATGTTTACTTATAGCTTCTTGATATTACATTACCAACCGTACATGTAATCACATTTAGCATGTTATCGCGCTAACTGAAGGCAGAGCCCCCTACGACTGTCACACACCTGTTGGCTGTATATGTTTAGAAGGATAACATGTTAATGTTCCATTTAGCATAACATGTTAGCATCAAAGTGCAGGTTTGGCTCATCGGTTCAAAGGGCAACATAAAACTCTCTTGTTGTGTTGTTAGGGGACGAACCGTAAAAGGCCCCATTATGTATGTGCACATAATGGTTATTTCACCGCCAGTGGTGGGAACTACCAACCCACGTGCACTAAAAGGCCCTCCACCCGGCTACTAAAACAACACCCACAGAAAACTGTGATGACGACACGGTCAGTATACCTTTTGACAGTTCCTTTTATCGTTTATACCATGGAACGAAAATACGGAAACACCAACGGTAAAAGGAACTATCAAAAAGGTACACGGACCCAACACACAGGAAACAAATGCACTTAGTTTTAAGTAGTTCTATGAATGTTATAATGACCAATCTGCTCCACAACAGCTTTACCTGGTAAAATGTTGCCGCCAATGCTCTTAATCCTAAAGTTTGCGAACAAACAACCTGCGAACAAACAACCTGGCGACATCATTAAAACGTTATTTTGATTGAACGCAGAGACTTCACTCAAAGCTGGCCATTCAGATTCAGAAAAATAATCATTTTACAATCATCAATTTTATGGTGCAAACGAATTAATCTATCAATAAATTATCAGATTAAATAAACACAAATAATAAGTAATAATACTTCCAGTTCAGCTAAATTACATTTCTACAAAGTATGGAATGTGTTTTGGTCACTCAGCACTCACACACTCTAAAAAATGTCTTACGGTGCATTCATTTGTTACGGCTGCAGACCGCGCACTAAGCTCGGTGAACAGCACACACCTAAAATCAACGTACCGTTCTGCAGTGAGAGATAAGTAGGGCAAATGATCCGAAGTGACTCATCTCGCCATCGACTGTCGGTTTGATCGTGACCACATGTGTTGTCTTGGACTTCCGCTCTTCGGAGTGAACTTGCAGATCAGTTTGCGCGCACGCGCGCGCACACACACACACACACACGCACACGCACACAAAGAAAAAGCACGACGCGATTGGCTGCTGTTCATTATACCGTGCACGCGTGGGGCGCAGCAGCTCCGCTCTCTCTCTCTCTCTCTCTCTCTCTTCAGCACCTGGTTGTGATTGACAGGTAAGTAACATCCATCCACACACACACACACACACACACACACACACACACACACACACACACACACACGATTACTTTGAGTAATATGCATCCAACTCTGTACGTTAATGTGTTTGCATGTGTTGAAAAGTTTACAACAAGTTCTCGCAGAGTCGATCCTTTCTGCCAAATTATCCCACAAGCGTTAACTTCTGATTCAGGTAAGTAAGGTTGGTTGTAATGTGCATATAAACCTATAACAATTAACAAGGTTTCACTGCTAATTTCTCGCGTATTCTTTCAAGCGAAAATACAGACAAGTGGATGTACTTCTACTTGTAATGTAACAAATGCGTACATCCAGATAAGCAATTTCATTTAAATTACATTGTATATCTATATAATATAGTAAAAGTAACAAAAAAACTCAAAAGTAGCCCTGGTGATAACAATAGTTAAAATAAAACAAATAATCATCAAACTTTTATTTCAGACTCAGGGTCCAGATGGTACAAAACTATAATGAATATAAAACTTTCTATTGCAGTTCCATGTCCAACTCGAGCAGCCCCAGCGTGCAGGAGGCGGCTGCTCCTTGCCAGCCTTCCTCGTCCTCTTCCTCGTCCTCTTCCCCCTCCTCCTCCTCCTCCTCCTCCTCCACCGCCGACTACAGCGGATACCTGGAGGCCGATCCGGACCCGGAGTCCCTCTTCCCGGTGACGCAGGCCTCCCTGCTGAGCCGCCGTCTTCTGCGCTCGCGGAGCCACGCGAGTCGCCCCTACGTGCGCCGCAAGAGGGAGATGGTACCCACGGACAAGAAAGATTCCGCCTACTGGGACAAGCGACTCAAGAACAACGAGGCGGCCAAGCGGTCCCGGGAGAGGAGGAGGCTGAGCGAGCGGCTGCTGGAGGGCCAGCTGCTGGCTCTGAGCGAGGAGAACGCGCAGCTGCGGGCCCGCGTCCTCGGCACGGGGCACTGCGGGGTCCCGAGAGCCTTTGCGACATCCGGCGCACCGGTTTGCGCTTCGCCCGGGTCACCTCGACCGGTCCACTCGGCCGCCCTCTTCCAGCCACGACTCTGGGGCGGCAACGGCGGCGGCGGCGGCCCGGCTTGCGCTGCCGTCCACCCATTTGAGGCCGAGATGCTGCCGCGCGTCGGGGGTTTCGCTCCGCACGGTTACTACAGCTGCGGCGCGCCGCGATGCGTCTCGCCCCTCTTCGGGCCGGGAGCTGCAGCGCTGGACGGCGGGAGGTCAGCGAGGGCAGCCGAGATGGATGCCCAGCGACACGTGTCCTCCAGCGACGACGTCCACAAGTCCACCGAGGCGCCGGGCCAGCTGCGCCACGCGTCCATCCTGTCGCGTGGGAACTGGCTGGTGCCGCCTCTGAGTCCCTCGGCGGTGTCGTGCAATAACTTTCTGCTACCCTGGCGGTCGTCCTACGGGGTCCCAGCGGCCGTGTACCCAGACCTGCCTCTCTACATACGGGAGACACGGGGCCAGGGCGTCGGCGTGGAGGCTCTCATGAGCCGCTCGCCGGCGGTGCCGACTCCCCTGAAGATGCACCGCAGTCCTGATGCACGCTAACAAAGTGTGTTTTGATCCTTGGTAATTATATATATTTAAAATATATATATTATATATATTTAAAATATATATAAATGCCGATGTATGATATTGTTATACATTGTCAATTAAAATGTTTGATAAAGTTAAGGATTGTTCTTTCACGTTGTATTTGCTGGGATTACAGCGGACGGACTGTACCGTAATAGACAGAATATTCGGATAGTTTATATTTCTCTCCATTGTCTTGCACTCACAGACCAGGGCTTTATAGAGTAACTCTGTAAACTTTGTGGGGAATAGGGATGATAAATTCGCCAACTTCAAACATTTACCAAGGATACTTTGCTTTATAAAAGTACATGTAATAGATTTAAAGTAGAGACATATTATATCGATTGTTTCATATTCATATTCCGTTTGTTTTTTCTTGACGTTCATTTGCGGATATTCACACCTCCTGCGAAACTAAGAGCGGTATTTCCCGTATGCGTGATTTCCCCGGAGTCTGAGATTCAGTGGAAAACCAAACGTTGAAAAGTTTATTTGGTTTACAGCTCATGTGGCATCACCTCCTCTGTTCCATATATACACTGTTCGTTTGTTTGTCTGGATATTAACATTAATAAAACGACAGATGCGTGGTTTCCAATGTGTGTACTGTCAAATACACACAAACAAACTTCACTTCTCTGCAAAATACTTTCTTTGCAAACGTTATGGAAAAATAAGAAATTAGTGCAATTTTAAGAGGTCAGTAGGTAAATAGCATTTGGGAGGGATACAAACGAAATATTAAAATTACAAAAACAATCCCGAAGTTAAAAAAAAGTTAATGCCACTATGACCAAAAGTAATTGGCACTTTCCGGTCATTTAGTTCAGTACTGGTGCAAATACCACCGTGGTGTGAGCATCTGTTAACTGCACCGGAAGAACCAATCGAAAGTAACCGTATTATTCCTCCTGCTTGTCACGTGCTCTCTGAACTCTATTCAGCACCGGCTTCTTAGCAGGTGGTCCCGCAGCTCCCGAGGCCACCGGCAGGGGGCGCCAGAGCAAAGCGTCGGTGGACCTCAGGCTAGAGGACAATTGTTGCCGAGATATGGAGTTGATTAATACACGGCTTCTTCCTTTACGTTTATTTTTGTTATTGTGAGGTAATATGTTAAAACACTATTACTAAGGGCTGAATAAAGTAAGATGATTCACTTATATACACAAACTGGGAGTTGGAAACATTTTTAGAACAATTCTTTTTTTAAATATAATTTGTTGTACTGATCAGACAGTTTAACTCCTGAATATTTCTAACCCTGTGACGTTTTGTGCACACACGTTTTTAAATAACCAAGTTGAACGCAAATCAATTGAATTTAATTGTCTTGCTAATGTAGGAATTTGAGGATGATTCAGTGGAGCTTCACAGTAAATCTCGATCCAAATTATTTTCTTAATTTGCCGATTGAAGTCGGTCTGTAAATCATAATTTCTGGGGCAGAACTTGCACATTTCTTTTGTGTTTTCTACATTGTTTTACGTCAAATGATGTTAAATCCAAACAGTTACAGGAAGTTGAAAAAGAAGTCTATCCGTTCCCGTATGAGGGCACCAAGTACGAGAGCTTAAAAAGTACTTTGTCGATGTGCAATGAGTCTACAACCTCTTTGACAAATAATGACAATAAAAAAAAACGGTTCCTTCTAACATTCACGGCCCAAGCGCATCACAACAGGAAGCAAACTGTGCTGGTCTACATGTCACAGTCTATACATAGAAACAGGGTGTTGAGGTAAAAGTATCCGCTGATGCCAATCACAAAGCCAATTTGCTGAAATATACAACAAGCGGTTCTACGTTGCGTTTTTTAAAAAGCAGATCAGAGACGATCAGACAAGAAGTTACAACCTTGCCCTCCACGCCGATAAGCGGCGAGCACTTCCCTTTTATTGCGTGAATCTGAGGGGCCCAAAAGATTTATTCACCACTTCACTTTACTCGTCTCGGAGGCGCACGGCCGCAAACACCCGAAACACACAACTCTCTGAGCGACATCGGAGTCTTGGTCCTGGAGAGAAGCGCCAGGTAAGCACCACGTGGCCACTGTAATCCGGCGGCCTGGTACATGCACATCCCTCTCCGAAAAGTTGTTGTTGTTTGTGGGATTGAAACTACCAGCAGCGCGCAGGTCAGAGCCCCTGCGAGGGAAGGCCTCCGTCACCACACATCAAGATTGAGGAAAGAGGGGGGGCAGCAACAGAGACAGCGGAGAAGGAGATTGGACTGAGAGCAAAGAGACAATTACCAGCCCCCCCCCCCACACTCCCCCAAACTCCCTCACTCCCCCCCTCCTGTGTGCATCAATCTCACGACGGCGTCTCAGAGGACGGTTCCCCGCGTTGAGCTTTCATCTCCGGGTGAAGGAGTAGGAACGCACAAGCTGGTCGGTGGACTTTCTGCACGCTGCCGTTGACGGTAAGGCCTCCTGTGTATTTTCGCACCTAAAAGCGGTCTGGCGAGAGGAGCGGGGCGGTGTTTTTCCGGGGGGCCTTTCTTTGCACGTATACACGCGTTCTATGGTGATGGAAGCAGCGAGTCAGCTCGTTCAAACCCATTGAAGAGCATGAAACAATGTTCATGTTGCCGAAATAAGTGACCGGGCTTGAGTTATCAAAACAAAATCTATCAATTTGGTGTAGATTGCAGAAGATGTTACCCTATCCGTCAAGAAGCGTTTGAGGAAGAGGAAGTGTTGGCCTGGAATACTTATACACTTATAAATCTACCAAAGCCGTGATGTAAATGGTTCACGTTGATTGTCTATCACATAAAATGTAATATAAATATTTAAATCTGGGGGGCTTTTTTTATGTAAACAATGAGCTTGAAAGGTAATCGGTTCACTTTTTTAATTAAAAAAGAAAAGTAAGAAATAAATAAAGAATGCTTGGGATTTTGTATCTGCAAAATAGGTCTTCTCATATAAAAGTGAGATATTAAACCTCTGATGGAACCAATAAGGATATTCCAAGCCTCTACAGTGGAATAAGCTAAAGATCTTTTCTTTCTTTCTTTTTCTATCTTTGGATGCGGGAGGAAGAACCGTTACGGTATTCTTAGCTGAATTTTGTCTAACTTAAGGCCGTGCTCATCAAGACCTATATACAATATATATATATATATATCTTTGAGGTAGAAGGAATATTTAACACCTCACATGAAAGTCCGACGTAACAAAACACCAGATTTTTGAAGTGAATTTGGTGATATGATGGCGTTTACTGCCATGCTATTGTTTTGTAGTGATTCAGATTAAGATGGGCTGCAAGCACGTCATGAGAAACTGTGATTTTGTGTTCATAGGCTGCAGCAGTCGCGTGTTTTTGTGAGACGTCACTAAAAAGCATCTTACTGTACAGTACGACGGTCAAACACTGACTTTAGAAGACTTACTCCATCTATAAAAACATGATCGAATCAATATCTTAATATACTCTCTCCACTGAACATTTTAAGTTTCACTTTCTATGCCTTTAATGGTTTGATTTACATCACTGTATGATATTTTAAAGCACTCGCAACTGACATAATAGTTATTACGATGATTAATAAAAAGGAAAGTAGGAAATTATAATAGACAATGATCTTTTATACAAAAAAAATAAGCAAGTATGTATTGTAAAAAATAGTGTACGGGCGCCATAGAAAGTGATACATTTCATGTATTTTTTGCCTCTTGATGCCGTAAATACTTCCACTTAAAGTAATCAGGTTAGAGACCGTGATGGGACGGTTCGATTGGGCTTTCCATCTAAAAACACACACGCGACTGTTCATCGAGTTATAAACGCCGCCCATCAAGGAATCTGTCCGTTAACGGACTGTTCAAGACACTATATTATATTCCCCCGAGACAGCATTCATTCTCTCCCATTTCCGCACTGGCAGTTTACAAAAACACATGTGAGGTGGAAACAATACGGACTGATCGGTTTCTGCTATACAGTGTGGGACGTATAGTTATTTTAACAATAGGGTTCACAACAGCAGATGGTTGAGTACGAGAAAACGGATAGACAAAAAAAAAAGAAAGAAAAAAAAGGAGAAGTTGGAAGGTTACTAAAAAGCAGGCCGGCTATTATTAGTCAATAAGAAACAGGTGCGAATGTGCAGCAGAGTGGCGAGCAACACTCGGCCTCGAGAGAGATTTCACTCAGGAACCCTCCCTTCTTTTTTTTTTTCGTAAACTCTCGATCTCGCTATACGATTATTGTTTTTCTCTCTTCCTGCTGCTGCTTCTTTTGCGGCTATGCTAGCACACAGTAAACAACGCTCTGTGTGTGTGTGTGTGTGTGTGTGTGTGTGTCTCTCTCACACACACACACACACACACTCACACACACGGGGTGCGTGTCCTCGCTGGGCACAGGCGTGGGTATTTTTAACCCGCCGCGCTCTCTCACCACCGCCCACAGAGCGCTCGGCCCCCTTGGGGGACCTTTTGTTTCCGAGGGCCCCCCACCCCCCCCCCCACCCCCACCCCCCCCCCCCGGCTCGGCCCGACTGGCGACCGCGCGGTCAGCCAACAGGCCGAGGAGTACAGAAATAAAAAAATAAAAAACATTTTAAATAAAAAGAAGAAGTCCCTGACTGAACAGGACGCTGCATGATAACTTTTGAGGTAATCGCCTGTGAAGTTACGGCTTCTGCTTCGCTTCTTCCCGAGTGAACTAAAAAGGTGTCGGGTGCGCAATGTCCAATTAGAGAAGGACGGCTCCACTGTGGTTTTTGCTCGCGAGAAAAAGGTGTGAGGCCAACGCCAGTGAGTTGAAAGGCCGCCCTTGTGTGTGTGTGTGTGTGTGTGTGTGTGTGTGCGTCAGAGCAGTGTGTGTGTGTGCGTGCGGCAGTCTGTGCGCTCATGATTGCGAGCACAGAGGTGGGAGGCTGTGGTTTCAACACAATGTTCATCTCTCGCTCACAGCTTCCCATCGAACCACCCACAAACCCACGCGCCTGAACGAGACCATATCAAAAAGGCAGCTCGCGTTACTCTCAGACTGCCTGTTCAAAACGTTTCACCTTCGGGGCCCCGTTCAAACAAACTGACCGCCCTGTGGGAGATAAAGAAGAAACATAAATCCTCGTCAGAGATCGATAGTTGATGCTGCGCGTTTCGCTAAAAATTGATGCAGTATCGAGGACTCGATACTCGTCTTCATTATGCTGCGAATTGGGCGGAGAACTGCAGATTGATTGACAACCACATCTCTTCCATGGCAGCTTGTTTCCCCGTCACATTTGACCTTGTGGTCTAGACAGGTAGGTGAGCTGAGGTCTGAAAGGGCGTTTGAGCGCAGGAGGCGTCAGACGGAGTGAGGTGCAAATGAGGTTAGGCCTCCTCAGAAGATCAGCTGTTATGCAACAAATACCTGTGTGACTCAGCCTCCCACGGGGGGGGGGTGGGGGACTAAAACCTCTCTGCTCTCTGCCTCGCCATTTCAGGTCTCTGTCTCTCTGCCATGGAGTCCTTGTCGTCCCCTCTCCACGGAGGCCAAGGCGGGGAGGACCCGGAGCGGAAGGGATCCCGCCGCAAAAGGGAGTTCATACCCGAGGAGAAGAAGGACGCCCAGTACTGGGAGAAACGCCACAAGAACAACGAGGCGGCCAAGCGCTCGCGGGAGAAGAGGCGGCTGAACGACCACGTGCTGGAGAGTCACCTCATGGCCCTGAAAGAAGAGAACAGCCGGCTCGCCGCCGAGTTGATGGCCATCAAGCTGCACTTCGGCCTGGTCCACCCGGCGGCCTACACCGCGCACCTGAGCAGCCAGCTGCACGCCCACAGCGGCCCCCAGCCCGCCACTGCCGCCGGCACATACCACCAGTCCCTGGGGAGGGACTACTACCGGGGGGCCAGGGAGTCTTCGGTCATGGCGAGACCTCAGCCTCCCCACCCAGTCTACATCCCGGCATACGCCCTCCACGCCATGAGGGGCTATTCGTATTTGAACACGTCCGGCGGCGCCGGGTCCGGCCTCCTCACTCCCCTCATGCTGCCCCAAAATCTGGCCAGCTATTCGCCTCTCCCCGGAGCCGCCCCGCTGAAGCCCGTCCGCGCCAGAACCGCCTCGGACGAGGAGGAGGAGCAGCAGGTCCCGGGGCTGTCGTCCCCGTCCTTTCCGCCGCCGCCTCGCAGGATCCCCTCGAGGGGACACAGGATCTACTCCCCACCGAGACAATACACGTCCAACTGACCGAACGGTGCGCCGTGTCGCTGCCCCCGACCGCGGCAGCCTCTCAAAGACTTTTCTGAAGTTTAGGTCAGCAGTCCAGAGAGGACGAGAACTGTAGCTTTGCAAACGAACGAGATGAAAACGCACTGAATTATAGAAGGTTTATATAAATAAAGAAGGTTTAAAAAAAAAAAAAAAAGGTTTCATGAGATTCTGTTCATGCGAAAGTTCTCAGGTCTCTTTGTGCTTTCACATCAGAGGCTGGAATAGATTCAAACATCACGCATTATCACCCTCGGTCATCATCACGTTCCTCTCGTTTCGCCCACAGCATGTTTGAAAAATGTAATATTCCAAATGGCTACAATTGGGGCCACATTGTGTCATTAAAAAAAAATTAACTCAATAAGAAACTAAAAGATATTTATGTTTCTTTTAATACATACCTAAAAAACCAAGTCAGAAAAGAAGTCCTCTCTGCATCCATCGATATTTAAAGCACCGCGTCGCTTGTCTCCATACGGACGCCAACTTGTACAACTGGGCGACTGAAGGCTTTTGCTAAAACAACAACAAATAAATTGCGGCCCACGGCCCGGAGACCCAAAGTGAAACTAGTGCACGCGGTGCCGGGACAGCAGCCGACTGCTTCCTCCTCTTCCTCATCTGTTGGGTATTTTGGTGTATTTGTCTGTCTTTAAACCCCACGCTGCAGCAGGTTTCCAGTTTTACAAACCGCCCGCAGGCTCAAAGACACACAAGGAAACTGTCAAAGAAAATACATTATTTAGTTTTTTGCCCGGGAACGCAATTGGCAATTGGGGCTGTTAATAGCAATTAGTGAAAAGCACCCTGAGGTGGATTCGTGGCACACAATAAACAGAGAAAACTGGAGAAACAAGTTGGAATATTTACTCAAACATTAGTAGCATTTAGATCTCACGACACGGCCTTCTCTTTCCAAACGATCCTTTTTGAAACGGTAAATTTCCCACGCTCCCTGACCTCATCTTACCTTGTGCCCATTATTTCCATCTCCTTTTCACTACCTTTGACATTTGTAGAAATAATGCAATATGGTAACGTGTCGTCCTTTAAGGGACTCAACCGTAGATCAAAAATCAAACACATCCACATCCATTTTCCCTCCTCCTCCATTATGTCTCTATGATAACCACCAATTAGATAACCCTGTGTGGAAATATGTTAATATTGTCAAAATAAAGAAAATCTCTCGGCTAAGGATTGCATTGAATGTCAAGTTGGACACAAGTAGGACAACGTCCTCATATGTACCCCAAACCGACAGACTTCCTTCCTCATGTAACCATGAAATAATTCACCAGAAAATGTAACAAAACTCAATTATGCACAAATAACAGCTGAGTGCCACAAGTAACACGCCTACATTTAGTAACATTAACTTTATAACTTCCCCCATAGCAGACAACACAAATAAACAATATCAGCTGCAGCAAAAATGACAGATTAATGCTTTTTTTTAAAGCATTGGTTGCCATGCGGTGCATTGTGGTCCTCACCTGTCTGAGCAGGTGCACACAGGAGTCCTCAGTCTCTCTGTCCTAGTAGAACCAGTCCAGATGGGCCTCTCTGGCCCCTCTGAGCTCCCACAATCCTCCTGGGATGACAATTCCCAATCCCAATGTTTGCGCACACAAGTCTTGTCAGCATGTAGCATGTTAGCAGCAACCAGCTGTCACAAGCGTCACGGATGCGTCACTCGGCGCGTTGTCTCGGTTAATTCAATAAGTCTTTAAGGAACATGCATCATTTTCTTTTGATCACAACCCGAGCTGCGAAGCCGCTCATTTTAACCCCCATTGTGCGTCTTTAATTCGGTTGCCTTGCTGGTCGTCGTAGTTTGTTCTCTGCAGCTGCTGACTGGTCTCCTGGCTCCGGCATCCAGCCTTTTATTTTGTGCAACGTGAACAGCTGGGCTGCTCAGGTAAAGGTAAAGAAAGTTAAAATGATTGATGTCGAAGACTAATTCAAAACATAGAACAAAAAGAGTGAATAAGTGAACTGTAACTAGTAAATGTAGTGGATGACTACATACCTTAACATAACACACTGTCCATGTTCCTGTGCAGACATAGTAATATATTATCCTGATTTTATATGCAAACTAAACCCTGGAAAACGTATGTTGATTTTGACCCCACTTATTTTAACATCATGGTAAAATACTATTTACTCCTAATGGCACCAAACACAATCAAAATCTCTCTCTTCACACAAGAACATAATGTTTCTAACGACACAGAATTATAATATTTGCAACAGTTCCCAGTAACGACACGACAATTCCCAACCCTCCGAGATTAAACCTCTGACTATCAAACTCTAGAACCCAACCCACGCGGTTACATCACCTCCATCGACCAGCGATGTTCCCGCTGCACGGCTGGAAATAGTTGTGGTGCTGCAGAAGAGCGTCTGTGTGTCAAAGGGCAGTCTGATGTCATTGCAGAGACACATCTGGTGGCAGCGTTTCAGAGCTGGGTGCACTTAACCGCTGCTGTCATGAGGTACATGAGGTACACGTGCATGTTAAAAAAAATAAAGGCCGGACCCATCGAGCGGCTGACAGCGAGATGTTTGTGGTGTTGGTCGATGACACATCTCTCAGAGTCTCTACTGAGATGTCGGTGACACGTGTTAATTCGTTAGGAGAGATCGACTCCTCTGAACACTCATCTCTGAACTGAGAGGGGTTTCTGGTGCATAACTGGTGAGTGTTTACGTACTAGAGGAATAAGTTGTTCACAGAAAAATTAAGTTCGTCACTATCGAATTCCGTTTTAATAGTTTTATTTTGGTTGATTTAACGATGGAACCGGGTGCACGTTTCCTTCTCTGTAACATTTAAGAACAGCAACTCAACGTACTTTAGGGATGATTGATAATAAAAAAGAAAAAGTAGAGGAAGTAAGGCTAATGCAAAACCAAATGAAGTGAAGGAAACATTTAAATACAACATAGAATAAATAGATTTTGGTAGTACGGTAAAATGTTCATTTAAGTTAAATTAACTCGTAATGAAAAAGAGAAATAAAGTAAATACAAAAAACATAAGTCTAAAAAAACAAATTATAAAAAAAACGCAAAATAGAAGCCAGACTGAATGGATTTAAAAATATCAATATTAATGTGCAATGCTCAGATCCTCTGAAAGACCAAAGTGACTCTTTGGAAATGTAATAATAATTTGAGGGATCGATCAGAGGAGTAAAAACCATGACAGTGTACAGAGGGGTTGTATATTGAAAAAATAAATAAAATTGTTACGTCATTCCTGGTTGTGGGTTGGTGCCCCCGCCCCCCTCCCCCCAACAGGACCCCCACAGTGACCTATCTGCTCATAGAGACATGGTCACCTTCATGGAACCTTTCAGAGAGGTGTGATCCACGATGGCAACACCACCACCCACAGGACATGAGCTGTCTGTCTTAGGGTCTATCTGTGTGTGTGTGTGTGTGTGTGTGTGCGTGTGTGTGAGAGAGCAACAGTGTTAGATCTTCACTGCGAGACTTCATGGCCTGTTCATCTTAACTTAGCGATAGTTAGAGATCTCTCGTCATGTTTTAATACTTGTTGAAAATACCCTGCTGAGGATTAACAGCGTGTTTTTGCACAGGATCATGAAACGTCACATAAAAGTAGTTTCTCTGCTTTTACCCTGGAGGTTTAACGCGTTATGTTAGTGATGCATCATTCTGCAAAGTGAAGTTTACACTGGTGAAGCAACAATAAGCATTTTGAGTGGAAGGGGGGCCTTTAAAAAGTATAGAATTTGAAAAGATTTAGTTTGATTTATGTGCATGTATGGGCCTCTTCCTGTTGCCCTCTACTTCCACCTCGAGGTGTTCCTGAAGTGCATTCCGGGTTTTATTCGTGTGTTCACTTGACTACAACTGTACGAAGTCACTTGGCCCATGAACGCCAACGGGCTAAAATCAGTTACACAAGTTACGCTCACACATTACATCCAGTCATTACAGCGATTTACAACGATTCGTGAGTGAAGAGCAAGGAACACATCGAATTGTGAACGCGGCGCTATTTTTAATCTGCTCACAAAGGACATTTAACTCTTTTGATGTGACGAATGCATAGAAAATGAACATCAATCTCCTCATACAGTATAAGCAGTACCATATAATTCACCTTAGTGACAGCTTAATGTGTTATCCACTCAAAAAAAATCTAATACGACAAAAACAACTTGCAAAACAAACATTTCACAGTGGCGTGGTCACGGGTGTGATGTCAGCGCTCAAACTTCTCAGACTTCCACCGTAACGGTTGAGTGACCAGATGACCGCAAGAGGGGAAAAAAAGGAAAAAGACAGGGCAAAGACATCATAGCAGATAACAGCATGCTTTATAAACATTGTGCTTCATTTTTATAAAACAATACAATACAAAAAACGTCTAGCAGTTTCCTGACACCGTGGTTTCCATGTTCACAGGAAGAATTCAGCTTCAATTATACCCAATTTGTATTTCAAATTGCGGAACTGATGTCAAGGCGCAGAGCATATTCACAGTTCATCATTAATACTTTGATATTGTGGGTTTAATCTGTAAAATTTGTTATTATATTACATATTGTCTCATCACTCAAAATCAATTCTCGCCTCTAAGAAAAATAAAATACAGCTCATCCCTCCATCACCTTCACGGTTGGCCTTGGTGAAACTGAATTTATTGCTTCCTATCAAGTGTCAAGCCCGGTGAGGTAAAATCTGATTGTCCTTTAATTCAGTGGTCCCCAACCTTTTTTAGGGGGGGGGGGGGGGGTGTTGTAGTCCCGCACTCTGTGTTCGCTGGTGGGTGAAACTGCCGTGCACGGTAAGAGGACAACTGTATGTCAGTATGTATGTATGTCAGACAATATGTCAGAGGGACGAGCGCACACAATTAGGAGAAAATCCGGTCAATTTTCAAAATAAAACATTTTTCAGAAAAAAAAAATATTTAAGCTTTCTGTGGTGCGGCCCGGTACCAGACGGCCCACGGACCGGTACCGGTCCGCGGTCCGGTGGTTGGGGACCACTGCTTTAATTGACCGTAAACAATTCAGTACCGTCTCCAGCCAGCAGGGGGCGGCAGAGTAACACGGAGAACGCCAGGAGTTGGGAGGAGTTTACTGTTGTTTTAACCCACTGATCAAGAGATGAGCCTAGAACACAACAAGCATATAAGTATATATATATACTGCCAGAAAAAGGAAAGGGAGCTGACCTCTGATGTAAACGGATTTCACGATGATTTGTTAAGTGGGCTCGGGGATCCGCCGACATGATAAGGAGAGACTAACTGTAGAATAACAGTAGAACAGAAGGTTCAGATTGATCACTCAACAGTACTATAAACAACAACAAGGTTTTGATTGCAAAATATATAATACATCTTATAAAGCATATATATATCCTACCTATACAGTATGAGCAATTGAACAGCGGGATCAGTGCACCCCAACACATTTACAAATGATGCATGTTATTTAAAGTAAGAAGCCACCTCTGTAAATATATACACGCAGTCCTTTTCAGACCAAGAGTCTTGTAATGGAAAACACCAGAGCCTAAAAGTGAACATCTGCGTGTACCCATTTGTCACCACACAAATGTGCATTTCGTCCTTTTAGTTGTAGCTTAACCTCCAGTGTCCTGTTTCGTTTCCTCACCATCTTTTGGATGGTAATCTTCTCTCCACCACATCGCACGGTGCTTTACGGTCAAATTGGCAGTGTTGCAGAGTCTCGTTTTATTGTACTCTGTACAAACTCATCATGAGCAAAAAAAAAAAAAAAAAGGCAGAGCTTTTATATTTATATCACAGTAGTGGACAAAAACCCTGACTGTAATTAAGTCTAAATATGCAGTAGGTAGCTGGAACTAATCAAATACATACTGGCAAGTCCTTGGCATTCGTTGAGCACCGCCGGGTTATAAATATTCCTGGTTTGGGGGATGAGAGAGAAAACAACCTCCGATGGAGCACAGAGGTCACACAGCACAGAGACCTTTAAAGACGACTTCCTTGTAGAGAAGAACGATTGAATTGGCGAGAGCTAAGTGGAGGTTAAAGACCGCTGGGGTTTTTTCTATTTGAGTCTATTTGAGATTTGAAGACATCTTTATACTTTAGAAATCCAGGTTTGCTCTGCGTGATGACTTGAGCAGACGACAAATGGGCAATGTAAATATATCAAATCCATGCAGATTTGTCCTTTTCTCATATATACAGCAGTTTGAAAAAAAAAAAAAACTTGAACTGAATAAAATGTCCAAAAAATAACTGCATTTTATGTTCTGCAAGCTCAGAGGTCCACGTCACCGCCTTTCAAACAGGGCAAGAATTCTAAAGAGAGAAACAGAACCACTAGAATCAAATCATTTTCATGTTGAACTTGCGAGCGCCGCCCTGCCCTCCGCTGGCGGCGGGTCCGTCCACCTTCCTGAAGGAGTACTCCACGGAGAAATTGTTCTTGTGCTGGCCTCTCCCTCGACTCCACACGAACAGCAGGATGAAACAGAAGAGCACCACCCCCAGGAACATGATGCAGCCCATGGCCGTGGATATCAGGATGGTCTTGAGGTCCAGAGTGAACTTCAAGAAGACCCTGGTGTCATTCAGATTCGTGTCGTTGAGGTCGCCCGCGTAGTACGTGCGGTTGGCCAGCAGGGCCGCGTCGAGCGGCAGCCCGCTGACCGTGAGCGTGGCGAAATAGGTGTCGTTTCCGCCCGCGTTGCTGGCTATGCAGATGTAGGTGCCGCTGTCTGTCACCTGGGCGTACCGTATCTCCAGTGTGCCCTCTGGTAACACCGTCAGGCGGCCGCTGCTCTTTGTGGTGATGCGGCGGCGCTGGGGCGAGATCCAGAATATCACCGGCGCCGGCTCGCCTTCCGCTCTGCAAACGAACGACACGACCTGCCCCTCGCGGGCCGAGACCTGCTGCAGTTTCCTGTTGCGGATTTTGGGCTTCTGGCAAGTGAAGTGATCGAAGAGGGCCGAGTCGGAGAAGGCGTTCAGGGCCCGTCCCTGCACCTCCACGGGCGACATGCACACAGGGGAGGCGCCGTCGAAATTCAGGGTCTTCCGGCGCTGGAGGATCCACAGCAAGCGGCAGTCGCAGGCCAGAGGGTTTCCGTCCAAACGCAGCGTCTCCAGAGTGTTGACGGACTGAAAGGCTCCCTCCTCCAGGGACACCAGGCCGTTGGTGGAGAGGTTCAGGAGGCTGATCTGCCTCAGACCGCCCAGCGCGTACGGCTGCACCACCGCCAGATTTGTGTTGACCAGATGCAGCTCCTTCAGCCGAATGAGATCCCGCAGGGCCCAGGACTCCAGCACGGAGATGGGGTTGTACGAGAGGTTGAGGGTGGTGAGGTGAGCCAGAATGCGGAGGGCGGAGGTGGGCACAGAGGTGATGTTAGTGTGAGTAATAGACAGCCAAGATAAGTTGAGCCCCTGCAGGCTGTGAGGGGGAACGTGCTCCAGGAAGGGCCAGTGGTCGATCTCGAGGCCCCTCAGGTTTGCCAGCTTACGGAAGTTCTGGTCCTCCAAGGTGGAGATGCTGAGGTAGCGGAGGCGCAGATCCACCAGGTTTTGCAGGTAGGACAAAGACTGGCTGGACACAGAAGTCAGGTTGCACCTCTCGATGGTCAGCTCCCTCAGCCCCACCAGACCCAGGAAGGCTTTGTTGGAAATATAAACCAAGTCATTGTCTCCAACTTCAAGGTTTTTCAAACTTTTCAGGTCTTGGAAAGTAAAGTCCAAAAGAATGACAATCTTATTCCCACTGAGGTCCAGTGATGTTAGGTTCGACAGACGGGCGAAAGCCCCCATGGGGACCAGTTTCAATTGGTTGCCCCTCAGTGAAAGCGACCGCAGGTTCTGCAGACTGGAAAAGGCATTCGGTTCCAGGCTGCTGACCATGTTGTCACTCAGGTCCAGTTTTTCCAGACGTGGATATGAAAGCAGGTCACTCTGCTCCACCCAGCGGAGTTTATTCCCACTCAGGTCCAGGACCTTGGTGTCCAGCGGGATGCCGTCGGGCAGCGAGGACAGCCGCTTACCAAAACAGGACACAGTCTTGAGTTTGGCGAAGCAATCGCAACGCTGGGGACATCCTTGACTCTGGGCGGGCGACACCGTGCTCATCAGTAGCAAGACCAGGAAAGGCGGGAGCCAGCCCAGCTCGTCCCGGCCCGGCCTCGTCCCCATGCCACTCCTTTTTCACGGCTTCCTCCTGCTCTCGAATCACCGGGCCAGAAACCTGAGGAAAGACAAAAGAATGGGATGAAGGCGGACGGCGGGACAGAGAGAATGAGAGGGGGAGACGAAGGGATCGACAGTGAGACAAACTAATTGAACCCAATTTCCCCTCCAACAGCAGCTATCAATCACCCTAAATGAGTGGAATTACTATTATAAACTCTAATTGACCCGACACGGCAGCAAAATTAAAGCTAGAGCTCCCGGATAATCCTCAAAGGAGTCTGTATTCACTTGGCGCTATTTAACTTGCAAAGGGTCGACTGTGCCTTGCCAGCACTCCGGTTTAAAAAGCACATGCCTGCACACACAAAGGAATAACCCGATGTCAATTTCATGTGTGAACTTGTTATTTCCCGCATTGTGAATGAATGTGAAAAATGATTAGAAGCACAATACAGCACTGAGAAATGCACTCAAAGGGTCTATTCCTATTGTGTGAGGAGATATGTTAAACTCAAGAAAATACCAGGATGTAAACAGGCTGAAGGAAACGTGAAACAATGAAAAACAGATGGGATCCTGGTGCAGTATGAGCAGTGTTTGAGTGGACGCCTGACAAGGTCACTCGCCGCGGCACAAGGATACAACTCAGTGCATCACAATACAGCAGCCCATCACATCATCTGCATGGGTCTCTGAGGCATGAAGCTTATCAGGGAGCCTGACCTGCCAACGGGTTTCATGTGTCACACACACACACACACACACACACAGCCCTCTGTTTGCTTGTGGATGTTGGCAGCAGTGGTAGCCCCATTAGAAATGCATTGTAAAATACTAAGTAGTGGGACGGAAAGTAACTCCAGAATGTCCATCTGTTTAAAATAAGGGAGTGTTTTACAATTTAACCCCCCCCTCACCCTCCATGCTCACCTCGTGCCACGGTAACAGATGAGTTCATAACTTATTTAATGTCCTGCACCTCGACACACCTTATATTTTACAGTTCACCCTGGCTCAGAGACGGATATTCCCATTAGCCAATCGGACACTGGAATGGGAGCAGAACTGTGGTAAAAGACTTAAAATGAGCTGAGCTTTGTTAAAGACGCAGATTCAGATTTCTACCGTCAGTCAAACAAAAAGAGGCGCAGTGGATGCCGTAACCACACGCCACACGTGCATTTAACTGTCAACGCCGCAGCCTGACACAAAACTCTTCACACACATTTTGTGTTATGCACTGTGGTCTAATGATATATTTATATTTATATAGGAAGTGTCATTTATATGCATATGTATATAGAGGCAGCTCCTCACAGACGCATTTTCTTTCTTTATTTTTTTTACTGTAGCAGAATATAGTTTTTTTATTTTGGTACTCTCCCTTATAAAAAACAGACGCCCACATTAGCCAATGTCTGTTGATTTCTTGATAATAGAACTTTGTGCTGCTAGTTTCAACCAGAGAAGACGGGAGGCTACAGAAATAATTATCTGAGTAAATATGTTCCATTAATTCTATCGTAAAGTATCTGAATCATGTTCAGTTTGTTGTCGTGGAATGAGACACTGCTCACATCTGGCATCGGGGAAATTGAACCTGAGAATCCTAATTTCCGTCCTCAAATGATATCCAGTTCACTACAACTGAATGTTTTAACACACGAGGAACCCAATAGTATGGAAACAATAGTAAGCAGATTGCATCCGGTTCCTGGTGAAATATTGTGCACCATGCAGACCCTGGATAGAAGTAGTGATGTTGTTCATAATAGACAACAGCTGGCAGCTCTGTGACGTTAATGACCTTTCAAAGTAAAGTAAGGTTCAGCTTTTCTAGGTAGAACATATTTCTGGCAAAAAATCTCCATGGTTACGGCTCTCTGACCAGCAAAGAGGCTCTCGAGGAGTGACGTGGTAATTACAGTTGTGCGCTCAAAGCAGAGCACATATATTTAGTATGTTTGGACATTGTTTGTGATTTCTAAGGCAAAACGTGTCGGTTATTTCTAAGGAAATAACTACAAATTATTTTTTGTACTGTCGTGCGAGACTGCAAATACTTAATACTTAATTTACCTCTATGATGTTTGTAAGCAGTGACGTCTGAAAGTTTTTCCAATACATTTTTTATTTTCCAAGTTTAAAACATTTTTCTAAACCACAGTCAGCGGGTTTCTGAAACAATCAGCGTCCCCCTCCTCCAAACCCCCACCCACTACCCCACATTTTTCAAATGTCAATCACACGAGCCTCTTGTCCAAACGCATATCTGGTAGCAGTCACTCACTCATAAACCCGGAGGCCCCCGACCAGCTGAAGCGCGGCGGGTCAACAAGCAGCAGCTCCGCACAGCAGTCTGGGAGGCTGCTGTTAACTGGCAGTACGCTGCAGTCACAAGTGCCCGGTTGTGGTCTGCGATTACGCAACAGGAGGACGGCCTGCGGGTCACGGAGAGCGGAAGGAGCTGCTTCTCCTCCACGTCCCCCTGCTGCGTTTCTACTTCGGGAGTGTGGGTGGTCGGCGATGTCGGCTGACAGCTACGTGTTAAAAAAGGCAGAATCAACGTTCTGGCTCTGACATGAACTTCAAATGCTACGATGGGCTTCGGAAAGGACAATGCTGTAGGTGTCTCATGTTGTCATGGAGACGCCTGCACCATCTCCATTTACACCCCCCCTGCCTCCCACCAACCCCTTTCCCAGCTTCATACTCTCTTGCATATTCTGCCACTAGACCCTTTCACAGCTGCTGCTCATTTGTTCACCAGCTCTTCAGGAATTATCTAGGTGGGTGTTTTCACGCATATCAAAGGCAGCGAGTACGGTCTTGTTTCTGTAGTATCACCCTGCTGCAGAAGATGGCTTTTGTCTGTATGGAGTCATTACGGTTGGTATATTCTGTGCACTTATCCAGTAGCATAAGGCAAGAGGTGCTTATCATTTGGTTGCCGGGCAACATTAACTGATCCAGTACTTCCTAATGGAAAAAGTGCCTGAAGTTATGATGCATTCTTGAAGTGACTCAACATTGATACACTTTTGTTTATTTTTGTCTTAACAGTTTGCTGTGCTGCCTAATGTAAAATTGCGTATGTTATGATCTATATCTAATTCAAAGACAGCTTATCGACCCGTTTCTTTTCAAAAATCAATTAGAATAAACCACACGGTCATCAGACGTGAGCAGTCTTTAGTCATGAGCTGATAGAAACAACAGGAAATAGGATGTTATCAAGTTTCACAAAATAGCAGCTGTTGACGCAACCAAAGGGAATGATTAGTTTCTTCTAGATTAAGCTTTATTAGAGCCAAGAGGATATTTGGGATTCTTGTTTTAACCAAAGCCATTACTGAATTTTACTCGTGTTTAATCTTTAATGTCATACATTTGTATGATCATCATGTCACCATCTAAATAAATTGTTTATGACCAGCCGGCAGAGAGCCGCGGGCTTTAGACTCACGCTTGTTTACTTAACTGGCTTGACTACGCAACAAAATGGAAAATGACAATTCATTGCTGTATTAAAAATGACAGTTGTGGTCTCACCCTTTAATTGCAACCATCCAAAATCTTGTCACCCATTCCTCCACCGGTACGGCCAGGTGCCACCTGTGTGCAGCAGTTCTCAGCCCGGGTCGTCACGGGACTGCAGAGCGCAGAAAGAGGATGACCTTGTGTTCACGAGTTCCTCGACTGCAGCCCAATTAGTATCCAAAACACTGTGGATACCCGGCGAGTGAGCGAGGGAAGTGTAGCCTGTGCGCTTAAAAAAAATAGAAATAAAAAGCCAATTGCAGGTCAGATAGCAACAGAGCCAAATTTAGAAAGTAAAGAGGGATTTGAAGCTAAAGGGGAAAGGGGCTCATTGAGATGTTCTGCCATCTCTGTAACCCCCCCCCCCTGCCCTCTACCAACCCCACCCTCAACCCCACCACCTCTCCCTGCACAAACCCCTACGGCGTTTTATTTCAGAGGCGACCATTACTCCGTGCGCTATTTTTGTTTAAGCTATTAGGGGCTTGGAAAGGACAGTAAATTGCACTAATGGGCCGCGTGAAAACCCGGTCCTTCTCAGCCGTTTGAAGTGAAGCGCCCACATGTTTCGACATGGGGGCATTAGGACGAGATGAGACAGAGGGCACTGCTGATGCTCGGACAAAATTGTACACATTAAACACGCGCACACCCCATTAACGTATTCATGGCGCTTCTCTAATAAGCCGAGAAGCGCTGGTGTGCGTGTGCGGGGAGGCGAGCGATCTGAATGCAGCCCAGCAGCAAGTACACCGGGCATGCGCGTGTCAAGGTAGACTCAGATACTAAAAGGTTTAGAAGATGATACTCTATCTTATATTCTATATTTACAAAAAAAAACAATTAACAATCAAAAAAACCAGGTGAACTACTGCTTTTTTGGAGGAAAATGCTCACCAGCCCCTGTCTAATACCCAGTTGCTAAGTCACAGCAGTAATGTGATTGTTTGAAGGACTCAACATTCTATTTAGGAGCCTCAAAATACAGGCTTGTACGTAGCTCTCTCCTGTGTATGTGTGTTATCTGTTGCAAGAAAAAAGCTGAGAACAATGGACAGCAGCAGAACGGAGTCGGGTCCATCGTCATACTGTAGGTGTAGCAAACGGCTGACAAATGAGCAGCGGGCTGGTTTGAGAGCGTAGGTGTTGCCGAGCGCTCTCCAGAAAAGGCACACAGGCCGACGCGCAACATCCACAAAAAACTCCTCAAATGGCTGCTCACTCATTTCAACCACGTCTACTCATTGCGCTTTACGTAAGCCCAAACTGTGTGTGTGTGTGTGTGTGTGTGTGTGAATTCCCATTAGAGAGAGAAAAAGAACACATTACTCATGTACGCCAAGGGAAGCCACGGCCGGTGTCCATCGGTGTGTGTAGGGAGACCCTGAAGGCCCTGGCAGTGAACAAACACACATCCTCACACACACCGTGCACTCTGGTGATGGATCGTTGATGCTGGCGGGAGCGGAGTCGCTTGGAGGGATTCTGAGCATTCTGTGTGCATTTATATGAGTATGTACAGGTTTGCCACCCACCTCCCATCTGTGCACAATATATTTTTTCTACTGTATGTACAGATGCTGGAGGACAGCGGCCTGCAAACCAGCAGACATGAGATTGTGTCAGTTCTTCCCAAAGACGATGTCGTAACCTTTTGCACCGTGCGTCAGCAAACAGGTATGTAATGAAAAAAGAAACGGTGCGGGCATCAAGGTGACAGGAGAAGTCAGAAGATGATGGATGAGGGGCATCTTATGCAAACAGTCCACATATTTAATGTGGTTTTGCTCCTGCCCTCCATGATTGAACTGCCGCAGTTAACTGATCAGATATGTCAAAAATTTCCATTACACAAAAAGTTCCAAATAGGGTTTTAATTATAATGGCTTAAAGTTAGATTCTTAAATTTCACTTCCGCCGTAGGCAAAGCACGAGCGGTGAAAACAAAGGACACAAAGAGGTGATTAAGAATGTGTCCTGCCATGTGCCATTAATCTGTAATGAGAGAGAACTGTTTCAGGGCTTATGAACATACAGGTTTCTGCGAACAGGAGGTAAATGATTAAGGATGCAGGGCTGCATGGTCATGTTCCACTGACATGGAGACTTTGACCTTGACTGGAACTTTTTAGACAGAACCTCCAGTCAGCTTGTAAAATGTCCTTTTAAAAAGTAAAAGCTGACAAACGTCTCACAATAATATGCATCAAGTTCTAAAAATATGATCTATGACATTGAGTGATGCACATTACGAGGGGGATTCGAAATACATTTTGTTTATCTAGTTAAAAGTGAAAACGTTTTTTGGGAGCCTCGCCACTCGACAACTCCCAACATGTTGATAGCTTGTACCTCACAGCTCAGAGCTTGTAGCTCACTGCTTGTAGCTTGTTGCTTGTAGCTCACAGCTTGTTGCTTGTAGCTCACAGCTTGTAGTTTGTAGCTTGTAGCTCACAGCTTGTTGCTTGTAGCTCACTGCTTGTAGCTTGTAACTTGTAGCTCACAGCTTGTTGCTCGTAACTTGAAGCTCAGAGCTTGTTGCTCGTAACTTGTAGCTCACAGCTTGTAGCTCGTAACTTGTAGCTTGTAGCTCACAGCTCGTGGCTTGAAGCTCACAGCTTGTAGCTCGTAACTTGTAGCTCACAGCTTGTAGCTTGCAGCTCACAGCTCGTGGCTTGAAGCTCCTAGCCCACAACTTATAGCTTGTAGCTCACAACCTGTAAATTGCAGCTCACAGCTTGTAGTTTGTAACTTGTAGCTCACAGCTTGTAGCTCGTAACTTGTAGCTCACAGCTTGTAGCTCGTAACTTGAAGCTCACAGCTTGTAGCTCGTAACTTGTAGCTCACAGCTTGTAGCTTGCAGCTCACAGCTCGAAGCTCGTGGCTTGAAGCTCCTAGCCCACAACTTATAGCTTGTAGCTCACAACCTGTAAATTGCAGCTCACAGCTTGTAGTTTGTAACTTGTAGCTCACAGCTTGTAGCTCGTAACTTGTAGCTCACAGCTCGTAGCTTGTAGCTCTTAGCTCTTAGCTATCACGACAATGCTTTCTGGTCAGGGCGACTGCATGAGAGCCGTGCAGAGTGGTGGCTGTGAGCTAACCACTGAGTCAAGCTTAAATGCACTAAAAGCATGTCTGTCATCCAAGAGTGGAGAAGCTCGATAACAACACTCGAAGAGAGAGAGTGACTTCATTCTCTTCTCAGGTCAACATTACTCCACTACACCTTTACGTAGCAAATGGCTAATCAGATCATCTGGTCTTCAAGGAGAAACTCACGGATGAATTGTTCACGTCAATCACATTATTACGCAATTCCAGAAGAAGCCGTAGGGTTTCTTTCTTTTAAAATGTTTTAAATAGTGTAAAATATTGTAATTTTTACAAGAATGTGCGCGATTTCTCTGAGCTGCAATCTTTTTAGATATGGGCCAACTTGCGTGTCTTTCAATCGCCTTGTTTAAGTAGTTAAAAAGGTGCTTTTCTTATGCATTGTTCAACAAATATGAGGCCCTCATATTTAAGAAGTGCTTAAACATTGTTTCAAATTAGTCTCCACCGAGTTTGACAGAAAATGGAATAACCACTAGTATCTTCAGTGGCTTCCATGCTGCTTTTTCCAACGCGTTTGACAGCACGCATGCCGCAGGTGATAGGCCCCCTCTCTGAAATCATAAAAGCTTACTCGTCTCCTGCCAATGGGAAAAGAGGTTAGTGGCTATTTTAAGCAGATTTTTGGTATTAAAGAAAAACTCATTTCAGTGACAAAAAGGTACATTATTCACACGGCCCGTGGCTGGGGCGAAAATGTAAGCAATCAAAAGCAAATTATAACACTTATAACACACCGGTGATTTTCTTTTTGTACATTTCTTTCAATAATCACGTCTCCTGACAATTAAAAAAGTTCTGTTGATTGAACTTTGATGAACAACTATTGCTTTTTCACATTTTGTACTGAGGCATGTTCACAGGAGAAGGTTAAAACCAATGTTAGGGTTCCCACACAAACACACCCACACAATCCTGACCCTCCAAGCGCAGTCAGTTTGAGTTACCACAAAGGGATGCACGCCTCAATAGAACATTTAGTTCCATGCCACGGGCCGTCACTGTAACGCGGGGTGACACATCTTCCTCCAAGTCGCATACACACTCCGAGAGATGCAAACTGAAGCCTATAGAAGCCTGAGCAGTGTTATCGTATCGACACCCAACCTCACACACTTTCATCAGCAACGTTGTGTAACAGTAATTCATTAGTGATCTCCGTCAATTCAGCCCTACTAAATGGGTGGGTGAGTTATTTATGCTGTGCTTGTTTATTTCAAGGCCTCATAAGAGTTGAGAGCTCCCTGCAAAGAGACTAATGATGATTAAAAAATTCCAATTATAGTAATTAATGATTCAGATTATATATTTTGGCACTGAATGCCCTCCATTAAGTCAACAGTCATTTTTCTTTCATTGTGTGTTCAGAAGCAATATTGAGCATGTAATCTTTGTGAATGGATCCAGTCCATGCGACGCCTGTACAGCATCGCACCAAAAAAACAGTCCAGCACTCACATTCAAAAAAAGAAGATGTTTTCTTTCATTCAGTCTCAACACACTTTACAAGAAGAATGTAAAAGTACACTAACAGTGTTTGTGAATGTTTCCGGTCTTTATCTGTTCTGGTTTCATTCAAACCGGTATCAATATTACTTACGAATTTGGTCCAGCTCAGCGACAGTGAGCGATACTTAGTTTAGGACACCCCAGGATTTACTGCCCCGCCATCCCGACACACCTGTCTTTATCCTCTTAAAACGCACCTGCCTGTCAGCGACAAGCTGCTATATCAAACAGAGAAATGCCTGGATGCTTTTATTTTGAAGCCAGCGAGGGAACGAAAACCTGCACACCCAACGATTCCTGAATTTAGTCTTTAGTTCCCTTCTGATTAACTGAGACATGTGTTTATTTGTCAAAGTCTGTAGGAACACCCAACAACTAGCATGGACCCAGTATCCAATAGTGCTCCTATGGGGGGGGGGGGTAGATTTATCCCCAAAATGTCAAAAACTATACGTTTAAGTTGCCTATGGTGCATTTTTTCTAAACATCACGCCATTTTGTGACCATTCACTCACTTTTAAAGCGTGTGTGTCACTTCTCTTAAATGGCAGCCCTGTCATGTTGGCAGAAAATAAATAAAAAAAGGCCACCGTCAAGTCATGTGGAACACTTGGTTTTGGACAGGATAATACGGGCGTCACGGTGGAACAACGT
Organism: Gasterosteus aculeatus; assembly: GCF_964276395.1. Classification (NCBI taxonomy): domain Eukaryota; kingdom Metazoa; phylum Chordata; class Actinopteri; order Perciformes; family Gasterosteidae; genus Gasterosteus; species Gasterosteus aculeatus. The sequence goes on along the minus strand of NC_135695.1, from coordinate 19,187,132 downwards.
CGCCGGTCAGCCACCCGTTTGACAGCCAGCTCGCCGTACGGAAAGGCTGCCACTGGCATCCAGCGCATTAAATGTCCATTCTGTCTCCAAGCCCCTGTGATCAAAGACTGTCAGTCAGCCGGCGCTCTCCTCTCGGGCTACTCCCTTGACTTCAGCCGGGATGAGAAGCGGCGGGCCACCGGGACGGAAAAGGCATAATTGGGTGGAATTGGTAGAAAGGACAAACCGATCCAAACGTTCGTTTGTCCGTGTCCAAATCTTTTGGGGATGTTTTTCAAAAGAAGGAATATGAAAGAGAATTTAATATTAGTTTGCTGGCCTGATTTGGTCTGGCAGTAACTGGTGAATTGATGAAATAACACAACCCTCTTTGAAGGCATCGGGCCCATTGAACAGTGAGACTTGTGTCCTTGACAGCACGGTGATTCAACGCGAGGTGTAATGACGTGAAAAGTACAACCATCGCTTTGCGAATCTTAGAACTGTAGAGCAAACGGCTGCTTGTCACACCGTCAGTATACGTGGGACCTGTTCAACCTATTAGACATTACCCTCTTTTATTTCCATTAGGCTGCCCGGTAAAATAGAGCAGCAATTTAAAGCAGAAGAACACTTCTGTTGTTTTCTCATCCTTCCCGATTACTTCAGACACAGCAGACCTAAATAATCACAATACATCAATATTTATTGCAAAAAGAACTGTAATTTGCACATTTTTCACATAAAAAACAGCAAGTCAAAGGTAGTCGTGAAGCAAATTCCAGTTTTTAAACACAATGTAACTAGAGAAGGGATCTTCCATCCAAGCATGAACACAGTTAATAGAAGAGTCATTTTCTCAAGCTCAAATGATCAGCCAACTGCTTTGGCAGCCAACCTCCTCATAAAAGGAGCCCTACGTGACCTAGTTTGTCTTGTAAATACACAACTACAGCTGCTTAATCGATATCACAGCGGCACTTTGCGGTTTCACTTAGATTCACCGCAGGCCCCGGCGTCTGGCACCGACCCACGGACCAGAAAGACAAAGTCGTCGAGAGGCGGAGGTGAGAGTGATGATCGGTATCTCCGCTGGCATCTACTTCCCGCCCCGGCTGACCCCGGGCCCGCCGTGTCACGGGCCATCACTTCAGCCCGTCGGGGCGCTTTCTACGCCAATTGGCTCGACTCCCCGTCGCTCTCTGGCGCCGCCCGCCACACGTCCAGAGAGAGGCAGAGGCGGGACGCGTCAAGCCCGAATCACACAGTCGCACGCTGCTCTGCCTGCACGCATCGCGTCCCCCCGACAGACACGCAAACACAGATTTACGCTTTACACTCGAGCACGGATGAACGCACCGAGATACAGAAACAGACGGAGCGGCGTGCAAAGTCCTCAACCCGCTGAGGAATGTGTGTGAGCTGTATTTTAAAAGGTTAGTGTGTTGTGGGACGCTGACCTTTAGAAAAACATCCTTTTGTTTGCCAACATCTCTGGATGGGGAGCAGCTAAAGATCAAGCTACAACAAGGGGGGGGGGGGTAAACAGACTACGGCACATCACGCGCATTGTAAAAAGATGCAAACTACTCTATATTCCGACCCCGACACTCTTCCTTGTCCTCTTTCCGCCCCTGAAGGTCGAGAGACTTGTGGAAGCACCGTAAGCCTAAATCTGCTGGAGCCCGCTCTAATCCTCCTTGAAGGCCCGCGGGCTCCCCACGTCCTTCTCACTGGCTTCATTAAAAAGACCCCCGTCCTCTTCTGCCTCGCCTTTCACTGCCTGCTCCTCAACCGGGCCCAATTACACCCCGGTTATCTGGAGTCAACGGGTATCCGAGAGGGCCGCTCTCCTTTTCGCTGCCTTCCAGAGCGGGAAGTGAGAAATGTTATCAACGCAAAAGAAGCGACGTCACCCACTGACAGTCGGAGTCAAACGCAGCGGGAGGGAGGGGGGGGGGGGGGGCTGCAACCCGAGCGCGCGCTGTGTAACTATATACAGTGCATTGGGCATCCATAGTGACTCATTTCTCAAAAACTTTTTACATGATTGGCGGGGGGGGGGGGGGGGGGGGGTAGAGTTTCGGGCGGGAATCTAATACTGCCTTTGAGGTCCCTTGGGAAGGAAGTGTGACTGGTGAAGCGAGCCGGCGGGGCTGCAGGGGGAGCGGAGAGCAATTTGAAAGTAATCCTCGGGCCTGGCCGGCGGTGCCGCTGCTGCATTCGCATCTATTCATAATTTATCACTCGACAGCAGTGAGGTGGGGAAAGTTCTGTCAGTGCAATAAACCAGGAGGAAACGTCTTTGAAAGGCACTGATGGAATCGGGCCGATCAGCCCCCCCCCTCCCGCCCCCCCACTGAAGGTACCGGAGGTGAGAGCAGGGGAAACGGGGGAGAGATGGGAGTCCACGTGTTCCACATCATATCAGATCCAACAGCAGACCATCCAGACTGCTCAAGAGATTAGGCGACTGAGCAGCCGTCGGCCGGACATGAACACGCAGGCGTCTCTTTTGGGACCAAGAAACCGAAATGTCCTCCAATTTGGAGGCATTTAAGCTTTTGACCAAATGACCGCAAAAAGGACATTTTGATACCAAGTTGATACAGCAAAGATGTTAGCAACCACGAGGCAACGTTGTCTAAAGTCTAATATTTAACGAACGCTTCGGTTCACTCGCAAGTTGATGAAAGAAAATCTTTCCTTTTTAATATGTGTAATAGAAAATAACGGCTCGTCACTCATGTGACAATTTCCAGATATAGCCTTCGGCTGGCTGCTTTTTTGGCATTGAGTAAGTAGTATTATTGTGTTCTTCAAGGCGCTACGATGCGATGCAGCTGGAAATGGAAATCTCACTCCAGGATGCAGGAAGTCCTCAGCCGATCGGTACCGACAGCTAAAGTCATCCGGGGAGACTGATGATGACCGAGACGACGGATCACACTCACTGAGCTCAAGTCAAGCAGACAACATTATGAAAGATGAAACCGGTTAATGAAACAATAAAAATAAAACACACACAGCTGGTCTAGTGACAACGTACCCTGCAAACCGCCCAGGCGCTTTGGTTTGTCGAACAGTTGAATTATTCCATTTCATACCGTGACGACACGAATGCACAGATACAATACGTTCCGCAACGTGGGAAGCATCTAATCCAATGCAGCCGCAGAAATCTGAAACTACCGTAACACGATGCCAGCGGGCGTCCGTGACATCTGCGTCGCCCCTCACGTTAACGTCAGTGTGCACCGACTCTGAGCAGCTCATCATTTTCACCGAGAAGCGAGGAGCCGTGATGCCAGTGTGTCTCACGTCACCTCATGTAGGTCGACTCATCAAATCCCCGCCGCCTGTGAAACGGGGATGCGCGTCTCTTTTCCTGCAGTTCTAAGAACATTAAAAAAAAAATGACACGGATAAAAATGTAAATGTGGATGTCAAACTGCTTTTACAAAAGGAACATTTTGTTGTGTGTATTGATTTTTATTTCCCGTCTTTTATCCTTGTTTCTTGTAATGCCATCAAACATTAAGATTTGGATTTTTGATTGGTTCACGTGTGCGGTCGACATTGTGCATCAGAGCCGGCACAGGGGCAGCACTGCGGTTACGGCCTGATGGCACGCTGATGAAATGTACTGAGCCAGCCGGCTGTGTCCATGTATTGTTTCCGTCGTCCATATTCCCGCTCGGCCCGTTTGTGTGGCCTACTTCACTCTACCGGCCTCTTGTTCCTCTGTTTCCGATGGGAATGGCCGCACTGCCCGGTCCACTGGCGAGATGAGGCGCGGCTCAAATGTCACCCCGTCCGCGAGGAACGAGTCAAATCACTGGAGGGAAAACAGCCTTCATGTCAACAAACAGGGCGATAAATAATCAAATCTGGCGAGACAGAGTGTACGTGCATGTTTTCCGTCCTGTGGCGCTGAGCCCGACAATGTGAGAACAAGGCGATGTTTGAGATTCTGGGGTAATTAACCGAGAGTATTAATTACTGGAAGAATTCTGAAGCAATTATAGGATCTCGAGCAACACTGCTGGCGCTGGATCAGTTCTCCCGGCACAGACAGAGAGCCTTGACAGTCAGCAGCCAATTGTGGATTAATCTTCAAACATCAGAATCGCGTTCAGCGCGTTGCTCAAAATCCCCGCGGATAATCGTTAATTTGTAAAAATCACAAATGCATCAGTTTTTCCAAAATTTCCTTTTTGTGGCGCTTAAATAATGAGGGGAGCGTCTGCTTACAGCAATGAGCTGTAAGTAGGAGTCCTGTATCTGTGCCAGGTCTTCTGAGAGACTAGCTAATGCAACAACGAGCGTGTTGGTAAAATAAGTCTGAAGCGGCGAGGAGGTGGCGGAGAAGAGCGGCGGCGCGCACAGCGGTTCTGACCATGAACGGAAAAAAAAGCGAGGAGACTAAAGAAGGAGCGGGGTGCCTTCAAACATTTATTAGGCACGAGAAAAGCATGGCGCCGGCTTTTGCAAAATACAATTGGAAATAGGAGCAAAGGAAGAACAGAGAGATTTTTTTAGCAGAGCGACAGATGAAAGCAGAAAAACAGTGATGTGAGATGGTTTAGGGAAGGTGATGAGGGATTATACGTCCTGACGGAGCCCGGAGGAGGACATTAGACATGGATTTCTCAAAAGTGAGGCACTTCAGACGAACATAGACTGTGTGCATGTGTGTGTGTGCATGTGTTGTCAGATGGGTGGTTGACAGCCACACTCTCTCTCATCTCTCTGGAGTAAATCTAAACCGAAGACAGATTCCATCAGCTCCTGCTGCTGTCCGTGATACAACGCAGGCTACCAGCGGCGCCTACGAGGGGGCCGGATAGACGACAGCAAAAAATAAAATCACAAAAACGCACCCAGAAATTCCGCTAAATGCTGGATTTGACATACGGCCTCTGCGCTGAGGCTCTGCGGGGAGTTAGAAATGAACCGTGGCAAATGACACAGGCTGTCAACTCCTTTGATGAAGGCTGAGTGGGAGCAAACAGAAGGAAGGTGGAGGAAGGAGGAGCAGGAGCAGATTGAGGATGGAGAGGGGAGGAGAGAACGACTCAGCCGCTCTCCCTGGAGGACTCGGTGAGGAAGAGAGGGATGAAGAGGCACCGGGAGGAGGGGCGCTGAGCCTCAGCTCATCACGCAGAGCCTCCAATCCCCCGGAGCGAAAGCCGAGTCACTACGGCGCCGACCTCAAATAACTCTTCAGGGAAAATTTACCCCTGAAGCGAACTGCTAATGTCCACGATACCCGAGTGAGGGATGAGCCATCTGTGTCCTCAAAAGGGTCCATGACACGGCATCTCAGCAAGTCTAAGAAGGATTACGACATCATGGCTGGCTGCCATGTGAAGGGGCCTCTTTAAAGTCTCTTTACGGACAGCTATGGGCATCAAGTAATTGGGCCCCGGCCTGCACGCTGAACTTGGATCTCTTCTGACATCCCACAGGAACTCTGCATTGGATGTGCTGGGATGAAACAGCATGCTGGAGTCAGAAAACACACACTGCACCGCCCTTAAAAAAAAAAAAAGGAAAAAAAAGAAAAACCTCGTCCATGCAAATAGACGCAACCGCAGCTACATCCTGACATACAAATTATTCACGGGGCTCTTTTGGAACTGTTTACTGTGACGCACGCGCAGCCTTCCAGACACCGAGAAAGTAGAGAGATCCATCGAAAGAGGTTCTGATGTTCTGAATGTTTCACTGCAGCCGAGAAAAGCGAGAGGCGGTTGGGAGGGTGCACAGAAAATTCTTTGAAAAGAAAGCCATGGGCGTGCACCACGGGTCAGAGGGAAAGGGAAGCGGGCAGAGATGTCTTTGAAAGAGACATGGAAGGTTCTGACAGCGCACCGTAGGCCGACTGTCAGGCTGGCAGGACGATCAGTGTTTCTTGGAAGAAAAAAAAAAAGATGAATAATTCATCGCTAACCAATGACAGGTTAGCAAAGACAACACGGATGTCAGCCCCATGCAGCCGCGTCTCCACGAGCACTGAGGCAATGTGACAGGAGGCCATTGAAGACACACAGATGCATTCGTGCACGTGTGCAGAGAGGATCCACCGATTGTGATCAATGCAGACAAGGACAACCCCATACGTCCCCGAAACAGCGCGCAGAACGCCTCCGCAGATTAAAGTGGGCCAAGCGCGCACAGTGCACATGCAGTTATTTCGCGAGCAGAGCGTGGCCTCTGTAATACCTTCAACACAACGGAACGAAAAAACTAGCCAGCGCAGGGAGTCAGTTCAGAGGAAAAGATCTAGAGCAGACTTCCTCTGATGGAACGCCTCCGACAGGCAAAACAAAATCCATATGTTCCACCGGAGACAGAGAGCGAGGGAGAGGAACACAAGAGCACGGAGACGAGGGAGGAAGAGCTCCATTTAGCACAATCTCATCACAGCCATCTGTCACAGCTGCACGTGGACACACATACAGCTGCGGATTCGTTACTTCCAATGATGGAGAAACAAAGCGACGGAGATTTTACTTCCAGGCTTTGACATCCTTTTCAAAAGAGAAGCTGGAACAAGGCTTTCGTCTTCAAACGTACCCCCCCCCCCATCCCATCCCACCTCTCTGGGTGCGGCATTATAGTAAAAGGCTCAGTTGTCACATGCCAGAGAGGCTCACAAGTCAAAGACACGTCCCGTGTCTCTTGGGATCGTGATGAGCGTTCTGTAATCCGCCGCATGCCGTCCGGTCTGCTTCTCAAACAGCAGAGCTGTATCTAAGGAATATTCTATTAGCATACCGTGCAGGCATTAATTGGACGTATGGTTTACTGTCACTTTAAACAGGCCTTCTGAAATGCTGTATGCAAAACAAGTCTATTTTGCCTTTGCAAATGTATATATCATGGAATATAAAATACCATTACTAATGGAAACAGGAAAATATTGCTTACATTATTGGGCATGCAATAATAACTGTAACCTATGTTTCCATAAGAGTACAACTGTATTGGGTACTTATCCAAATCCAAGGACATCTGCTGCATGAACAATATGATGCCTGATTCTAGTCCTGTGATATAAAACCAAGCATAGGCCAATTATCTCCATTAGTTTGACATATTATCATCCAAGAAGAGTGAAGCTCTTTTTAAAGGGTATTGATAATAGAAACCACGGTATCATCTTCTAATCAGTATTCACAACTGCCACGTTAAACATTTTCCCAAAAGTGAAAAGGTCACTTTGAAAATATCCAACCAGCTCAAATCAACACCCCCATAATGAAATAGCGCGTTGCGCCTTTCGTCAGCTGGCAGACGACGTCCAACTAGAAGCTCATTAAGAGGAGTGTAGTTCCTAAAACATCTCAAACAATGAGTCAAATCATCTCTCGCGTGCGTTTAAGCAGCTAGCAGTAATTTGTTAGCTACATGCTAGACGGTCAGCTGGTGTTGCACGGAAATGTTCTCATTTGGGGAAACAAATGAACAGTATCCTGCACATGTGTGACTAATATAAATAACAGTCCAGCACATAACCTGTGAAACAGCAAATGTTCCTTTTCACACTTGTTCAGTCTTACGGCCAATCTGTTTTCTTATTTCCTCTGTGCAAAGCTAAGCTAACCAGCTGCTGGCTATCACCATGTCAGAGAGCTGTTGAGCTTCTCATCCAATGTTCCGTCAGATAATTGGGTTTGACAACGCGGCGCAGAACCTCCTGGATCCTGTACAGGCTTAATTCTCTTTCATGCGTTAAAGCAAACGACCAAACGCACACGGGAGCCAGAGAGCTGCACGTAAAAGGGACACAAGCGGAGAGAGCAGATCAAGTTAAGTGAAACGGAAGGACCTCTTATCCCCCGCTTCCGCGCGTCTCCACTTCAGGAAAATTATTTGATCAACCGGTTTTCTGTTTCATGTTCAGCGTGCGAAGAAGGAGATAAAAAGGGGGCTTTGGTTCTGAGAGATGGAGGAGCACTGGGGGGTTAAGGGCCGGCGTGAAGATGCAAAGACCGGCTCTTTAATCTTCATTTACACTAACGGCTCAGTGGGACATTCAAAAATGGGTTCACTGGGTTTGAAGACGCACTTGCTGATGAGGAGGAGAGAGGGAAGGAGACGATGCTTGAGAGAGCGCCATGAACCAAAAACACGCGTATCTTGATCTGAAAGCGTCGCCATCATCACTCTCCTCCGCAAACTGAATGCGTCAGCTGATTCAAACACGCTGCTCCGGACGACAGGAGCCATTAGAGGAATGATTAATTAATCATGGATTTAATACCCTTGCTCAGTGGTAAGCGGATCTGACCACAACACGGAAAGTTCATATGTTTAAGTCGGAGTCATTAAGTGGGTTTCCGGGAGTGAGGTTACTTTATGAAAATAAGAAAATGCCACTTTTGATCAACCGAGCAAAGCAAAATAAATTAGGGGAGGCCGTGAGAGGTGTGTAAATACGTGCGTGTGCACCTACAGCCGTCTATATTTAATTATATTTCAAATTACAGGATGGTTTTTGGCCAAAGGCATTAGAGGTTTTCAGTGTTGAGGAAAGATACAAATGCATGACGATGAACGTGTGCGTCGTACTTTAGACAATGTCAGCATTACAACAAAAAATAAACTCCATTTCATCCGTTGCTCCAATCTTGTAATGAGTTCACCGAAGACGGCTCATTGAACAGACAACGGGGGGGAGACGGCGGCATGAAGGTTGTGTGTAACCTGAGTTGACCCACAGGACGCAGCTGGTCCGTTGAAAGGGCTCAATGAGAACGAGGAGCCGCGTCTGCTCGGTTCAGCTGCTACCAAATGTCTTTAATAACGGAGCGCGCGAGGAAGCACGGCGAGTTTAATACCTGTGGAATCCATCACTTGGTTAATATTAAGCAGAAGACCCTCCGAATTGAGGCTTTATTCGCAAGGGATGTTCTTTGGAAAAAAATATCGCCTCTTTTGACAAATTACACGTGAAGTTAATGGTGTCACGGTTGGAATAAATGGTTTAAAGCCAACGTCTTAATAAACTGTCTCAATCGGCGTAGCTGTCCATTTGGAGCAGAAAAACATTTTTAGCTCTGGGGATTGAGAGAGGATGAAAACCACCTTTCAGCGTTCACTGTTTACTCTGAAGGGAGGTCAAGTTATGTCCGATTGCATCACACCATATTGATTCGCTGATGCAGCTGCAGCGCAAAATGACTGAGAAGGACTCAGTTAAGGATCAGGAGTCGTCTGGGTGCAGGTGTCTCAATTCCTTTCCTTGCCTCCTCTCCTCGGATCTCAGCCCTCCCTCGCTGATATTAACGGAGGAGGAGGTGAAGGGACGGAAAGGAGAGAGGAGTCAGAGACAGATAACCGGATGAGACACGCCGTCAATGAGATATGACGGTACGGCGCAGCTGCAACATCTGCTCGCCGTCGCACTTCTGCTGCCTGTCACAGGCTTTTCTCTCCTAGAGATGCATTTCGGGGATCGAGACACCCTTAAAGGTGGCTCGCTGAGATGGATTTCCGGGGGGGCACGGCGACGAGAGAGGAGACGAGGAGGCTCCAAACGCACCGGATAAGTTGGTTATTTCGCCGTCCTGCCGCGTGGGTGTCGATCGTACGAGATTATTCGATAGAAACAGCAGCGCACTTCATTCAGAATCAGTCAATCGACGTCTTGTGTCAGCACTAACGAACCCGCGCTGTGTGTGACGTGTGTGCTGGCTTAGGATGGTCCCTCATGACAGGAGCATTTGACTCCATTTTCTCCAGCTCTCTCTCCGTCGAGATGGACGATCCAAACCGGGGAACATTGTTTTACGGCTCCTCGAGCCGCCAGCAGCAAAAGAAATAGATAAAAGGAAATGAGCCGGAGAGAACGGCGAGTATATAAACAGCCCACTTCAACCCTTAGAAGATGGTCTGTGGTGCGTGACTTCAAATATCAGCTCACTTAAGCCCAAAGCCTGTAATTATATGTCAGTGTAGTGAACATAAATGAATGTAACCAGTTCTGTTCACATTGTTAAAGAATCCCCGGGTCGTACTGTAGTAACCACTGTCTACCTACACTCCTGGGACCCCTCGGCTTCCCTTTTAGTACTTATGTAAGACTACGGTCGTCTCAGCGCTCATTCTTCCATCCGCAGACCTCGGAAAACATGAAATATGCAGCATCCGGAGATCAAAATCTCGTCTCTGTCACCCCTCTGCTTCCTCTCCGTATCTCATCTGTTCCGCTCCGGTTCCCGCTGAGCCGGTCCAGTAGAGTCACACGGGACCTATCATCGGCTTAAATGAGCCAATTTGGTTGAGATAAGACTCCTGCGAAGCATCACGGAGGAGTGAACCGGAGGAAAAAGCATTCGGCCAGATTAGGAAAAGTGGAAGACAGACTAGACGGAAAAAGTCAGAGCTTGAATGAGTGTTGAATGACGCTGTGGGACTACGGCAGCGTATTTAATCTGCCGTACAATCTATAAATGGACTCCGCTGTATGTACCATAGAATACTTTTGTGGTGGTGAGTGGTAGATGTACATTTTCTCAAGGGAAACTGGCAGAAATTGAATCATCTTCCAAAAGACATTCAGAGGAAGATAAACAACCTCCTCGACACCAGAGCCCATCAGTCTGCTTTATTGTTCCGACCAATAAACGGCCCTGATGGAGCCTCCATTTCTCACACGCCAACGTCAGTGACTTTGAATGAACTCTTACATTAAAATGCGCGTTTATAATTCCATTCACTCCTCGTCAAATTCAGGCAACGGGCCGTGGGTTCTGTGTGTGCATTGAAAGTAACGTCATACGCAGCCCCGGTTCTGCACACACACACACACACACGACACGACGCTACTGCAGACAATCAGCAACCGTATCAGGAGGGAGGCAGCGAGGGCGAGGAGGGGGCTCCAATTGTCCTACTCCAAATCGAATCGAAAAATAAGTATTTCACCGGCCGTTTCAACGCCTTGGTTCGAATCGTTCCCCCACGAGGCAGCGACTCTTTTACCACACGGCCTCCGACCGGCAGGGGGTCACGTGGTGAGCGGCTCAGCCAGAAGGAGTTAAAAAACAAATATCCATTTATTGGGTCCGCTATGACAATCCGAAAAGGTCACGCAACTATTGCAGAGTGCGAGGGAAAGCAGTCGGCAACCGAGCAGAGAGCTGAAAGTAGCGATAACGGGGGTCGGAAAAAGATAAAAGTATGATGTAAAAGTGGGAGTAATACAACTGCAAACTGATTGTATAAAAACTATATTGACCCTTTCACGTTAGTTTCCATATTTCAGAAAGATCTTCATCCATGCACACATTTGGCATGTGGTAGTGTTGGCTGGTGTGAGGTAACCAGGTGGGGAAATAAAATACTTGCAAGGCCCAAACATTCACTAAGCTTCATCTCAACCTTTATAACGGCCTCCACTCTGCTGCTCGAGGCAGGTTTGGGTTTGAGGTGATGTCACCATGGAGCGCAGCGCACGGCGAGATGAGAAGGTGAGTGTGGGCGGAGTAACGGACGACGCTTAACAGGCCCGACGGAACAAAGCACTCAGAGGACCACACAGGCACATCAGCACACATTTCATTACTGACACGTAAATCTGTCACATTGTGAGGCTAAGTGGCACCTCGGGTGCCAATAAGTGCTCTTGTGTAATTGCGTTGACTTCAGTGCTGGTTTTGTCGTCACTTTTGAGACGGAAGCCGCTGCCGTGGCTCTCGACAAGCAGGCTGGAATCCGTGAGGCAGAATAAAACCTCACCAGCGCAACTTCAATTCCGATATCACGAGAAAAAAAAAAAGAAAAGTGAATTATTAAAGATTATTTTTGTACAACAATGGCAGCCAAAAGACGAGCAACATCTAAAAATCTAGATCCAGATCACACACAACGTTTTACTTTAATTGGATGGGAAACCAAAACCCGCTTATGCCTCAGTCATTGCAGACAAGATGCGAGCTACACAGGGTACGGTTTTAATTACTTAAGTACAAAAAAAAAAGAATTAGAAGATGCTCAATTCAGCAGGTTAGTGAATTTCTGTTTTGCTGTTATTCATTCCAGCACCCAGAGAGACAAACATCTGGGCTTCCCACAGTTAAATGAGCAGGATCAACTAACATATTCAGATTTAAAACTCAGCTCATAGGAAACACTTTCCTGAATGTTCCAGAGTAAAAGAGAAATAAACCACCGGTGTATTACTTACTTTGCCCGTCCGCTGTTGCACTAAATTAAGTGAATTCAAGTGAAAAACCTTATTTTAAATCCTTTTTTGATGCAAAGATGTTTCCCCGAGCAGGAATGTAAAGCTGCGGCTGCTGATGCAATTTCAGATAATAAAGTGCTGCTACATTTTAATTGATTCAATAAGAATCTTTTTTCAATGCAAAAATGTATTGTAGCGTAGAATACGGTGAAGGCAGAAGTCGGCTCTGTTGGTTTGATTTTAGGTAAAAAGGTTTGTTACATTGCAAATATGTCTATAGGGGGAAATGTAGCACAACATGTTTGTGACAGAAGTGTAAATGTGAACGTGCAATAAAAATATATACATGTCCATTATTATCGTGATAAATGATCATGATCTCAATATTGATCGAAAATGAGGTGATTAGCATCTGTGTGTAGTGATACACTAAAGTTCTCTGCTCCGTAAACCAGGGTGGAAACACCCATGAAGGTTTTACTCCCCATCCATCTCTTTTTTGTCACTTTCCAGCCATCGACCTTCTGATCCTGCACCCAAAATCAATCACGGACAAAATATCGCCACCATAAAATGCAAAGCAACTGTGACGTCTATTCTCCAACAGAAAGACAGTTACGCAATCGCAGTTGTAATGTACATTATTTACATTATGCGATGCATGCAGGCGTCGCGTTGAAGGATCGCCGGGTCATCGTCGAACCGCAGTCCGTGACAGTCGGGATGGAGATGAAAGCCGAAGTGGAAACACGGAGGAGAGAAGTGAGCAGAGTCACGCAGGGATCGATCACAGGCCGACCCCCATTCTGCCCCGCGCTTATATCATTACAACCTCATTTAGGTAACCAAAGACACACATGCACGCGCGCTCACAGGGAGGCTGTGCGCGCGTGGATGCAAAACAATAATAATAATAATGATAATAATAATAATAATAATAACAATAATAACCTCAAGGATGACGAGATTATGAGACCCGATGTCCATTTGAGTTAGAGAGCAAATCGATCAGCCGGGACTGCACCACGACCGCGGGTGGTTTAGGGGGGTTGGGGGGTTGAGGGGGTTGGGGGGGGGGGGGGTGAGATCTGAAGCTCATCAGGTCATCGGCGTAAGTGAGCGAGAAAGACACAATGAAGCAGCGGAACGGGAAAAGAAACGCCAGAAGATCCACGTGCGCGGTCACTTTGCGCTCAGACCTCTTGTGTCAAAGTGTCCCACGGCACCAAGTGGAGTGCACGCGAGTGCGTGTGCGTGTGTGTGTGTGTTCGTGTGTCAAGTTTGCTCACCCAGGACTAGAACTTGCCCGGCACTCCTCTCACATCTGCACGCCCGGAGGTGCTTTGCTTTGGGTCCGTGCGGGATAATGTTGCTCCTCCCGGCACCGAGCTACCACCTCCTCCTCCTCCTCCTCCTCCTCCTCCTCCTCCTCCTCCTCCAGCGGCAGCAGCTGGACCGGATTGGATTCGCTCACCTTCCCCGCTCCGTCGCCTCTTCTCCTGCAGCCGAAGGATCTCCGGCCCCCCGGGTGGAAGTGTCCGGCTCCCCTCTGCTGTGCGCCGGGTAGGAGCTCCTCTCACAGCGGGCTCCCGGCTCTGCGTCCCGCGGACACGTCGAGGTCTGCCACCGGCAGCCGGCTCCGACTGACGGTGCTCTGCTTATGGGATTGCACGTGTGTGAGTGTCCTGGCATTTGTGTGTGTGTGTGTGTGTGTGTGGGCGGGAGGGATGTGGCGCGCAGTGTGTGCGTGTGTTTGTGTGTGTGTGTGTTGGTTTGAAAGAAGACCCGACTGCTGTGCATAAAGGCTCATCTGCGCTGTTGCTGCTCGCTCTCTCTCTCTCCCTCTCTCCCTCGCTCTCTCTCTCTCTCTCTCTCTGACTCTGTTTTGTGCTGCATTCACGTCCTGTGGGGGGAAAACGGAAGACGAGTTCCCTACTTGAGAACTCAGCTCACTGAAGCCTTCAGGTGGTGGGTTGATTACACTCGGCAGCGAGATTCCATATGGGACCAAGTTGTTTTTCTATATTCTCAAATAAATGCACGGAAATGTTGAACAATATGTTTTTATATTAATGCGATACGCTAGGCAAGCAGAAATGTGTAAAGTTGGTTATTAACCCAATCTTTCCCTTCACCCACAGATCAAATGATCGTTAACACTTGATTAATGGCTAATTGGCCAGCCGGTTGGTTTAATCCAATATTTTTATTATTATTCAGAAAAGTGCTAAATACTTACAACCAGTAACAAGTTGTGTTCCAGCAAACAGTTAATTCAACTCTGTTTTGTCTCAACATCTTCCTGAGGGAGATATCTGGCCATTCAGCTGCTAAAGGCCGCCGGCTAGTCATCAGCGTCAAGTCACAAACACCTTGTTTTTAGAATTGTTTTCCACCGTTGCCTGAGAGGGAACTCAAAGAGAGTCCATAAGAGCAAAAACAATGAGAGCAAACACACTTTCTCCAGTTCTCTCCACAAAGCCTTTACACGACAGCGAGATATCAACATATGGACCTAATGAAATACATCGCATTGGATTCATTCTGTGGACTGCTTTTCAATCTACACATTTCAGACCACCAGCTCGACAGCGACCCCTGACACACTGAAACTGGATAGATGGTGGCGGCGAGCCGCGCCAGGTGGTGGGAACCGTTATAGGCCGCCGACGGGTGGATTGTATTTCGTAGATCTCCCTACATGGGACCGAGGCCCAAACTATTTGCGATGCAATTTCAGACTAAATGACTTGGGAGAAGTTCTTAACCTCCACGTGGCGAGGACGACAGATGGAATAGCAGAAACGCCTCGCAGAGGTGAATTGTGTTTGGTGTGGGAACGCTCCTTTGTTTTCTTTGAGCAATCACAGTGACGACGCTGATAAATAAAACAGGAAGTGATGTCTCTGCAGTTTTCGCTCGATCGTTAATTAAATAAAACCGCGGGGGTGTGGGGGGCTCTCTGTTTGAGGCCGAGACAAAACGGATTCAAAGGGAGACGGAGCGCTTCGCAAAGCCGATGACGACCTCGAAGGTTCAACACTGACCTCCGGGTTGTTAGCGGTCGTTGCACAGAAGAAAAAAAAGCATAATGCTGTTTGAATCGAGGACATTAAATACACCAATAGTCGATAAGATCAGATTACATGCATCATTTTTAAAGGGATACAAGTCTCTTCAATAAAGACTCTTAAGTGGACTCAGATGGCGACAAGGATTGGGAGACTCGCACTCCTTCAGGCCTCCTCACACATCTTTTACATTTCATTGCTGCTTCTGTTTTTTTTCCAGACAGCATAAATCGGCGCCGGAGGCAGAGCAGCAGTGTCATATCCAGGTGAAAATGGAGGCTGTGCCGTGCTCGGTCCCATCTGCAGTCTGCGTTGTTGTCTTCAAAAGACACAGTGGATCAGCTCTGTGCTGCAGTCTCTGTGCACATGTGTGTGTGTGTGTGTGTGTGTGTGTGTGCGCGGTGGCACTAAAACAGAGATGATACACAGATCACAGCCGGTTATTGCATTTCCAAACCCAAAAGGCTGCGCGCCGCGAAAGCCTGTGGCACTGTAACCTTCACGAATGTCATAAACGCCCCCTCCGCCCCTCCCACCCCCCCCCAACCATTTCCAGGTTAAGCCTTTGCTGTGAAGTAAATGATGCCACGTTGCTGGGCTGAGTCGCTGCAGCTCCACAACAACACACAGCGCAGTAATCACTCCGGGTTCCAGCGGGTTCTCGTGCAAGATATTTTCAAGGCTTTCTGCAGAAGTACTAAAGGAGCAGGTTTTTTGCTGAATGCATTATGCATAAGATGAAGTTAATGTACCTGCCTGCGCAGGTTGAAAAGGGCGTTCATCAGCGGTGGGGCTCCACGGTCATTTTTCAAAATGAAAGTACTGCTTACCCTCGCGTTGTGTGTGCGTGGGCCGGAGGCAGAGGGGTAAAGCATGCCGGAAGAATGCAAGTGCGGCCAATAGGTACAACTGTGTAGTAATGGTGTGTATTATGTGAGATTCATGCGTTTGAGTCCACAGAATTCACAGATATTGTGTTGGACCCCCCCAAAAAAATCAACTGTTGATGAATCATGTTTCACTTCTCGTCCAGCAATATTCATTTAAGCTCAAAACTACTCTGCTAGGTTTACCCATATATTAGTATATCAATGTTGATGTGTTTATTCAGGTGGAAATATGAACTGTCAGCTTGTCAGAAATAAAGTGGTTGCAGTGTGTGTAAAATATCTTCTCATAACAACACGGCCTTGCATGCGGTGTTTGTTTACAGTAAATCACAAAAGCCGCCAGTCGTTACAAGTTGAATATAATCAGCATCACTGTGCGTCTCAGCGGACCTTCATCCACACTGACATTTAACATCGCAGCCTCAAAAATGACCACCAACACTAAAAAGGCGAAAGCCAACATTATGAGCTCATTATACGCTTTTTACTGAAGCATTACTGCTCTAAGCTTGACACATCTAACCAGAACACACTTTGATCAGAGGCCATTAGCAAAGACTCACCGAACCCCTCTGCCTGTTTCGCATCCCTGCGACTCACACACACACACACACACACAGAACAACAAGCTGGTGGCCTCAGGCAACGTAGAGCAGCTCAATGCACGCCCACTCCCTCCGAGCGAGACCCACAACAATGAGGAAAGACGCAGACCTCCGTGAATGGAGGACAAAGAGAGGAACACCAGCGGGACCTGCAACACGCCTACTGAGAAAACCTTTCAAAAAGTAATTCTGACAGAATTCGGAGAGCGAGTGGGCGAGTGGGACAGTTTGAGAGTATTTCAGGGAGGAACGGCAGCACATTCCTTTATGAAATGCTGCACTCTCTTAAATTGTGAGCCGAGGGATTTTTATGCTTGATGTTTATTTTTGTAAATAACACAAAACATGCAAGTTTTAGTGTTTCAGGACCCTTAACCCTCCAGTATGCAGAAATATTTCACTTCACCCCTTAAGAATAAGTGGATATAACATTTCCATTGGATGCGGTTCTCCAGTGGACATAAGGGAGAGCTATGTTAAACAACACAATCCTTTTTCACTCAGATATTGTAAGGTCAGAGGTCATTGTAGGCTGCAGCACAATAAAACAATAATTTATTAGCACCCATCAAAGTGCTGCTAACACAACACCCTATTCACATGAAGATACACATACATATTATACACATATTGAGACGTAAATGGGTGAGTATGAGGCATAACGTTGTTGAGCATCCACCTGTGCACCTGCTTTGCATGCACACCCGTGTGTGTGTGTGTGTGTGTGTGTGTGTGTGTGTGTGTGTGTGTGTGTGTGTGTGTGTGTGTGTGTGTGCGGAGGTGTCCTGCAGCCTAACAGCGAGTGCCGCGCTCAGCCCATCTGGCCTTTAGCTGCTGCTGGACCGGCCGGCCCGCTGCAGCTGTGAACCAATGACGACTAGAGCCATCACACAATTCTCCCGAGTGTGCACGAGTCTGTGTGTGTGTGTGTGTGTGCGTGTGTGTGTGAGTAACAGTGTTAGATCTTCACTGCCGCCGTGAAAAAGACTGCGTGAGTGATGATCGCCGCTCAGCTCGTTTCCCGGCTCCGGCCTCCCTGCGGCTGCGGCGAGCTCACGTGTGCTTCACCAGCGGCGCATTCGTCCCACCGCGAATATGAACGAGTAAACACGTTCTGTACGAACAGAAACCAAAACCAAATCAGACAGGAACAGTCGTTCACGCACCAGCTACCAAAAGGAGACAATCCAATATGGCGGCTCTGCTTATTTCATGTAGTTCCAGAC
The DNA here is from genome assembly GCF_964276395.1 of Gasterosteus aculeatus. Taxonomy (NCBI): domain Eukaryota; kingdom Metazoa; phylum Chordata; class Actinopteri; order Perciformes; family Gasterosteidae; genus Gasterosteus; species Gasterosteus aculeatus. The sequence continues at coordinate 19,169,162 of NC_135695.1, read as the reverse complement.
AGTGACTCAATGTCTCCTCCATTACACGTCTCTAATCTCTGCAGGATTAAATGTGTGAACAGTTTTTCGCTTTGTGTAGACTGGAAGGTAAGGACTCTCATGCCGTCGCCAGGCAGCGGCGGGATGAGTAATATGCTGGTGCTCCTGTGTTTGCGTGACATATTATCGCGCGCGTAGGCCGGACGGTCCCGCCGCCGCCGGCTCGGACAAATGTCGGTGACTCAGCGGAGCTCCGCCGAAGCAGGGAGAAATAAACCAGAGTGATACCGAGCAGGCGAGCGACTGGATTAGCTGTGACTCTTGGTGGAGAGGAGAGGGAGAGGGGGAGGGAGGGAGAGGGGGAGGATGGAGGTCCACAGGGGGGGGGGGGGGGGGGGGGGGGGCAAAGACCCAAAGGGAGAGCAGAGATGTGTGAGCAGAGAGTTTGGAGGACGAGGCAAAGGCGGGACGTCTGCTTCTCGCCCCGAGGGCTGATCCGCGGGGAGCAAGGGGAGGATGAAGCGACTGTGGGGAGGGAGAGACCAAAGGGGGAGGCTGGCAGCCCCCCCACTGGGACCCAGCGAGGAGGAAGAGAGGAAACGGCTCCGAGGAACTCTGGGGACTAAAGGCACACTGAATTTATTCGGCGAGCAAATTTGCCCGAGTAAATACAGAAGCCGCGTGCGCGCGCACACACACACACACACACACACGGTTGCACACGTTCACCCTCGCACACCAGTGGAAGCCGACTGCAGCGGCTTCTGACCTCCCGCGTTGTGTCGGGCTGCTTCGCCACACGGACAGAGCAAGGAGAAGCACGCGGCTTCCACGGCGATGATTAATGAGCACGCCGTCCCACAGGCGCCCCGGGGAGATTAAACCCTCTGGCGGCGCTTTACATGCAAAGAGGTAAATAAACAGTTGGTGGTCACAGGGAAAAATATTATATAATGCTAATTACTTTTGTTGTTGAAGCGTACTGTACGACAACGAGTCCATTGTTTGTCTGTGAGTTTGAATGACGTCTTTTTAACACACACACACACACACACACACACACACAAACACACTGTGTGAGAAAGTGTGACCTCGTTCTCTGCTCAGTTTAATCCACTACATCTTCATAAAAGCAAATGTGATGCTGATGCTCTGATTTCAAATTTAGCATTTTGAAATATCAGTAGTAGATTTAGGTTTATAATTTTATATATAATTAACAGGTTAATAAAATCTACACTTCTGAGAAACAGTTTGTGCTTAATCACTGTGAATGGACCAATTGAGCTTCCGTGCAGATGCGATTTCAAAGTTTGACTGACGATGGAAAAGACAATTGATGCAAATAAAAAATCGTATGACGCCACAGGGCTACTTTCTACTCACGTCTTTTCCATTAGCTGTTTTATAAATTAACAGATCACTCACTTCACATAACATAAATACTAACTTATAAATTCAACCATCGATGGTTTCTCTTCTGCCACAAACATTAAAGCAATGTAGTGTTGGAACATTATTTATATCCTTGTATGAATCTTCAGTTCCTACCGAGTTGCAGCCTTTCTGTTGCTTATCATGAACAACCAAAAATACTTCTATTCTATTTTGGTGAAATATTCAGAATCACCGTCTCGCACACTTTCAGATCGCCAACGCCGAGCCTGAAGGGAAGGAACATTTTTTTAAAAAGCTCAAATTCCCCAAGAATGAGATCCGATCTGCAACACGCGCACGCACACAAACACACGATGGTGAAACAAACCCGACGGCGAGCTGCGTGTTGGTGGGTCGATGTGAGCCGCACTTGAGAGACGGCCCCTGGCCTTTAGTGTTGAGGGTCAACTAATTAAATCACAGCAATTATTCACAAGACCGACTTAGTTAAGTTATATGAATGTTTAATTTTAAACAAAAGGGAGGGATGTGTGTGTGTGTCAGAGAGCGGAGGCCCTACTGCGCCGAGCTTTTGCCATCATACGGAGGGGAAAAAAAACAAAAAAATATAGGCGAATTTGTCCACAAAACATGGCCGCAGCCCGAGAAAAATACACAACAGATAATCTGTCATGTAAAGCTTTTAGCCCCCCAACGAGCTGAGGCAGCAGGTTAAAAATCAGTCACGGGAGCTGAGGCAAGCGTAAATGAAGGAGGAGGAGGAGGCGACACGCAGAACGCTGCAGGAACATTAAGATGCAACAGAACTAAAAGCCCCAGTAAACAGCAAAGCAACTTGTGCTTAATTACACAATGTCACGTCAAAAACGATCTGTCCAGCTGCAGGTCATCATCGTCCTCGCCGCTCTCTCACACAAAAAACAAGTCACCACGCTGTGAACACATGAACGTGTTGTTTATTCACAGCGGAAATGACAACAAAAGGGTTTATTGGGCTTAAATGAGGAGACGGCTTTGATTGCTCTTTTCTTTGTCTGTGTCCTCATCAAAGCAACAAGCTGGACGTTCTTCAGCCGACCAATATTCATCACAGCGTCAACGTCTGCTTACAGTACAGGCCGAGATCCACCCCCCCACAGTTAAATACGCACTCCAAAGCCCCTTTCCCACTGGACAAACACAATCACATCCCCTCAAATCTGGCTCTGGTCTATAGTGGCAAAGGCTACGATCTGCTTTCATCTCAGAGAGAAATTAATCTGTAGTAATCAAAAATGTATTTATTCGCTTCAACTCAACAGGGATTTGGACGGTTCGTTTATTTTACGTTGTCTGTTGTAACAGCGGAACATCATGGATTAAAAACTGGATGCAGGCCATTTGCCAGTTCAGTTAGTCCTTAAACAGGAAAGAGTATATTTCCTCTACAATGTCCAGCCGCTGGCCTCGTCCTATAGATGGTCACACTTAACCAGCTCCTTGTGATGACCCAGTTACATTCACCCAATGCTCTCTGACCACCGTCTCCTTGGTCGTGAGCTCATGGAAGTTGATGATGTGGCAACGAGTTTGCGTCCTCTCCCAAAGATGCGCGTGTTGTTTTCCCACGATCGGTATTTTCAGACATTGATTTATTTTTAGCTCATTTCAGGATTGAGATATTAAGGTGTGTGTGTGTGTGTGTGTGTGTGTGTGTGTGTGTGTGTGTGTGTGTGCCATTTGTTCCAGTCTATAGATTTAATGGATCATCCACTCCTACTGTCAGAAAGTGGAGTCTACAAGTCTAATTATGTGCAACCGTGACAGTGGAACTAACAGTTAAATTAAAAACAAGGTTGAACCGAGAGAGTAAATGTGCCGGTTCGACTCTCTCACAATGACTCCTGCAGGCTGTCGTCTGATAGATCTGCATCTCCGACGTGCAAAGAGGAGGGAGAGTGTAGACAAACAGTGTAGACTCACTGGCCCGAGAGGATCCTTCGCTCCCATTCAATCAGACTGTAACGACAGAACTGTCGCCCAGAGAAACGCACTGACCCCGATTGATCCACCTCTTCCTCTTCCCTGTTCTCATCTTCCAATCTCAGATCCAATCAGTCCGGTTTAACAAATGGGCCGTCCAATACGGAGAAAGGGAGGCTGAACAATGTCAGGCTCAGCTCTGGATGAATCCCTGAAGGAGAACAAGGCTGGACTGGGAGTAAAAGAGATGTCAGGAGTGAGAGAAACAAGCGAGGTGGGGACTCACTTAAGTGTCGGTGCTGGTTGACTCTAAAAGTGAGCGTGGCTGAGGAACATTGGTGGAAAAATGTGATCACAGTTCCAATTCGAAGCTGTCAGGAGTAAATAAAGAGCGTGCGGCCGGAAGGCGCCGAGGGCAGGATTACCGAGCGCCGCTCTGCTGAAACTCATTTCCACCTTTACTGCAGAAACGCCCCAAACAGGGAGAGACTTTGAACTGCTTAACGCCAGATGAGCCAACAACAACGTACGGCGCCGCTGTGTACAATTATTCATGCATCGCGGTGAAAAGGTGTGAGCGGAATGATCATTGCTATGGACCCTTTCACTGATTCAGCATTGCTGTAGTTTGTGCTCAAATCTGTGAAGTCAAACGTGATGAATAAATGCAGACACAAGACCAGACATTAACGCAGGGTTCGCACCCACCTGGAGGCAACAATTGCTCATAAAGACTTCGCCGAGCTTTTCTATCCCTTATTTTATCTTATTGAGAACAGGATGCTGCATCAGAATAAAAGAGTACTATCTTCAGCCTGTGGCAATATTTGCTCCACATGTGCAATAAGAAGAAATGCTTTTTATTCCCTGTTAGCCTGGAAGCATTTAAGCGAGATCTACCCGGAGATTAATGAACCGCAGGCCGTAAAAACATAATGAAGGTTGTGCAAAAAAAACATGAATTAGAGTAGAAGTTATCTCCCTGCTCCACTTCATCTGGTCTTGATTACACTTGTGGTGCCTTTATTAAATGATAAGCGGTTACGTGTGTGAGCACATATTTTAATGTGGCATCAGACCGGCGAGTTCACACAATAGCCTCCCACGTCGTATGCAGATCGAGGCCTGGCAGCGGAACGTGGGCGGATTAGAAAACTGATGTTTCTCTTTGTTGTGGTGTCCAGCCGGTTTTAGCAGCTCAGACAAGAAGAAATCCAAATCGCTTCACATGATGCGAGCGGACGGACTATGGAGGGCACAATAAAAACCAATTAGATTAACTGGGAAGGAGACGTCTTCCACGCTCTGGCTCGGCCGAAGTGAATTAAAAACGTTATCAGTAAGTACACATTTCAGAAATGGGATTTGTTTTTTTTGTAATGACATTCAGAGAGCGGAGGGATCGTGTTCTCCCTTCGGCCTCTGATGTTCTCCTCACCACTTACACAATGTGCTTCTGCATATGTACATTTAAAAAGAGCTATATGCCCGCGCACATGTTACAGCGACTGCAGGGGGAAAATATCTCGCTGGCGGCTGCACTGTTTGGCTTTAAGCTCGTTATTTCTCAGGCCAGGAGAGCAGATTAGGATGGGTGGCCAGTAGGAGTTAAGCCCGAGCGCCGCAATGCCCCCAACAGACATACAAATGTCAGAGCGGACGGAGCTTACAGAGTGGAAAGACATTGGAAGGCCACCAATGAATCCAAGGTTATGCAATCACCAGAGGTGCAATAGTCGGCGCCACAGCGGGCCGCTGCGATGAGTCAACGGAAGGTTATGTCCAGCTACCGTCAAAGCCAGAAAAAAGGCTGCTCTTAACCTCCGCCGCCTCCTCGAGGGCCCTTCACAGAGATGACAAATGGCAAAAGACAAAAGTGTTCCCATTGTTCTCTCTCTCTCTCTCGCTCTCTCTCAACACATTGACCTCATCTCCTGATTATTTTTGGAGACTCTGCTTTGATGCCTCCAGGTATCAGAGGAGCGCTCCGTGTTGCAGTTCATCAGTCCTGCTGACGCGCCCCCGGCTGTTTCTTATGTAAGGACGCGGGAGCGAGTAGCGCATCTAGCTGCCAGGTTCTGTTCCCGCTACTAATTGTACAAAGCTACTCTGATCTGTCTCTCCCTCCCTGCTGACAGGTCTCGGCTCACTCTGGATGCTTTGGTCTTTTGGTGGGTCGTGATTCACTTCTGTTTTCGTTTCCAAATCAAAAGCTGAAAGTCTTTTCTCAAGCTCACAGGAAATGAAGTGGCCAAACAGGCGATTGCCCACAGAGAATTAGGTTGAAAAATAGTCAGGTTGTCAGGTGGAAGGATGTCAAAAAAAATGTCTTGTAAAAAACAAATAAAAAAATATTGGGTCAAATATTTTTTTCAAACAGTCAAAATACATTGTGTCAAGAAATGTCATTAAAAAAAGGGAAAAAATATTAGGGCAAAAAATATTCTGAAAAAAAGGAAATAACTATGTAAGGTGTCAAATGTCATGGAAAAGTGAAAAATGTTATGTCAAAAAATATTTTTAAAAAGTCAAAATACATTGTCTAGAAATGTCATGGAAAAAAGTCGAAAAATATTGGGCCGAAAAATATTTTGAAAAAAAAAAAAGCTTAGGTTTAAAGAAATTAGGTTAAAATATATGAATAAACCTTAAAAATAGATAAATAAATACACAGTACGTGCCCGCACCGGTACCTCTCAGTCTACATCACAATCACCATCAATGTATTCATGCAATCCCTGATGCAAAACATGCATCTTATTTCAAGAAAATCTGCATAGGAAAATGCAGATTAATGCAGATGGACGTTAGGCTTATCGAGATAAGCAGAAAGTGGCGACAATTCACCAGTCCGAAAAACCATCGTCAGAATGAAAATGAAAAACGTCATTCCTGTATGTTTCATGCACTGATGCGAGTAAATGTTGCATCACATCCATTTGGTGCAATACAGACTGTTTTAGTTTCTTTTTCTTCTCATCGTTGCAGAAGCTTGAGTAGACGTACAAGCCGTGGGCTCCTTAGAAGTCATCATTTAGTTGTTTTGCTTTTATCCGTGCCCCAAGTTTGCAACCTCAGCCAAGCATAAATAACCTTAATGCGCAAAATTGTAAATGAAAACAGGCAGATGGCATAGTGTTTGTGTCGTAGTCACGAAGGACATTCATAATTAATTGGCCCGAGTCACTGATAACAACTCATCAACCGAGTTACATTCATTAGGAGCTTAACTTTACCTCCAGCGTGTGTGTGTGTGTGTGTGTGTGTGTGTGTGTGTGTGTGTGTGTGTGTGTGTGTGTGTGTGTGTGTGTGTGTGTGCGCGCGTGCGTGCGTGCGTGCATGTAGGGAAACATGCACATCCTGAACAAGGAAAGCAGTTATTCCATCACAAGAGATGACAAATCCCATTAGTGCCGGTGGGCACATCAAAGAAGATGCAGGTGTAGGATTTGAGTTCTTTGCTGTGTGTGTGTGTGTGTGGGGGGGGAGGCTTTCACAAGAAAGGAAGCTTAACACTCTCTGCATTTTATCACTACTGTCACTCAGCTGGGCACACGCCCCAAAACATAACGACAAAACGATAGCAGTGAAGCGCAGGGAACAACGCAGCGAAATCTCTGCAAGATGTGTTCATGTTATCTCACCGCAGAATGAATAGTTTTCATCAGCCAGACATTCAATAGCTTCAGTAGAATCACTCTCAGTCACTCTGTTCATCTGTCCTACGCTGTGCGAACCAGCAGAGAAATGTTTCATCACAACAATGAGAAAATGCAAAAAGCTGTGGGGTTAATTGGACAGCTGGTAATTGGAGCACTTTGTCACCACAAACTGCGGGGAATCAGCGAGGGAAATAATGTGGGGGGGCTGAGGAGAATCTCAGAGAATGTAGAAATATGAAAGAAGCCTTTCAAGATGACACAAAAGAAAATAGATTGAAGAACAAGCTGTTCCGCTCGAAGCCGCTTTAAACTAGACACAACAGGGATGAGCGTTAAATGTCACGCCTCTTAATGAAGTAACGTGCTGAAATGTTATGCCAAAATATGCAAAATACGCATGATCTAATGACAAATGTTTGGGAATATTAAATTGTCATATAATACATCAAGATTTCTGTTTTGGACAAATAGATAAACATGATATAAATATACAATATAAAAATGGACTATAGGAAGAGGGACATGCTGGAAGTTAGTTCTAAACACTCGAGTTTTAACGAGCTGTCTGCAGACACTTTGCCAGCTAATAATGAATAAATCCAAACAATAAATAAATCCACCAGCACGGGAGTTACACTTACGTACCTGCAGTCACATCTCAAGTCCAAACTCCCGTCAAAACAACGTACGAGTTGTGTGAATAACTCATAATCCCTTTCATTACTTTTTACTGTAAAAGAGGAGGACTGTCAAACAGTTCCCAGTGAGCACGGCCCAGGTTGGCCGCAAAATCAACCGATGCATGAAGGGGGAAGCACAACTGTAACAGGTTCATCTGATAGAATATGATGTATTATTATCTAACTTCACTAGTGGGAACGTTGCAATGCTTCTTCCATGCTTAATGCTGGTTGTTCACATCACAAAATGATCTGCAGTGCTTTTAAATCGAAGAGGTTTACTGCATTTGTGAGTCTTATTCTTAAAAGAGAATACATTCACTTCTAACTCCTCATTATAATAGTTACATGAATCTATAAAGCATGACTCTGCTTCAATGGAAGCATTTACAACTTTTATTTGTCTCTATTTTAAGCTTTAATTTGGCAGACGGTCTCGTTCCAAACCAGAACATCAGTCCCCTTCAACTTCTGCAGAAGTTAACGTGTGTCAATGAAGAACATTTAACTCCGGGAGTCTCCGTTGAGACGTACAGGATTGACATTCGTCCACTCCTCCCATTTCTGCATCGTGTGCCTCCACCTCTCCACCCAAGACCAAAGGTCTCTTCACCCACCATGCAGAAAAGAGGCGTGCATCATTATATATTGAATTAAGGGCAAATATTTATACGTTGTCACGAACACTTCTCACAGAGGCCCATAAGAAAACAAAGGACAGATGTTGCAGCTGTGGTCATATATTTCATGTAGACGCCAGGAGAGGAGACGAGGGAAGGGATCGAGGAGGACGTACAAACTGAGACTGCCACGCATTCCGAGTGTCTCTTTACCGAAAAAAAAGTGTCAGAAAAGCCTCCAGCTGGTGTGAACGGGTTGAACAAGGCTAAGTCGCTGAAAAGCCTCGTGGGGGCCGTGTCTCCAAATCAGCATCAGCATCAGCGGCGCCGTGAGCCGTGAGCCGGCGACCTTCGCACAGACGAAGGACGAACACAATCACACGCGGCGGCAAAGCCTCTAAATCCGGCCGGTGTGATGGAGGACCGCCGTGAGACGTTGGGTACATCATCCAGATGAGGAGCCGCGGGGGGGGGGGAGGCTGTGATGGGTCAGGGCATCGGGTTATCACACAAATATTTGAAGGGCTTAAACCCACAAAATACACTTCACATGAACAAATTCCCTCGATTCGTTCTGATCAGCTGAAAGATGCTAAATGAAAAGTCCCTGCCGCCTCCATCGCCGCCTGCATCACCCCCCCATCACCCCCTTCACCACCCTCCTCCCTGCGTCTAAACTGATCACCGCGACAAATGGCTCCGCACGCAGCAACAACAAGGCCTCCGCTCGCTGCACGACGCAGCCGCCCTCTGTTCTGCAGCACACCTGGGACTCTGCATGACATTTACCCCCCCCCCCCCCCCCCCCCCTCACCCCTCTCACCCCAGACACAGCGTTTCACCCCGCTTGCAGAAGAAAGGCAAAGACGGAGGTTTCTGGGGGTTTCAAAGCGGTCCCCAGCTGGGTACAAACACCAGAGAGAGAGAGAGAGAGAGGGGGTCGATGCTGAAGCAGCCTTTACCCTTCAAACGTTCAGACAGCCATGAGATCCCCCAGAGACCATCACTTCCTTCTCTGTATCCAGCGCTCACTGCTGCTGCTTCCCTTCTCTCCCTCACACACACACACACACACACCATTTAATTCATACCAAAGTGCACTCGGCTGCTTCGGGAAGGTGGCGGCTGCACGTGCACCTGAGCGTCGGGAGGTGGAAAGAAAAAAAAGGAGAGCCTCAGAGTTCACCTTCACAACCACTTCAAGTGTTTCCAGGCGTTCGTTGTCAGCGACTGAATAGCTTCCCCGAATCTGGTCCTTTGAACTCCCAACACGAACACACTGAGCCGACAAATTAACTCCAACGCGACAGGCAGCGATGCACTTTGAGGAGGTTCATATCGTCAAATGTTCGTGGAGATGAAACGTTGACCTTCATTTTAAAAACAACGCACAAGTCAAAACAAAATGCACACGATTCAGATTCAAGCTCACTTTAAAAAGCCACGCTGTGATCACTTCGTATGTTTACTACAGTACTTCGCTGTACAATGGAGTCTCCTCGATGATTAGCTCTTAATCTCAGTGCAGCGTTTAAACGTGTAAACGCTGATCTCATTAGATATGTATTAAATCTGCATTGCATTTCAGAACAGAACTTTGCACGAAGCAGAAATCCAGTCTCATTTTGTTCAAATAGAAGTCAGGTTTTTAAAAGATCACGGCAGAGATCAGAGAATAATTCCCACAATGCAACTCATTAGCATCTTTTCATTACCAGGCAGGGACGGTCCTAATGAGAGGATGTTACTCGATTCCATTATGGGAAAAGGCTTCAGACAAATATTAGGTATTAAGCGGATATTTCTGCAGTTTTGACACTTGTGAGTCACCGGTTTGATCTTAACTTGTAACGCAGGCCTCCTCCCTCCAAACAGAACAACCCCCGTGACGTCACTGTGAAGCTCCGAGTACTCGTGACTAATTTACTGCCATGTAAATAAAAGTCAGCGGAGCTCTCCTTACCGCCTCGATGACAGCGGCCGCTTCACAGCGATTGTGTGTCGCTTCCGCTCTCGCGTTCACCCTCAAAAAAAAAGGTCCAAGTGGCTCTGCACAGTAATCTGCCGGCGGGTTCCAGACACTCAGTCTACAGAGCGCCAGGGAGGACAGAAGAGCAAAGTTACCCTCTTCACCCCCCCCCCCAAGGCGAGGACGCTCATGTCCTGATTAGATGACCTCAGGGGTCAAACAGGAAGTCAGGTGCTGAAGTCAAAAAGTGGTTTGTCAGAAAGTTAAGTCAACTGGCCATGAATTTAAAAAAAAAAAAAAAAGACTGCCTGAGGGAGACTGAAACAGCCACATATTTGAACACATTAAAAGCGTTTTTCATAGTGTGTCACGTTAATGTGCAGTCCGTTCTATGCACACGTGGATGACAGCGCACTTACACAGTCAAAGTCAGTCTTTGAGAGGTATACAGGGAGAAAGCTCTAGTAGGCGGCTTGGAAAAAGCTCCCATTTTGCAGCACATGATGCATTTGTAGACACTTTGCTGCGCTCACCAGGAAGCATATTGACACAACAGCACACAAAAGGCTTCAGCTGCAAGTCAGGAATCACAACTGGAAGGCGTTCATAAGTTTCAGTGTAACATTTATTAGTAAATCACAGGCTGGATCAAGCTGCAGAAACGGAGCAACCTAAAAACAAGCATCGAGTTTGGTGATCTGAAAAAGTATTTGTAAATAAACAGGTTTTAAAATGTTGTCATTTGCTGCATTTCAACAAACCTTGTACAAAATACTGAGGTCAACGTTCATTCACACGGGTTGTCTCAAGTGGAATAGAAAAATAGCTACTGCCATCTAGTGGGAGGCCACAGCTATGACATGTTTTATTGCATATATTAACAATACAAAAACATTGAAACACAACATTTAGTCCCTATGACACAACAGCAGGGCCGGAGCCTTCCGATGGTTCACAGATCTCAATGCCCTGAAAGGAAGAAGTCACATTAGTACATCGACCGGGCTTCTTTTTGTTCCTCCAGCGAGCTCACCGTGTCCACGTCCTCGATGACAACGCATTTCCCCTCAAGCTCGATGTCGCTTTCTGTGCTGTTGTGCGAGCAGTACTCTTCACTCTCAGTCTCGACAGTGCTGGGCTGAGGGACGGACAGAATCGGGTGTCAAAGATTAAAGTGGTGCGGTGGTCTGACAAGTGGTTCAGCACTTCACAATAATCAATAAAAAAGGAATCATGTGCGGAGAAGAAATCCTCAATGGATCTTTAACCCGCCAGCTTCCTTATACATAGAATAGTTAAGTTGGAGCACGGATTGAGTTAAATAGGAGCGATCACCTCATAGTTGGGATCATCCTCGGCAGCGTCGTCGTCGTCAGCATACTCCAGATTGAGCGCCTCCACCCAGGTCTGATTCTCCTCTTCCTCATCATCATCGTCGTCATCATCATACAACTCATCCTGCTTTCGCTTGCTGCCCTTTCCACAAGGTTTAGTAGGAGAGTAACGAATTTCTGTTGGGAAACAAGCTTATTTTTAGTAATATAACTACAACCCTTCACCGATTGAGGTGTATTATAAATTCCTATACAAAAGGTCAAAGTAAAATCAAATGTAATAAAAGCCCTATGCATCGTTCTTACAATGCAACCCAAAAGTACGCAGCTTAAAGAAGTTTATTTCCACGGTTAGTACTTCAACAAGTAGGTACAATATACATCAATACCCGGGGAGAGGGAGCACCCGATGCTGCTGGACACCGGGTAGCCCAGGGCGCCCTGCACCCAGCGGGGCAGCACGGACAGCAGCATGCGGGTGGCCCGGTGCAGACGCTTGCGGCCGGCGAGGCTCTGTCGTGCGGGGCTGGAGACCGCGGGGGGGCCGGCGGGGGGGCCGGCGGCGTCGGCGACGACGACGACTGCTGCTGCTACTTCGCTCTCCGCAGGCCGACGGAAGCCCAGCGCCCACCAAACCCCGCGGTATGCACGCACCTGAGCGCGAGAAGACACGGGGGGGTTAAAAAGCGGGTTCAACGCACAAAGAACGATTGGTGGCGGATGCTGCTCGTACCAGGAGGCCGAAGGGCCACAAGAGGCCGCGAAGCATCGAGCGAAGCACCCCGTCTCTCCCCGCTACGACGACGGCCTACAGAGGAGACAACACGGGTGAAAACAAAGCCTTTGCGGCGGGCTGTAGGGTTTCTGCCGCGGGACGGGGGCGGGGGGGGGGGGTTACCTCGGTACTCTCCGGCTTCTCCGGCTGTTCCAGCTCCTCCGCGGTGTCTCGGTGGATGTCGGTGGAAGTCATGATGCTGCAGCGGGTCAAAGCCTGGTGAACGTGGCGTTGGGGAGGCCGGGGGGAGAGACGCTGAAGGGACTGCAGGTGAGGGTTCAGGGAGGAAGGGGGGGGTGAGATGTACCCGGACGCTGCCACGGTTCAGCCAACCGAGAGAGACCGACGCACCTGGCGCAATCAGAGCGGACCAATTAACGGAGGCCGCCAATTAACCCGCCAAAGGCCGCGAGATGTGGCGGGCGCGCCTGGTTTTGACATAAGCAGGTCAAAAAACATTGTTTTGTTTCAACATGACTAACCAAGGACATCTAGCAGGCCAGAAAAAAATGTATATATAACCTGTATATAACCCACACATATAGATTTTTTTTTTTTTTTAAAGAAGCTGATTATCTGAAACATTTAAAACATGGATGGAATATTCCAGGTAAAGCACACACACACAATAGCATTCGGTTGAAGACTACAGGTTATTTATTGCAGATTCATACATACCCGATTAACAGAAAATGTGACTTAACTTTGCATATTTCTCAACCAAAAACACTTAATATTTTCTAGTTCAAGCTACTTAATTGAGCAGATGCTGTTGTATTCTTTCTGAATGTAAAATAATAATCTAAATAACTACATTTGGAGACCTTCAAACATTTAGACAAGATGGTGTGATATTCTACAATTAATTGACCAATAAAAAAAAATGCTAGATTGATTGCTAATAAAATTAGCAACAACTCTGGCGTTCTGAGAGGCGTGGCGATGTTGCATCATGTCTATCTTCCAATTAGCATATGAAGAGGTTTGCGAAGGAGGCCCATCATTATGCCTCCATACTTGAAAATCTCCATAACTGGAGACCATTTCTGGCCTTGGCTTCCGTCACATTTACGCATTTGTTGATGCAGCGACGCATAAAAGCTTCCCCGTGGTCCGTCCTCCCTACAACCAGGCCTGTGTGCGAAGGCAGGGAGAGACATTCGGCGATGGCCAAGGAAGTCGTAACGCGGACGTTCAGCATTGGAGCTGTTTGCTCAGATGATTTCTCCACAGCACGGAGACACAGCAGCGCGGGAGTCCGTGCACTCCTGTGGGCTACCAGCAGCGCGAGGTCCCTCGGGGGTTCCCCGGGATCGGACTCCCAGACGAGCCGGGAGAGCGTTTATTCCAACATCCTGACACCCGAAAGCATCCCACAGTTCACCATACCAACGCTGTCCGTGCAGAGCAGCTCCAAGTCGTTGGACAAGGAGACGGGGGAGGACGATGCGGGTTCAGAAGAAGGCTTCGGGAGTCCTGAGCCGGCGGCGTCTCCGTCGCCGTCCTCCTCATCCTTGGGCCTCGTCCCGGTCGGGCCGGACCGCGGGGCCGAGTGGAGCGTCTCAGCCCCCTGGGCCAAGAGGAGGTCTCTTCTTCAGAGGGAGGTGTCCTATCCCTGCACCAACGCCGAGGCCCAGCACTGCCTGGACCCGGCCAGCAGAGCCGCCCTCTCCCTGCCGCACCTGACCAAAGTCACCACCCCGTACGGCTTCGTCACCCTGAGCCAGAGCCCGCAGATGGCGAGCGAGGGGGCCCTCCTCTCCCAATGTGGGCCGCGGCGCTTCAACAAGGACAAGGAGACGGCATGCGGTCTCAAAGACGAAAGGGGGACGCGTAAGGACTCGCAGAAGAAAGAAATCTCAGTAAAGGCAGAGATAAAAGCTTCTCTTACCCCCCTCGTCGGCGCTACGGTATTATCCTCTTCTATGCCCAGAAACCCTGATGGCAAACACAAAGGTGGCTTCTACGAGGCTATAAAGAAACACTTCACCTCTCGCCATTAGGATTGAGAACCAAGGGCTTTAGTACGCCTTCAATTGTGCATTTGGTCATGAGTTTTTGTCTTATCAGTGGACGAGAATGTCAGATCAAGCAATGAAAACTCAGGAAAAATGTAGCAGTTGTTAATTGCAAATTGATAATAAACAGGCCCCAGCTATATTCTGTGTTGAGTTTTTCTTGGTTTTATTTACTTCGAAGCTTCCCGTTGAATGTCGAGCTGTTCATTCGTGGACGGTCACCTTTAGAATAACGGTCAGAGAGTGAATATTTATAGCGTTGAAAGGTTAATGAATTCAGGATTTTAAATGTCACTCATTTTCAAGCTGTCTTTATTTAGCCACCGGGTCCAAAACGTCTGAATAGCTGCCACAGTTAGCATGAACTGTGGACTTGCATGAATGTGTGCCAATTCGTCCCTCAGGCCGAGAAACAAAGGCCCCTTAGCATATGAAGAGGTTTTAGTGGAGGGCCCCTCAATGACGGGGGACTAATGCATCCTCATATCCAACACTCCCACACACTGCGATGTGCTCGGAAAACGTCATTGTGATGCAGAGCGCTTCTGCTCCGAGTGGCGGTTGATGAAAACACAAAAATGAGCCCTTGAAGACAAGAGTAGACGGTGGACGGTGGATCTGAAATTATAATCAAATTGTTTTGTTTGTTTTGTGCGGATGACACAAGCCATTTAATGCTTCTAGCCAAAGACGGCTTTCTGCGTTTGTTGTATTCACAGACACAGTGGTTCCAAACCTCTTATTATTATAGAATTATATTTTATTATTTATTTATTTTATAATTATGGAATATTGTGTTCTTGATTACAGTTGGAGTCTAATCATTAATTCACTTAAGTGGTGAGTCAATGATTATTTTTTTTTAGCATCAAACCAATTCTCATCAGCAACCCTGACCCCTGACCTCTCGACAAAACCGTTCTCTGCGCACAGGGCGATGAAGCGTTTTATTATTTTATAGCAATATAGATAGCATCCACAATCCCCCGGTTGTAAAGTAAAATAAAATGACAGGTTCGTCATCCCGGCCTTTATCTGTAAGTATCTGTAAGCAAGCACACCTGCATGCAAGCACGGGGCCCCGAAGAGGGCACCTCATGCGTAGGGGCTCAAAGTGCATCATCCAAAAGAGGTGAAGTTCATGCTAACTCCACGCATGAAGAATCTAGATCAACCGAGAAACGGAAAAAATCTACCGTGCAAGTAGAAGGAACTTTGCTGCATAACTGCTCTTCCCCATTCTGTCACGTTGAGGTTAGCGCAGAGAGCCGTGCGTGCCCTCAGAACAGACACCACTTTTTCCGGTACCAACCTCAAGCTTCGATTTTTGCCAAAAGATAACGAGAGCCAAAAAGCCCACTTTGAAACTTGCAGCTCCACAGAGACAGACAGACGCCGGTTTAAAAAAAAGCAACCAAGGGAGTAACTGAGACAAAGGGAAGTATGTCAGAGAGGCACCACTGCATCCACACACACACACACACACACATACACAAACACACACACACACTACGCCCAGTGAAAGCAGTGAGCAAGGTGCAGGAGCAGGGGTACAGGTGTTGGGACCTTCTGTAGATCCCTGATGGCGTCCGGTCCCTGCAGCAGAGCGGAGGAACTGCCGCCGGCGCTGCCTGTCAAACAGCTCAGGTGAGACCAACAGACCGTCTCCCAGGGAGATACACGCCGATGGTTATTCTGCTATTTGTCTCATCAGTACACGAATCCATCATCACGTGGTCCATTGTGAATTTAATCTATTTGCTGACGTCCCAGAGTGAACGCACTCGAGATATTTCTTTGTTATTTTGTGCACACAGGCGCCTTTCCTCCGCACGTTCGGAGTTTGACAGCGCGACGCTCAGCCCCGTCGGACTCCAGCATCCAAACTGTGCATGCGACGACGTCTTTTCTGACTCCGCGGATTGCCACGCAGTCCTGTGCCCCGTACACCAGCGCTACGGTAGGCTTACAGAAAGACAGAGTGAGGTTATGCAAAAAAAAAAAAAAGCCCTGCAAAATGTGACTGTAGAGATGAATATAGCCTAATGTCATCATGCAACCTGCTGCGTCTTTTGTGCATTTCCCCAATTCTGTAAACATGATTGACGTAAACAATTCAGTGTGAGAGAAAAGGTACGCATGTTCCTGTAATGTGCACTTCGGCCGGCTCAGTTCGTCTTTTTCTCGTGAGAACTGAAAGAAGCAGAGAGGAAGTAGTTCATTCGTTGTCAACCGCTTATCCGGGGTCGGGTCTCGGGGGACCCCAAACTTCCCTTTCCCAGGCCAGCTCTCACTTGCCAGTATAGAAATGTAATCTCTACACTGGCCCGGGGGCCTCTTCCCAGTGACCAGCTGAAACTTTTACCTTCAGTAACATGCGTGTGATTTCTGGACTTTCAGAACCATCCATCCGGACAGAAAGTCTTCCAGTCTGACCTAAATCTCTTCCACTGTGTCGCTCAGATCGGCTCCGACACCAGCTGAGATTTTTCTCCGATGGCACCCCGCCGCCCGTCCCAAAGAAGAGGTTATCTCGCACCCTCTCCCTCCCCGGCAACAACGTGCCTCAACTCTCCCCTCTGTCTCCGCTGCAAAGACGCCCTCAGAACTTTGACAACCCCGCGTACATGCTGGCGCCCGTGCCCGACGCCCAATTCCACGAGGAGGCCGGAGACCTGCAGCCAGTGAGCGGGCGTCCCGTCCCCTTACTGTCCTTCTCCCAGCTGTCCTTCGACACCCCAGACAAACACCTGCCGTGCCTCTTGGGCAGATTTGACGACCGGAGGCTCGTGTCTCAGGGGATTCAGCGTCGACACCTGCTGTTTCTGAGGAGCGCGGCACAGAGCGCGGAGGCCGGGGTCCTGCTGCAGGGAGAGGCCGCCGACAGCGACCTCACCTCCTACCAGCCTCAGGATTTCCGGCTGTGTGAGGACAGCGAGCCAAAGCGGGTCGGAGACGCGCTTTACTACAGCCTGCGCTGCCACAAGCTCCCGGGGAGGGTGCTCGGCCTACGGGTAACGTTAAGGCCACTCGAACCACTCCGCCTGTACAAAATGTTCTGTGTGATGATGCATGAGGTTCAAATGTCCTGCTGTGCACTGCAGTCAAGATGCAATACAAAGCGGCCTGCTGTGCAAACTCGATCTTTATCTTGACTGGCAACTGGCAAGACTGGTTTGCGGTGCCAGAAACACTTCCTCTAAACCGTCATCAGGTGTCACAACTGCGACAGGAAGAAGACATTTTTCGTCACATATGACAAAACAATGTTACAGTGCAAGTGTTTTTTGATTGTGACTTTAATCGTGTATGTTTTTAATTTCCCTCTCGTTCTCTGCAGGTGCACAAACAGACGGACGGAGCTTCCTCGGCTCAAACCGAGCGCCAGACGGCGCATGCCAACGTGCAGAGTGTGGTCGCTCATTTCCAGGGAACGAGGAATGATTCCGGCCGCTTGGAAGCTCAAGGTCCATCGGGTCACTCCAAGTCAGACGACTGCACTGCTGCCGAAGCGCAGAGTGGAGGCGGCGAGGATCTGACCTCAGTTCAGTCCCTCCTCGTGAAAGGGCTCTTGGTGAGCGTCGAGAGGGACCTGCCTCAGGCCACCCTCGAGGACTTTGTTCTGGACGGCAGCTCGCTGCAGCGCGCAGACAGCTTCGAGTACGACAGGCGGGTGTGCGCTCTGCTGCTGCAGATAATAAAGGGCTCGCAACATCTGTGCAACATCAGCACCACCGTAGCCGAGCTGCGACCGCGGGGGATCTTTTTGGTGTGGCCCAGCGGGGAGAGGGAAGGAGGCGAGGCCTCAGGAAGGAGGCGAGGCCACGAGACCTGCGGACTGAGAGAGGAGACGGAGCGGGGAAAGACAGAGACAAAAGGACAGATCCAGATGTTATGGGGGACCCACGGATCCCCTCGCGTGGTCTTGACCCCGCTGCCGTCCGCTCAGTTCGTACCGGACGGCCTCGCCTACATCAAATCCCAGATCGGAGCCTTGATTCTATACTGCCTGCACTCACAAGACGGCCCGGCACCTCTGGACCCGTCCATGCCCCCCCACCGGAGGGGGCTCCTTCAGCTGGCCGCCGGGCTGCGGAGCGAGAGCGGCGGGCCGCGGGTGGCCGACGTGGCGGCCGCGCTTCAGGCGCTCCTGTGGGGGCCACGAGGCACTGTGACCGCCGCTGTGCACAACTGGCTGACGGTGAAGCGAGCCCTGCTGGTGATGAAGCTGGCGGAGAGGGGGCTGATCCAGGACCAGTCGGCCCCGCACTGGGAGGACGGCATGTGCCTGCATTACCTGGCGTTTACAGACCCGGAGACAATAAGGAGCGCGACGAGTCTGCTGAATGCGGAGGGGAAAAGTTGAGTCAAACCTGGCAGGTTGTTAACTGTATTATGTACAAATAAATACCCACAGGTGCTTTGAAAAGACGAAGAAGTTTCCATTCTTCAATTTTACAGTTCCTGACCCTTGATGAAAATGTATTGAACAAAATACTGCATGATCATCATAAAAAATGTTTTTCAGCTTTCTAGAAAAAGGGATGGAATTGCACTTGAACTATTCTTGTATTTGTTTTTTTTCTACCATTAAAAAAATGGATAGTCTTCTTTTTCCCAGTGAGTCCACTGTACATTTTTTCTGAATAAATCATGAAGAGGTCTCAGCATGCACCAAAGTAAAAGCTTACAGCATCATGTACTTTTTCAACTTAACCATCCAATTTTCCTACTAAATTACGGCCGGTGGAAGTAGTGTTTTATTCTCTGCATTCAGACGATGGATCAGGACTTATAATGAATTGAGGAACAGGTTCAAGCGTCATTACGATTAAAGTCCTGCGGAGGCGCTGCTGCCAAAGGAACAGTTGAACTAACTGAGCCCACAAGAGGCCTCCCGTGAGTTCACCCAAGGTCATTACTGGCCGCCTGCTTTCAGCAGCTCCTATTGAACCCGTACACACGGTCCCTGTTGTGGAGGAAAGGGGGGGGGGGCACATCACCTTTTTACAGTTTCACAACCTAAACGTTGGGACTTCATCACCGTCATTTATACTCTTTGGTATCTGCAGAGAAACACGACGATGGGACAATCTGAATCACGTGTGTTCGTTTTCTGTTGATGCGACCAGACGACACAAAGCAGATCAGGAAGTTAACGCCGTTACACAACAGCGCAGACAGCATTCACTTAGGTGCACTTTTATTTAGTAGTTACCACATGCAGATTTCTATTAAGTGAATCATAGCAAAAAAGGAAAACCATGCACAGTGAAACAAAAAAAAAAAAAGCTAAAGTTAAAAATTGACAGGAGGATCAACTGATACTATGAAAACATTTACTTACATGAGCAAGATGAATTAAAATGAATCATAAATATTACAGGGGAGATGGGATCAGCACTACACATCATAGAGAGTAACAGTGGCGAGGACACAAAACCCGGATAGTATGTGGGCGCTTGTTCTATATTCCTGGTAGATTAACATCTTACCCTAGTGCAAATATCATTGAAACACAGCACATGGTAGCTAAAGAACAGACAAAAGGGGAAACCTCAACCATACTGAACTTGGATAACGTATTCATTTAACAAAAAACCTGAAGCTGGGTGGATAATCGGTTGAAATAAAGAACAATTTTTAGGAACTGCTCAGCGTGGTTTCTTTAGTCGTCATCGGAGGAGTCTCGCTCGATGCTGTAAGCCATGAAGAAAGCGTCGGGGCGGGTGGGGACGAGGGGATGACCCGGTCGCACAATCTCAAAGCCCAGGAAACTGAATGTACGCAGCATGGAGGCTGGGGAGAAACGAGACGTACAGGCGGGTCAATCGCTACGCCGTCAATCCTGACCGCCATCCAGAAACGGCTCCTCCAGAATAAACTGAATTAAAGTTTAAAGGGGTCACAGAAAACGACCATCTGAAACCCAAGTGATTCATCAATCCATAGACCTGGATCAATCATCAAAAAGCTAATAGTATTAAAGTGAAAACATTGAGAAGTTCATCTTTAAGATGTGCTTTTATTTTGAAGTATTGATGCGCACAGACTCCCTGACCATTAAACGGTGCTAGTTTATCTCTATTTTTTGATGAAAAGAACAGGAATGAACAGATAATATTTTTTTCGATATAAATGATTCGCTTAAACTGAAATATTGTATAAAATGGTCCCTGTGACTAGCTTCTCTCTGAGAGGAGCTTTTTGTCTCACCTCTATCGTTGCGGTTCTTGTGAAAACAGATGAACACGTGACGCCCCTGCAGCTGCTCCTCTGCAAACTCCAGCAGAAGGGCGAAACTGGAAAGAAACACAGCAAACCCAACATGTTAATGAATTATGGGAAGGGGGTAAGGTATTTTAGTGGTGAATCATTATTCATGAGGGTCGAGGCATAAAGTGCAACATAAAAGCTGCTTATCTGGTCAATCAGGCTCCTACACTTATCTGTGATCAACTGATTTTTACATAAACGCTTTTGTTTTGATACAAAAGCTTCTATCACATAAATTAAAGCACAAAGGACGGTTTTCACTTTGGACAAAATATTTGAATTTATTAGTTTGAGGAGATTTAGAGAACATACAAATATTTACCGTTTGCTGTGTTTAAGAGATTTTTCGTAGTTCTGTTTTTTCGCCCACTGACCTGTCTTTGCTGCCTTCGGGCAGCAATCCGGGGGGGATTTCGACGTAGAGGTTCCCCCCTTTCAGCGCGGCCCTCCAGATGCAGTGCTTGCCCTCGGGGCGTCGGGGCTCGAAGAGCAAGAAGCGCACTCTGCCGTTGGCAGGGGGGGGCTCCTCGAGAACCCGCAACCGAGCATCCTGGAGGACACAAGGGGAGGAAAATGCTCTTTTCCGACATCTGGATTCGGTCCAATAAGCAAAGTATCAAACCATACGCAGTCAGGTGATCATATTCCTGCTGTTATTTGACTCTTTAGAGCGTGTGGACCCAGTAGCAGGGGGCCAGATATTACATCCTGCAGCTTCACGAGCCTCCCAAAGACCCAAACGTCACCTGGGACATCATGCCCACTATCACACGTTTACATTATTGAAGTCAGAGGTAACGAGGTATAAGATTTTAAAAGTGCAGTAGTGCAAACAAATCAGTTCTTCCTGCACAGTTTCTCTCTGCACATTATGAAGAAACAACACACTCCTACAAGGACAAGATGTAGCAGAGCCAGAAAAAAAAAAAATCTTTTTTACTTACAGAATAGAAGAGCTGGGCTGAAAGATTGCGATCCCGCTTGTCATTCCCTCGCCCACCTGGGATCTTCAAGGGTGGGTGAGGGGCATCAGGAGCACCACTGAGGCCCCGGACACGAGTTACTGCAACAGCGAGAGCACCTCCTGGGACTGGAGACACTAGAGCACGGAACAAACACACACACGAGCGGAGCCATTGGAAGCGGCGTATTCTCTGGACGTTCTGCCACCGACCACGAGACACACTGACAATATAAAAGAGAGCGAAGGAAAAAAGCTGCTAAACATTAGCGAGTTTTGAGAAACTAAATTGCGAGGGGGGTGGGAGCGGCTTAATCAATAACTGTCCTCATCGTATTAACTGCCACTGACTGAGACTTGCATGATGTGTTGACCGGCGCACGTTAACCGAACAGGAAGCGCGAGTGGTTCCCGTAACATTAACATTTGACAAAAGTTGTCGTTCAGACAACCCAACCCTCAAAGGTCAACGACGTTCTCATCACCCAAAGTCACAATCGACCCGCAGCGGCAGTGACGGATTTGACGGCCTCGCGGTGTAACTTTAAGCTGGTCACATGACTGGGCCAGAGGATCAGCCTCTGTTTGTCTAACCATTAGCCCACTTCAGTGCTGCTGCACTAACCGCGTTCCTCCGGTTCACCACAGACAAACATCGGTGAAGCAAGTGAGATCAGCCATTTTAATTTACAGGCCGGTCAAAGTTCTCCACGACATTAAGTCGGCTTACGAGTACGGACGCCTGTGTGTGTGTGTGTGTGTGTGTGCCTTTTCCTCAGGGCCGATATCGGGAACACAACCCACCGGGAGCGGCATCGCTGCCACGTATTTGCAAATGCTCTCTTACGCAAATGCCACTGTTGTGCAATATGTGGAGCAGATGTGTAAAAAAAAAAACGAATGATAATATTTGTCTCTCCCAAAACACGGTGCGTCCAGGTCGACGTGCATTGCCGAACCTAGGGCATGATTTCGCAAAACTAGCACAAATTCTCCCCAAATCCCACTGTCGTGTTGTGTAAAACAGCAAATATGCATCATTATACAACACCGTCAACGCCTCCTCAGGTTGCATTGAAACTAACACACAGGACAAGGCCCCCAATCGACGTCTCCGTTCGGCTAACAGGAGTCTTTTAAATCCCCACACTTCCAATTAGAAAGCAACACACACACTCAAGTACCGCGGCGTCGGTCACGCATGAGTGTCATGTAAAATATCCACTCATCTAAGGAAATAGATTTACTCGTTTATTATGGGAAATGTTTTACAAACCTCCTCTCAAAGATCAGCAGATCATTAGCAGTGAGTGGATTTATTAAAAAGAAGGACCCTGCTTTTTAAGCTATGGCTCACAAATATTTCATTCTCAATATTAAATAGAACATTTAATTCTGTTCAACTTATTTTAGATTGACAATAATCATTGAGGTTTTATATAAGATAATATATGCTGTTGTTGCCATGGATTCCCATAGTAAACAGGCTGAAAATAAATGCATCTATTGCATAATGAAGAGCATAATGTCATCGCTGGTTTCACCCCCCCCCCCCCTCCTCCCTCCGCAGTGGAAATTTCCTATGAGGTAAGAACACACCTACGGCGAATCGCTCCCAAGTCGTGTAAAATCATGACCCCCCCCCAGGTATGAAAACCAAACGGTCTATTTGGGGGTGTAAAATTCCACACGTCAAACGTTTCGCAATCACATTAGTTGCTGAAATGACGTTACTGTCGAGCACAGAGCAAATGCTATCTGAAGTATTGGCTAATCAGATCGATCGATTGCGCCGTTGTAGACCCCATTAGTTTACATTAGCGGATCACATTGACGAAGCTGGAAGCGGAGAGAATAAAACAAGCCGCGAAGCCACAAATGGTCAAATTAGCCATCGGTTCAACTGACTATTACGTTGATTAGCAACTAACGTTAGCTAACTTTACATATCCTTTTAAAAAAACGGTCAACACACTGTGCGTTCCAATAAAAATAACGTAAAATTACAATGGGAGATATGATCACCATATTTCTAAACTATTGTCATCGATTGTTTTCACTGCGATGCCCAAAATATGAAAACATAGTGGTGATATAACTGTAACGCTATCCAATAGCTAACGAGGCTAGCCGTAGTTACCCACGCTGGTAACGCCTATTCAAAGTGAAGCTGACCCCCAGAAATAGGATGTTAATCGACCAGTTCATGTTGCAATTCAAAAGAGGCTGTATAAAATACTACCAATGTACAAGTCGGGAGCTTCAACGTTAGCTAGCTAGTCAGCATTCAACGCCAGCTAACGCTAACTCATCTCTGTGGCGTTTCTGTGTTAGCTTGCGCATTAGCTTAGCGAGCTAGCTAGAACTGTTGCTTATGATTTGGTACATTTGCTGAATACAAACGATAAGTAACGTTTAAATAGAACATAGGTAGGGGTTAAAGTGCTGTATTTCATGGCGAATTGTTTTATGCTAAATGAAGGGGGTTCAAAACGGACATGCGACTGAAGATGTTATTTTGTTGACGTTAACGGGAATAGATTGAGATGTTATGTAAACAAGCATCACGGGGGGCCGCGCTAGCCACTCCGGCACCTCTTAGCTAGGCCGCGGTTTTTAAACTTAGCTTAGCCTCTGAGCTAGTTAGCTTATACCAATTCACAGCGGCTACAACAACATACCTTTCACTGGCACGTGTATTACTGGATTGCTCAATAACAGGCATCTCGGATAAGTGTCTGTCTTTTTCTCTAACAAAACAATGACTATTCAAAATCGTCTGTAGGTTAGATTTAACCATCCGGCCAGCGTCCACACCAGCGGCTCTCTGTCCTCTCGTCGTCGCCTTGTGGCGGATTCAGCGCTGGCAGGCTGCGGTATGTCCAGGGGGCGTGTCCTGTGCACTGTGACGTGTCACTGTGAAAGTATGACGCGCTTCACGAGCCCCTTTTACTGAGGCGTTTTAAAAAGGACCTTCTGGAAACATCTCTGTATGTTTCCCCCAGTGATGAGCACAGGCTACTTTAGATCGCTGTAAAAAAATACACTCTTTAAAAGTACTAAACTTTAAAATCCAACCTAAAAGTAGCAAATGCCCCAAATTACAACTGCTGTGCAATTATTGTCATGCACCAATCAAGATGCCATCGCTTATAATTCTGATAATGAAGTTTGATATAAGTGTGATATACTGAAATAAACAACCATCATTAGTTAGAAAATAAACAATTATGAGACTAAAAGTGTGCTTATGGACGCAATGGGGAGCAGAGCTGAGCAGGATAAGTGTTGAAGGTGCTCAACATGAAATCCAGTTCATATCTGCATCCTTCAAGGATGCTATTAACGTGGCGACACCTGAGCCGAATAAACGCGACAGTGCAGAGCTAACGGCCTTTACCCGAGGTTTGCGTCAGCCGGTGGCGTTGTCAGCGGTAACCGGCACAAACACACTGCTGAGAAACTGCTAATGGAAAAGCTCTTTTTCTTTCCTCCCCAACAGAGTGAGATTTATGGAGTCATTATTTCATCCCATCTGGGGTCATTTGTTTTGTTATCGGCGGAGAACAAGCTAGAAGCTGGTTACACTTGTGAACCTGCAGTCTAACTGCTGGTCACTATCAACAGTCTCCACCACAAGTGTCCTTTTCCTTTTTTTCAACCCCTCTCGCCTGTGCCTGTCAATCAAGAAGCAGAGGAGCATGGCGCGGGGAGCGTGAAACACTCCCTGCTGAAATCACCACCGAATCACACGTTGACTTTCACTTCATTTGTGAGACACACCTGGAGGGTCAAAGCAGGTACGTTTCTTTTTTTTCCTCCTTTCCTGATTTTAGTTGCAAATCATATTTATTTTTTTGTGACTGTCTGCAGGGGACTATTTTAAGCTGTCCTGTGTTTCACTGTGACACACAGCACACACGCCGTGAGGAAACACATTTTCAATTGCTTTCATTTCTCATATTAACTGACAGCTTTGTCTCAGATCCAGTTCTTGACTCAGACCTCGGCCTCCAGGACTCCGGGAGCGGCAGTCGGAACATCTGAACCCATCACAAGTAAGACCCACGTCAACACGCCGCGTCGATCCCACGGCAACCGGCGCGTGACTTCCGTCTTGCGTCTGTCCGCAGTGTCTTACGAGCGCGTTCTGGCCATCGAAAACCTGAGCGAGGTTCCGAACCCGTGGAAAGGATTCACCATGAACCGCTGCTTGGTGGTGGCCCTGGTGGTTCTGCTCGTGACCTCGGGGGTCAGTGAAGTGCACGGTGAGTGCTGGTTTATTCTGTGACATGCAGGGCGTAGGTGCTGCTTCGCTGTATTACACCATCAGTGTCAACGGCACACTGATGGCGGGGCTTCACCGTCTTTCATGTTTCTTTGTGTCCTAGAAGCTGTGGATTCGTTCGTTGAGGAAACGGGCATAGTGTCTTTCCTTGGAAGTCTGCAGGATGGTTCAATATTTCAGGTTGGTTGAATTTGATCCGGTTCAGGTGGAATTCTACGTGCCAACATTGTGCAGAGCTGGCACTCTTCATCACATGAAATATATCTTTAAAAAGCCACTGCTTTGAAAGTAGCTAATTTTATTGTACCATAGAACTACAACACGTCATTTCAAAAGGTCACAACTGATTATTATAATGCAGCTTTTTTACACAGTGAAGTAAAAGGAAATAAAATAAAATGTATTTTCATGTACTTGTATAATATGTGTGTTTGAGGCATCCTCCTGTTGTCTGTCTCCAGATTTCCATATGGGACAAATTCTCGTGGTGGTGGGGATCCGAAGAAGTCGGAGCGATAAGAAGAAGAAAAAAGCCGATTGGCAACAGAGCGATTCTGAAGCCCAAACCTAAAGTATGATTTGTATCAACATACATATACATGTCATCAACTGTCACAAGACAACAGGTTACGGAATAAAGAGAACAAACAGCCTTTCATATACTTTTCATTTAATAATAGACAGAATGTTACATATTTCATTTTTGTGTTTTAGAAAACAACATTTCATTTCTCTGCCATTTATCACATTTATTTAATTTTATTAATTAAATTATTTAATCAAATCTACCTTTTTGGCATCACAAATTTAGAAAGGTCCCTTTCTGCCACATCGCGACACGATCTTCAATAATCCACAATAATTCAGGCCTTATGAACGACCACTTATTCAGTTTAGTAATACAAGTAAAATATGACAGAAAAAAGTGATAATACTAATATTTACTTTTTTGGTTTGATTCAACTTTTTGTGGGAATTGTGGGAATACTGCAAATAATATTTAAAAAAAAAAAAAATATATATATATATATATATATATATATATATATATATATTAATACCGTGTGAATGAATAAATGCCCGTAACGATTGCATTACACTTCAGTCAACATCACGCTCCCGAGGAGAAGCCGTTTCAGCGGCATTCACACTCTTTGGCCACCATGTCTGGCTTGAGGGAGATTTCAGTGCCGTGGTCCTTCACCTCCACCATCTGCAGGGCTTCGTAGGCCACGGGCACGCAGCACGGCGCCCGCTCCTCCGCGTTGTCCACCTCCACGTGGTAGTTGAGCAGGACGGCGTGGTTCGTGGCGTCGGCCAGGGGGTAGGCACACGAGCCGTGGCAGTTGTTGATGTTGATGATGTTGGGGATGTCCAGGCGCCTGTCCAGGGTCACGCTGAGGCTCTTCAGCCCGCATTTGTTGGCCCTCGCGGTGATGTCGGGGCCGGCTCTGGTGGCCCGCTGTCCCCTCTGCGCCTCGTAGGCGCGGGCCGCCGTCTGCAGGGCCTTCAGCAGAAGAAAGGCCCGGTACTGTCTCCCCCCTGTTCTGGGGGTAACGGAAGCACTGGTTAAAAAAAGCCATGCCAACGAAAAGTGAATTCAGGTCGGATGGGCTCGTTTGTACCGTCAAGCAGGGGGCTTCATCTACAGAGTGGAGGGACTGTGATGAAGCTCAACTAATTCCATTGATTCTTGATTGCTGTTTGCAATGTTTCCAACTGTTATATGTTAAAAAGTGTTTGCCACCGATTGAAGCCTATTTCTCAAAATGGTGGATTATGATTGAAATAACTTCAAGTAGTGGATAACCATTTAAATAAAAACCTAAAGTAATGAATGAGTGGTTGATACATCCAGCTTCCAAACATTGACAGACGTGACTAACTTTTTGTTACCAGTTACATCCACTATGTGTAGTTTAATCCAATCCACTTTAAAATGGGTTAGAATGAACACACTTGGATCACGACGTGGATTAAGTAGCATAGAATCAATCGGACTGGGCATCGGGTTGGAATAAAGAATGTGCTCCGGGAGTCTCTTTTCTCCTCCACGTCACCTGGTGCCGGTTCCATCATCGGAAGCGCACTGAGCTCCCTGAGCCTCCCCAGCCTCTCTGTGGCTCCCCGGCCCACTTGCTCCTCCCGCATCACCGCCGTTATCTTCACAACCTCCGCCTCCAGCCTCCGCCTGAGCTCCTCCAGCAGCTCGGGGGAAAAGGCCAATTCCCCGCTGTGCACCTGAAACCCGGAGGCCCGGCTTCTGAAGGAGAAGACGGTGATGGACGAGGAGTTGATGAGACCCGCCAGCAGGGTGTCGCTGGAGGACGGGCCCAGCGTCAGGGGGGGCAGGGACTTTAAGGAGTCCAGCTGGAGGGGCGAGGACTCGCGGAGGTCCTGAGGCAGGACGTCACCCAGGAAGCGCTTCAGCTCACAGAGGAAGGAGGTCTGTGAGGAAGCCGGGGAGGAATTCTGATGATATCTGAGAAAGAGAAATACATTTTTTTTTTAAAGTTTCCTACGGGCTCTGACAAGAATCTGGTAACATTCCAGTCGGGAACATAAACGCCAGTAGAACCTTGTATCGGTTCCTCGTTTCCCGGAGAAAAGCAGAAGCGGAACCACGCTGATGTTACTTCCCGATCTCCCACCCGTCAGGATCTCTTTTAGGCTTCGGTCTGCAAGCGGAGGGGCATTAGAGGAAGTTGCTCACGGAACAAGAACTCACATGACACTCATATCTTACTCATATCGGGGGATTTGGCCTCAACAGAAATCCTCCATTTCTGGGGAACGTCGTCCTCCGATGCTTTTCCCGTCAGCGTTATGTACCACGTTTCTCCAGAGATGCACGCGGTCTAGGAAAGACAGGAAAAAACCAGCGTTATGTCCGTGACGAATGCACGCACAACAGATTCGTGGAACGTCAGGACACTTTTTCCCTTCATGCATCGTCGACTGGAGGCCTTCCTTCACCTGAGCGTGAGGCTGCAGCGACCGACTTGTGCAGGTGACGTCCAGGTTTCCCCCGGTGGGGGGGCCTTCCAACGCCAGGAGCAGCGCAGGGTGCCGTCTGAGCAGAGGAGACGGCGGGAGGTCAAAGGTCAACACCAGCGCTCCTCTCTCGTCTTCCTCCGAGACGAGCACTGGTGGAGGAAAACGAGACGTTAAGAAGCTAAGATTTGACAAAGGAACACCCAAGCGATTCAGTCCTCGCCATCAGAGAGCGCACACACCTCCAGTCGGGTGCAGCACCTCCAAACCGCGTCCCGGGTCTCCGCCCGTTTCCTTCGCCAGCTGCAACAAGGCCGAGCCCGCCGAGCCATCGGAGACGCCGCAGATTCCAAACTGACTCCGGCTGCGGTCGGCGAGTTCCCCGTCGCCCCCGGCGGCCTCGCGCAGCGCCGCGTACGTGTCGTCCGCCAAGCACGGGGCATCGCGAGGGCCGCGGCGAGAGCCCGCGGGGGCCGACGGGGCCTCTGGTGATGGGAATGTGTGGTCTTCATGAAAATATAAATGATAATAAAGAGCACAGCTTGCGCTGAAAAGCAGATTTGAGCCGCAGGCAGGAAGCACATGCAAGCGATCCAAAACACACAAATTGAGGAGAATTAGCAAAAACAATATTATTTTCACCAAAACCTAAAATCAGGGCCTCGCACAGACTTTCATGAATAATATTTTCCGCGAGGAGTCTGACCTGTCGCTGTGGGGTCGCGGGCCGGGGTCAGCTGGCGTCCGTGCGGGGCCGGCAGGGCCACGCAGAGCATCGTGCTGCAGAGCATCAAGGCTCCACAGTGGAAGAAGCACAACATGCTTCACCGTCCGTGCGTCTGCCTGTGTGGTCAGACCTTTCTCAGTCGCTTGTTTTGAACGGGTCAAGCATCATCATCAGGAAGGGAGTCTTATCCTCCCACCTTCCCTTCTCACTGCCAAAGAAGGAGGAAGGTGTCCTTGATGAGACTGGATTCAGTCTGGATTCTGTAATTTGTTTTCTGCACAGAAAAGTGCTTGTTTTCCACCTACAGAAAGCAGGTTAAAGTGAGATAACGCGTGGACTTCTCCGTCTGTAGACTGAGACAAGTGGAGGTGATGTAGACACATAGGAAGGGAGGTAGGAGTCATAAACAGCTCTGTTCTGAAGCAAAGGAGATAATGCAGCTAGCTTGGCCACGTCCAGCGCTAACCGACCTTTGTCCACCATCGCGTTCAGTTTCAGTACGGCTCATAGCGGTCTGCCCAGACAAGAAACAGCGACCAACCCCGTTCCGTTGTCTTGATGAGTTTTCAGTTATTATGTCTGACATAACTAATGGTGTGTTAACCACTGAATCATTTTCCAACAATTTGGAATACATCACTAAATATCTCTCATGTGGACTCTAAAAACGCAGATGCACACAAGCTACGTGAAAAAGCCCGCCGACGCGTCCACCTTCACGGCCTCGTGGAGTAAACTCCCGCTCGCGGAGAACCTTGTTTGTAGGCTAACGGTTTAGCTTTTTACCAAAAATCATAAAAGTTTTAAATTTGTAATCTTGCCGGACAGAACGTGTAGTATAATGTTTGCCATGGGGATTATTTTACAGAACAATCAAACAAAAAAAATCCTGTGGGCTTTTTGTCGAGCTAAAAAGTGCGTCGCTAACATCCGGGTTAGCGCCGCTCCCGCGGCTTTCCGTTGCGTTAACAATGTGACGACGGCGCTGAACGATACGCCGTCCTCCGGCACGGACGGGTACTTCGTCTTTGCTCTCGGGGGAGGACCGGAGAACAAAGTCCTGCTCCCAGGGATCCGATTCCCTTCAAAGAGCAGTCACTCCCATCGCCACTCTCACAGCTGCGCTCTTGTTTTTGGAGACGGTCAAGGTCTCCGTGGTGTTTAGGAGCCGCGTATCCCGAGAGATAAAGCCAAGGCTCATACTTGAACATCCCAAAACTTCAGTAAAGGAACGACGTGAGCTGTTCATTATCCTCTAATGGCTGCTACATGTTATCAAAGCCGTGCTTGTGGAACATTTCTTGGCAGGTGCCGCGTCGTCCCGAGAGCAATGTGAGGTTATAAATCTATTATGTGGGGATCAAGGACTTATTTTACTTAAGTAAAAAAACAACCTGATGGAACTAAAACTCTTTTATCTCTAAAAGGTTTTATCCAATGTACTTTGGGCCACAATGTAACGCTCCATCAACTCCTTTGATGCATGTTGATGTGTCACATGGAGGTCTGGATA
The DNA here is from genome assembly GCF_964276395.1 of Gasterosteus aculeatus. Lineage (NCBI taxonomy): Eukaryota > Metazoa > Chordata > Actinopteri > Perciformes > Gasterosteidae > Gasterosteus > Gasterosteus aculeatus. The sequence goes on along the minus strand of NC_135695.1, from coordinate 19,138,006 downwards.
TTATATAGTAAAGCATCACTCGATGAGCAACAATATCTGAAATATTCACTTCAATGCACTTATATAATTAGAACACATCTATGTGGTGGAAATATCTAATTTTGTACAGATAAAGCTTATGATTATAATAAGAAATATGCTGTATTTTTGCTTTTTGTGCAAATATCAAACAATTTGTAAAAGAAATGTGTATATATATATGATCCAAACAATCGTGGGTAAACTTCAGCAATCTAGAGGGGAAAAATAAAAATGCATGGGACATAAATTCAAACATTTTATGAAACAATTATTTTTTTTAATAATCATAAAATGCAGGAGGGGGAAAAAAACAAAAACAGGAATTCCATTTATTTCATTATAACATCTTAGGATAAAAGCACCAACACGGAACAGTAACAAGTCATGAAAAACCCCAGGGCCTCTAACTACGTTAGCCGTTATTGCACCTCACACCTGCCCTGGCTTCACGGCACACAGTGAAGGCCACATGTGCCCCGCGTGTCTAACCCCGCCCCCGAGTCGAAGGGAGAATCCTAACGAGAGCACCGCGAGCCATCTAATCGGAGACGCAAATCTAGAGCAGCGGCCTTCGCCTGAGGAGGAAGACGCTGAGAGTCGCAGCCGTTTCACAGCTTCCGGAGGCCAAACAGACTCAAAGCTTCACAGAGCTGCTTTTCACTGGAGATGCTGGATGTATGTGACAGTTGAGAATCAATCTGAGGAGACCTGACTTTTCAATTTCACCTCGAATTACCCGTACCAAGGGTTTGCCCTGGTCCTGAGTTGGATTAGAAAGGAGGGCTTGGAGTCAAGGTGACATGAAGTAGTTGAGAAAATTGTTTAGTTCATTTGACGCCATCTGGGTTAAGTTCCTGAGTTAAGACCTTTGGCAGGATTCGGGGTAAACGGCTTCGCAGACCATCAATAACGCAACGGGAAGGAGAAAGCTTCAATTCAAATTAGCTAAAAAAAAAAAAAATGTTTGAAATTTGTAATGATCCTTTTAGTCGTTCCCAACGACCGTTCTCACTTGCACATACACGTCGCCCCTCCAGTTACCAGAGAGGTCTGCAGGTTGGACTTGACCGCCGGAAAGCTCGTGTTGCAGATTACCGAACAGGAGAAGAGAAGTATTCACGTAGAGCTGCAGGTTTCCTGGTTTGAAGTGAAGGAGAGCACCGTGCCGTCTGCCTGACTAGTATTAAAAACCGACGGGAATCACAATTCAGAAGCAATTAACATGGAACTGCAATTGTATCAAACACCAAGATTAGGAAAATCAAAACGGCATCGACAATTAATACAAAAGACCTCTCAGCGCCGGTAACAAAACGGACGGGTCTCTGGTCTAAAAGGACTCACGTGTGTGAGCGCACAGGACAGACGAGTACAATAAAGACTATTGACTATTAGTCTATTCTTCCCTTAAATATGCACCAGAAAGAGAGGGGGGGGGGGGGGGGCAGCATGGCATCACACACCAGCAAGCTGTGTGTGTTCATTAGAGGTTGACCCGTGCTCATCTTTATGCACCAGTACAGGTTTAGTTCAGAAGATCCAAATTTTCATCACTTGGAAACTGAAGCACCGTTTGTTTCCTGAAGAATCTTGTTTTGATGGAAGAGGAATTGGGGGCGGAGGGGGGGGGCATCTGATGAAATTCATGACGTTGAGTTGAAGCCACAGCACCGTTGTTGCCGTGTGTTGAATGCACACGCAGTTCGGGTTTCAGATGCCCTCGGTGGGCGGGGGGGGGGGTGGTCAGCGCCAAACGCCTTTATTCTTTCATATATATATTTATACTTCTATATATATATATATATATATATATATTCATACTTATTTAATATACCTTTCGATTTAGGGTGTCGGGGGGAAAAAAAACGTATGTACAAAAACAGTGTGCCTTGTTCAGTGAAAGAGAGACGGCTCACTCAGGGGGTCAAAGTGGGGCGACTGAAAGGTGGACCGGACCTTGTACACTAGGACCAGATCGTCGCATATTAAATAGGAGAAAAAAAACAAGATAAAAAGCCAGAAATTGGCTTTACAAATGTTCTCGTGTGCAGCACCAAGTCTCGGATATTGATGTTTTCACTGTAGAATAAATAAGAGTCCTAATTTAGCACCATTGTTTTCAGACTGAGTCAAGTACACACACGCACGCAAACACACTCTTGCATTCTACAAGGTCAAATATCAGGATAAAAAACAGAAAATCAAATATCAAGGCAAGGTAATAGACACAGGGCATAAATATAATCTAAATTATACACAACTATACAGTCGGAGAATGAATCACATTCACAGTACAAACAGTTTACAAAATTAAAATTACACACAAAAAAAAAAAAGCAAACAAGTCGGTGTAAAGAGAGTCCAGTAGTTAATTGTGGTTTGTTGTCTTCTCAATGTGAGGATTTGTGTTTGTATAAACTATAATCTGCAGTGATCTCACACGCATCTTACGTCCTTACGATTTGGCAGCAGAGATAAATACGAATAAGTTTAGCTTAAGAAGAGTAAAATACTCCAGCGTTAAGTATTTCAGCTGTATTCCAGATAGTAGTGTGATTTACCAAATCGGCCGAGGAAGAAGATGTAAATAAATACATCAAGTGGCTGACAATAAGGATATAGCACCATTTCATGTTGTTTGTTTTCTAATAAAAAAAAAAGCAGTCGGCTCAGCATCATCGGCCCGTTTGAAAGGCTGCTAACTCAGCATATTGTCAAAATAAGGCAAAGATCAGAACGTTATTGTGTTCAGCCTTTAAACATACACCCACTTCCATATTATTAAGTTAATTCATTTAGAGAAATAACATTTATTTTGCTTAGTTGCTGTTGCAAAAAAAATATCATTTGAGTAAATAAAACTTTCACCGTTATGTTCAATATTTGAGACTAGATGAGAAACCCTGAAGACGTGTTTTCATAACGTGAACTTAGTTCTTTTGCTTTTTAAGATGTTTCGACCACTCACCAATTTAGTTTAACATGTAAATATTGGAAACCATCAACGTACACAGAGCTTGAAGTGTGTCACCATCCGGCCTCACACATCTTCTGCACCATGACAAACTGCATCTTTTTATCCAGTGTGAAGTTAGACCAAACGTTCCTGTTACATACCCAACAAATATTTAATTACACCGAAAGAAAGAAAAGAGACGCGACAGCGTAGCTCGCATGACAGCGTAGCCGAGTTCAGAGAACTGGTCCGTGTGTGCACGAACACGCGCTCGTGTGAAGGGAGGCTTTGGAGGGAAGGTGACCAGATTCAGATCAACGAGACGGACGATGTGCTTCAAATCGGTTATCAAATGTCACATTAAATCCTTAAAACAGACGGTTTTGATCTTGACTGAGACAAAAAGACAAGAGCACCTTTAATTTAAAGCAGACATCCGTTCAGTGCTGAGCAGCAGCAAGCACGGATTTCATCATTGTGAAATCTTTTAAACAATATATTTTAGCACCCAACACATAAACATGACCACTACCTATGGATTCTGTTCAAGGCGACTATAGTGGCCCTGTGTCTGTGTGTGTGTCCCAGTACAGAAGCCGGTCGGGTAGTGCAGACCTCGTGAAGCACCAGTGAGTGAGCAGAGCGCCTCCGTCCACAGCCGGACATTTGCATAGTTTATTTCATTTTGAGGTAGTTTTCATCAATTACCTGAAAAGTCAGAGAAAAACAATGAGTGTTTCTATGGATTCTACACTGCAGCACAAAACAAAGCGGCCCAAACACTAAAATACGGACACTTTCATCATCATCATCAGACACTTTCATCATCATCGCCACCCAGGCGGCTTTTAATACTTGAATTCTGAGGAATCTACTCACCTTGTTCAACCATAACAACAGCTTGTTCGGAGCACAAGACAAACAGGCATCCTGTCTCTCTCTCTCTCTCTCTCTCTCTCTCTCTCTCCCTCTCTCCCTCCCTCTTTCCACCTTCTGATTGCCCTTCGCCCAGCACCCCCCCCCCTCCTCCCACCACCCCCTCAAACCCTATCTAGGTCGGGAGCCAGGGAGCTGGGAGGTCGTGTAGGTGCCATGCATGCCCTGAGTCCTCCACATGCCCCCTCCACCACCTGAGCCGCCGGCCTGCGAAGGAGGGGGCGGCCGAGGGGAGTAGTGCACGGCGTAGGGGCGAGACGAGGGGGGGGTCGACAGAGAGGACGAGAGGGAAGCGGTAGCGGCGGCAGAGACAGAAGCAGAGGACGACGATGAGATGGAGAGGGGGGAGTTGGAGAGCGAGAGGGATGACTGAGCTGTCCGGTGGTGCACAGAGGCGTGGTGGGACACGCGGGAGCAGTGGAGCAGGGAGTCCGATCGGGGGGGCGGCCCGGCGTCAGAGTGCGGGGGCGCCGAGGACGGGCCGCCGTGCGGGGCCAGAGGGGGGTGCAGGGCGAGCGTGGGCTGGGAGGGGCTATGCAGGACCGACTGGGTGCGGCCGTGCTGCGCCTGGGACAGCGAGGCGGGGAGGGGCGAGGATGACAGGCGCGTGGGGGCGGGCTGAGGGGAGCCGTGCTGCTGGGTTTGGGGGGAGGAGGAGGAGGAGAGACCGAGCAGAGAGCCGAGGCCTCCAGAGGCGGGCAGTGTCACCCCAAACTGGTGGGAGGACACTGCGGGGACCACGTGGTGAAATATACCTGCAAAAATCACACAGCAGAAAATGGAAGGAGACAGATGGGGGAGGGCAGAGCAGGTGAGAGTGGCAAAGAGAGCGAGAGGGGAAGGAAGGGGGGGGGGGGGGGGGGGGGGGGGGTAAAAGAGAGAAGCAGGGACTGAGCCGGGTTGTGCAAAGCGCCAAGCCAGTCTGAGACAAGCACACAGAAAGCAAACAGTCGGCCCACTGGGACCAAAACAAACACTTATTGCAGCTTTAAAAAAAAAAAAAAAAGTGGATGGCGGATACACCCGCAGAAAATGACACCGCAGTCACGTGACATTGATTCATGGTCAATTTCCATTGGTTCAGATCTCTCCAATTATAACATTTTCTCTTTTTTCAATCTGTTAAAAACATTTTCCACGGGTGTGTCCAGACGGAAGCAATGCGAGGCAGCGCGGTGCGTCGGTCAGTCAGTCAGTCGCGCTGCACAATTAGTGGAACGCGGGTCCGATCAGTTTGGGCTTCTCACGACTGATGATTTCAAACGTACGGCCACCAGGAGGTGTTCCCTTGTGAAAACTAAGCGCTGCAGAGTGGAATGGTGACGTAGTGTCATTTAGTCGTCTTGGCCGTCTGCCCTTGGTTGTATAAAATGCACTGAATTCATGTGAAGGAGAAACTCCTTTTAAGTCCCATTTAGATGCAGGGATGCTTCCTTGCACGAAAACAGTTTTCTGCACATGCAATTTGGGCAAAAAAAAAAAAAAAATGGGATACAACCGCATTATGTTTCCAGGAGATGAACTGGGAATAAGAACCCGTCCTATTCAGATGCATAGATTTAAATATCCGCTTGAATGTTCCGGGAACATGAAAGTGAAATTGGTGCTACTCTCATTTAAGTGAATGTGCCATTAATTAATCTTTTGATCATTTTGGCCATAATTGAGCAGCTCCATCAGTCGGTCGGTCGGTGAAGAAGACACACACACAGACGGCAGCATCAGACCTCCACTTACCCGGCTCTGTTAGCGGGACTCTATCCTACTCTTCATCACAATGACGCCCTCCCCCTCCCGGGCAAAGACTTAAAAAAAACCCTGACGTGATGAGTCGCGCGGATGCTCACCTCCAGCTGCTCCCCCTGCCAGCCCGGCGCTGGAGAAGCCCCCCAGGGCAGAGTGTCCGTTGACGAGCCTCGGGGTGCCACTCACCGTGGACCCGCCCGTCTGGGCCCCGAACAACGACTGCAAGACAGAGGTCCCTCCGAGCGGGAACTGCGACCCCAGGAACTGCCCCGCGGAGGACCCCGTGCTCGAGGAGACCATCGCGGGACTGCCCCCCACCTTGCCACTCAGAATGCCCCCACCACTGCTGGCGGCGGCTGATATGAAGAGGTTCTGACTGGCCAGGCTGCCGCTCGTCTTCATCTCCCAGTCGCGGGGGGCCTTCTGTTTCTGCAGGGCCTGGCGTTGGTCCGAGCCGCTGCCTCCCTGGCCCCCGCCCCCGCCGCGGGGCCCTGCGTCCTGGCTGAGGAAGGGGTTGGGATTGACGTAGCTGGACGACTCGCCGTCACTTCCTTTCCTCGCCTGCTGATGCTGCTGTTTGTGGTCAGAGTCTGAGTCAGTGCCCCGGCACGACCCCCCCATGCCGAACGGAGAGCCCCCCTGTCTCGGGTCAGAGTTGGGCTGCTTGGGGTCGGAAATGGGTGAAAAGGTGGATTTCCACTTGCTGTTGGAGGACAGGGAGGATGAAGAGGAGCCGTCGCTGCCGGTGCTGTTACCGCTGCTGCTGCCAGATTTCCGGACTAGTGGAGGAGAGAAGAACCGATGGGCATCAAGCGGCAACGTGGGCGATTATATGTGCCGCTTTCTTTGCTTACCTCTTTCCCCTTCCCCATGTCGACCAGGTCCATCTCTGCTCTCCAAGGATATGGTGGCAATTTTTCTTTCAATTCTAGAGACAAAGGCAAATAATAAAACAAAATGAGATGGGGCGAGCGAAGAACAGGGCATCTGGGCGTGGACGTTGTTGTTATTCTGATCGCCTAGGATCGACGACTGCACTACCGGGAACTGGAGCCGTCGGCCGGGTATCCCGAGTCCTCGTCGTCGGAGCTGGGGGCCGAGGAGTAACGACCCGAGCCGTTGAGCTCCAGGGGCCGCTCTCTCTTCAGGACGGGGGGCTGGTCCAGGTCGGCGCCCACGGGGCTGCGGCTGGACTGTTCTGGGGAGGAGATGGCTGAGATCTCCAGAGGCTGGTTGATGTTGTTCACCTGTTGGACGGGAGAATGAAATAATGTCAAAGACATCTCATCACAGACAGGTGGTCAGCTGGCAGGACTTCATTACGTCGAAATGAAAACCGCCAGCCTCCGTCAACCTTCTCTTCCGGCGCCGCTGGCGACTCACCATGGTGTTGATGTTGAGTGGCGACCCGGAGGAGGGGTTGTTGGAGCCGAGCCCGGGGAAGGACCTCCTCTTCGGGGATCCACTGGCTGCGTTTCCAGTGGAGCTGCGTTTCCTTCTCCCCCGCTTGCGTCCCTCCTGAGCGGAGTGCGGCGGCGGCGTGTGCGTGGGCGCGTGGGTGTGCTGCGTGCCGGGGGAGTGATGGTGATGGTGGTGGTTTCCGTGGTTACTGTGGTATCCCTGCTTGTTGCCAGTGTGATGGTGGAGGCGGGATCCTCCGGCCAAGCTGCCTCCGCTGCCTGACGAGGAGGAAGACGAAGAGGAAGAGGAGGACGAAGAGAAGAAGATTCTCCTCCGCAGTTCGCTGTCCTGGGGCTCCGTGTCCGATTCTCCCCCGTGGCGATCCTGTCCGTCTTCGGGAGGAATCCTCGGCGGTCCGTCTGCATACTGAAGCACCCCTCCGGTGCTGAGGGGCGGGCTCTGGATGGGACCTCCTCTGCCCATTGGTCCCGACGAAGCAGTGTTGAGATGCGGTGAAGGGGAAGAAGAAGCACCGTTATGGTCCTCAGGATGGGGACCTCCATTCATCAGTCCTGAGCTGGATGAATATCCTAAGACAGAGAACAAGAAGATAAAGGATTAGGGCGGACAGGAAGCGTATGAAACAGAAAAACACTAAAGGCTCTTCATTAGCAATGAACAAGCAGCTGATCGTATCTTGTTTTATAATAACAGTGAATATTATATGTGACCATGGGTAATCCTTACCATTGGTCTGACCTGCCTGAGACACAGGACTCGGAGTACTTCTCTGAAATTATAAATGCAGACCAGGGTTACTATTACTACTATTAATATTATTATTATTATATTAATAATAATAAAAGCAGTGACAAATGTGTCATACGCTTAAGCCAAAAAATATATATATTGTATGGTTAAAACTATTAAAAATCAAAAGAATGAACTTATATTTAATCCAGTTTTACTTTTTGAGCTACAATATTCTAACTGAATAAGAGAAACGAGGATCTCAACCACAACTTGTGACATTGAACGCGACACCGAAGCATCGACCTTCCAGCAGGTGGTGCAATGCTGCAGTCACATGACTGTCATTCCCACACAGTTCTCCAAATATGTACTTTATATGTATAGTATTTGAGCCAGTATACTTGACACCCCCCAAACAATAAAAATTTTAAAACATTTTATTTTAAAAATGAATTTAAAATAAAACCAGCAAACAAATTCTGAAAAAAAGGTAAAACTAATTGAAAAAAGGTAAAAATATTATCTTGTAACAATTTTGTAAACTTAAATCTGTGATTATCCAGGTGAAAGGAGTCGGATCCATCCTAATTCTAACGTAGTCACCTTACTCAACACTCCACCCATATCATTCTTCACGAGAGAACTGTTAAAGCTTTACATCAGCGCTGATGTAGTACTTTTTTATGAGGGTACATGCGCTGAACGTACGCACCAGTTTCTCCACCCGGCTGGGCAGCACCACGCTCGCCAGAGGGATGCTGACTGGCAGTTTGCTCGGGTGCACTGTGCTCAGGGGGATACTTATTGGAAGGCTTGTAATGCTGTTGTCGCCCTGAACAGATGGACTCCTCTCCTTACCGGCCTGAATGGGACAACAAGCGGAAAATGAGATGAGATGAGAGCTGCAAGGAAGGAAGAAAAAGTGCAGACAGATGAGAAAGACAAACATTTACCCTCTCGAAAGCTTTATTCTGGATATCCGATGCGTTAGGAGACGGGCAGTTCAGTTTGGCTCCAAGCGGAGAGCTGACACCTCCAAATTCCCTGAAGAAGTAACTAGCAGATTTAGACCGTTGCCTTTGGAAGCTTTGTAAATACTTTAGTTCACCATTAAAAAGTGATAGTGTCAGCCCACCTGTGTGTGGTCAGCCCTGGGCCTCTCAAGTGAGCAGAGGCAGTTGGGTCCTGGTTGAGGTGCCTCCGCAAGGCGATCTTGGCGGGGGAGAAGCGCGTGTAGTCGGGGAGAGCGTAGGCGGAGCTCTGCTGCCTCTGGCGCGCATCGGGGGCGCCCGGTGCGATCTCGTGGTCGGGAGAGATGGGCAGGTAGCGAGAGAGAAGCTCCGCCTTGGCGTTGGCCCGGTCGAAACACGGAGAGCCGGTGCCGTTGATGGACAGCTCCATGCTGACCCCGTTGAGGGGCGGGGCCAGGCCCAGCTTAGAGGGATCCACGTCGGCGGAGGAGCGGGACTCCAGGCTCCTTCTGTACGGGGAGCCGTCACGGGGGCTGTAGGATTTGAGCTGAAGCAGCTCCTGCTGCCTTTGGCTTTTCTCCAGCTCCACAATGCTGATCTACAAAACCACACACACACACACACACCAGGGGGAGCCGTTACACTAGAAAACGGGCTAATTCGTCTTCCTGAAAGCTACATTTCACCCAGTCCAGGTGACATGGCAAATTCCTTTGGAATATCTCTCGGAGGGGTGACAGGCAACACGCGGCGAGAACGGAGAAGTAGACGAGACGGACACAAGCCTTTGAGGAGGCCGAATGCGTACCTGCAGCTCCAGACAGTGTCTCTGTTTCTCAGAGATCTGCCTGCGAAGCGCCTGCTTCTCCTTCAGCAAGCTCTCCAGACACAGAGAGCCCCAATCGAGCTTTAGCTCCTCACACCGAGACTTCAGCTGCAAAACGACAAACAAAAATTGCAGTTATTCATTCGGGTGGAGGACCATTAGGATCGTTGACAGGTGTGAACCACTGGAGGGTGTTAAGGGGGGGGGGCAGGTTGGAGGTCTCACCAGCAGCAGGCTGTGGTCTCTCAACAAGGCCATGTCCCTCTCAAGCTGCTTTGTCTGCTCCTTCAGCTGACGATTGTGGGCCGATATCTCTTTCTGGGCCTGCAGCAGGTCCTCCACCGTCAGCGCTTTCACTCCCAGCTGAAAAACACACACACACATCAGCTAGAAATTCACAATGCTTGAAGAATTCAACATCATTGAAGAACCTATTTTTTGCCGAACTCTGAGTTCTCTATCGGTTATAACGTTTATTTGCACCAAATTGTCAGCGCCCGGGGGTCACGGGATGGATTTTATAGAATATGGGTAAAAAAAACAGAATATTTTCTGCATGTGTGTAACTAGCGCTTTCAACAAAAGAAAATGTGTGACCACACCCAACAGTTGGGTGCATGTGTGTCACACTTTCAGCAGACTAGAGGAGCTTTGGGTTGAGGTCAAACGACAACGAAACATTGGTCAGATCTAATCTTATTACACATCTGTGCTTTAAATTCATGCATTCTTTTCCACTAATAAATTACCTAACAGTACATTTTATAAGAAGGATGGTTGAGAGACAAAAGTAGCAATGGAAGACAATTGAATCCACATTTCTGGATGTTAATATCAGAAGTAAAGGGAAACATTGTTGCTGTGTCCATAAAGCCGTGTAGTGGAGAGAAGATAAAAAGTTCCCACCTCATCTAGCTTGGTCTGAAAGAGGCCTTTGATCCGGTCCTTGTGGGACTGACAGACAGAGTGGAGCTGCTCCGCCTGCCCCGACAGATCCCGGTGCTTTTGCTACGGACGGAAAAGAAAGAAGATTTAAAAAAAGGTCACAGATTTGGGCAAAACTGAAAAATCATTTACAGGATTTTGGGGGTTTTGGGTGGAGGCCACTTCATGTGTGCCAGCGGGGGAAATGCTGCAGTAGCAAATCAATAACGTCTGCGATGGCATTATTACCTTCTCCTGCTCCAAGAGCTGCTGCAGGTTGGATCGGTACTGAGGAGTCTTCATGTGGGTCATAAACTGGAGGTATTGAACTTTGATGTTGTCTGTTTCGAGAGGGTTAAGGACACAAAACCAACATTTATTAGTTATGTTACTACATTTAAATCTATCCTTCTAATCCTAAATTCACCGCTGCATTGAATGTTTGACGGGCTCACCAAGCAGCTGCTGCAGACCGGGGGGAGTCGGGCTCTGAAGCAGTTGACTCGAGGGGTAGTGGGGGGTCTTGGGAGGCAGCTGGTAGAAGGGACTCTGAGGCGGGCGGTACGCATCTGTACACATACACAACGAGTGGAGTCACGTGCAACCGACATTTAGGACGCAAACAGTGAAGATGTGAAAAGGTAGTTGGTCATCTCTCTAACGGGAGGTGTATTGTGTGTGTGTGTGTGTGCGCGCCCTCTCACCCTGAGGTGGCGCGGCAGAAAGGGTCTTGGCGTGCAGCAGGTCCAACGCGCTCTGGTTCTTCTTGTTCTTCTTCTCAGCGGCGGCCGGGGCGGCTTTCTTGGGTCGACCGCGCTTCTTGTTGTTCAACTTGCGAGCTTTGGGCAGGAGTCGCGCTCGCCGGGGTTTGGCCGGGGGCTTGACCACCGCCACCAGGCGCGGACGCTCCTCCTCGCCGCAGGAGTCCTGCTGCGATACACGTGGACGAACACACACACGTTCATACAAAGCGCACAGAGAGGGAGCCACAGTGTTCAGTCGATTTGTGCTCACGTAAACTAACAAACTGCAGACGATGTGAACATACTATTGACGTCAGGAGGTTAATTTACTGTTTAGTTTACAAGAAAATTAAAGGCAAATTCAGCTGGCGTTACATTGTAGCATTTGGTTTGGCCGTGATGCAAAGACACAGATTTCAATTTGAAAAGTTACATGAAACATTGCACGTAATTAAGAGAAAAAAAAGGGATTTAGAGATGAAGTTCATTCATATTTAACACGTCCAACAGGTCCTATAAGTCTGTTCATGTCTTACCCGGCTTTGTTCTTTAGGTTTTGTTGGCGTGGTGCTATTGCTTTTACTATCCTTTGTATCCTTCTGCTGGCGTCGCCTCGCTACCTCCTGCTCCTCCTGAAATAAGGACCCATTTAGTTCTGTGTTTTGGGTTCGGTGACATTCGTCAACACACTGACCAGGTCGGAAGGAAACCACTTACCCTGAGTTTAGGATTTTTGAGGCTAGCAAAATAGTTTTCAAGCTGCAAAAAAAAAGAAAAATGAATTTAATTGTTATTGTCATCATTTAAAAAAGTGCTTATATTCTAATTAAGTTCAAATAACCCGGCTGTTCACGCCAACACGGGCTGTAAAATGCATTCATGGATATTATGATTATGTTGTTCTAAATCCCCGCACGGTCTCAATTGTACATAAACTGTGGTGTGAAAGTTATATCCAAAACGCGAAAACCTACATGCATGAGGTCACCCTCGGACATTGCCGGCTCTTCTGAGGCCAGTTTACTCACTGACATTTGCTCCAGTAACCCGAGTGATACACACATCAGTGTCATCTCTGCGCCTGTGTTCTACCCTCAGAGTGCTCACTCCTGGGACTGACTACTCGTTAAGACGCTACTCGCGGCCTCTGATGTACGATGTGTTTGTGCAGCTGCAGGAGTCATCATCGTCTCTGCACTCGATCATGGCGGGCGCTTACTATGGTGCGGTCTATGGTATGCAGGTAGTAGGAAACTGGCTTTCCGGTCCAGGACACGGAGCCCCGCAGCGGAGAAAGCTCCACCACACGCATTATTGTGCCAATGTCTGCGGGACAAAAAAACAAAACAAAAACACAGCGTGTCAGATACATGTCAAAGGAAGCAGGAGATGTTGACATTCACTTTTCTACCAGTCGTGCTACTCACCACTCAGGTTTCGACTGTTAATTCTAAAATGCAAAGGTGCAAAAGGTTTGGAAGATACTATTTTTCCACCTGCGGAAATAAAAAGAAAAAAAATTAATAATTTGCCAGTCATCCAAATAAACATGAAGGAAAGCGTCAGCCATTGTTATTTCAATCACAAAAAAGAAGGTCTTGACGTTTTCTACATTAAGTAATCCTAGTTATTGTATAAAAAAGGGTCTGTTAGCATCGGCTAGTAAAAGCTATTTATGGACCTTTGATGAGATTTCTCCTGGTTCGTCTCAACTTGTTATGGCTCATCAACTATCTGCTCTGCGACTGATTAACACTTCTCTGTTGAGATGAAAGGGAGCAATGAAAAGAGAATCCCAAATTTAAAAATACCAACCTTCCTTCATGTTAGCAAAGCGCTCCTTCAGCTGGTGATCTACCTCTGGACCAAAGGCAAAGTTATTCACAAAAATAATACTGCAAGACAGACGGAGAAAGAAATATTTTAGATCTACAGTTGAAGTAAATACAACATTTAGGCAAAGTTTTGTAGACACATTAAAGAATTGCTCGCTGTCCTTCCATGTCAAAGCCCTGCTAAGTCATTTGTAAGTGAACACAACAGTAGCTTTTATTACAGTTTGTATTACAATGAACAATGGTTTCTATGACCCGAGTGCCTCGTGTATAAACCCGTAATGCTCCTATTGGGAAATGGGATGGAAATTGCTTCTTTCAGACAGCTACGGGGATCCGGCTTGGCTTAACACCTTGTGTTGGCGATCCTGTCCTTCCATTCTTCAGACAGAAAGTCACCTCTCTCCAGCTGAAAGAAAGCGAAGCAGATCAAGGGTACAAATCCTGAATAACCGTGGACCTGCAGAACAATCCTTAAAAGTAGTTTGAAGCTCGCATTACTCACTGTGTACTCCCCGTGTCTCTTCCCGTACCATTTCATCCACTTTTTAAACTCTTTATCCATGCTCTGAGAGAGAGAAGGTGAATATTAAAACACAAACAAATTGCTGCAGTGGTGTGTTGCTACACGGCAGTGACGAGTCGATGAAATGTGAGCCGGGAAATCCACTTTGGAGACCGACTGGACACACGAACGCCACACTTCTCCTCGGTGTGTTTGCCAGCGGTGATTTGCACTGCGTGATTTCACTACAAAGACTGAGGGAGCAGGGGTTTTTTTTTGTGGTCTCGCGTTTTCTCTCTTTGGTCCTGCGGGATATTTAGGTGGTTACCTCTGCATAGGTAGCTGGAATGTCTGCTTTCTCTACACCGTAGTAGTGTTTACAGTTGGTTGCCGCAGCAACCTGCAGCACTACCTGCCCAACTCCTGTAAACGAGAAGATAAGAGGTTCATGTCCTACAACAAACAGGCCGAGTCACTTGTATTCATAAAGCACTCGTTGCAGACAAAAGTCACAAAGTGCTTAACAAGAGAGGAGACAATACAACACACAGTGGCCATACAAGAGCCAATGGAACAACATGAAAGAACAAAACCATAATAAGTCTAAAGACAGGCTTACAGCATTGATTTACGGAAATCACCAGCGTGAACAGGTATTTTTTTGAGCTGGTTTTTAAACTAAATCACAGACTCAGCGAACCGGACGGGGGCAGGCGGAGCGTTCCAGAACTTTGGCGGCAGTCTCTCAAAAGGGCCGTATCCACCGGTGTTAAGGCGAGAGCGTCCCCAGGCTGGCCCTTTAGCCGGCTTCTTTATGAAAAGTTCATTGACCGTTTGTGTTTAAGTGAGGAAACCGGTTCAGTGATGAGCGAGAACGCTGAAGACGCCAGCCACTAAACGGGCGGCCGCTTTAGCACAAAGTCTCACAATTCAGGTGCATTAGAGGAACTTCTTTTTGCTATTGACAGCTTGGCTTTACAAGCAGCCCGCAGATCGGGCGCCGCCTGCGGCCTTCTCGCTAAATAAATCAACCACTTCCATAAACGTGTCACAGAAACAGGTGGAATAAAATAATAAAAAACAGTGGCATCCTGATTTACACCTCCAACTCATATCCTCAAGAATAAATAAAAAACAACAACATTGGTTTATAGAAAAAAAACATCAATCTATGATCAATATATCTGGAGGGTCTGGGGATACACAATGTCCCAAAGTAGCAGCGGACTAACCACTGCCGAGGTCTACAAAGGTGTCGTCGTCCATCATTTCCATCTCGTCAATGATCTGAGCCACGAGGTCGAAGGAGGTCTCTCCGTACACCTCGGGGGAGAAGGGCTCGTAGTTGTTCAGCTTCTCCGGGTCGGTGACCGAGTGGTTGTACACCTGCTGCAGGATGTGTCTCAGCAGCCCGTTGGAAGGACGCTTGTTGAGCTTCATGGGCTGCGTGGTCCCTTTCCACTATAGGGTGGGATTATACATTTATTCACACAAAAACATGAACGCTTTGCCCCCACCAGTGTGATGATATTATCCAGTGGTGCTTGCCTTTCAAAAGAAAAGGACAAAACAACACAATAATTATGTTGTTGGATCACGTTCTTTGAAATATAAAATAATAATCTAATAACTTCTGAATAAACCCCATTAATAATCCTAACAACACAAATAAATGAGCAAAAACCCGTATGAAGCATCTTGGTCAACAATAACTAGATTATTATTAATAAATCAATGACTGTAGATATATTTAACATTTTGTAAGCATATGGACATGCGTGGCGGTGATTTAGGGAGTCTCACAGGGAGCCGATACAGTGTTGCTCACTTTTACTAATGTGTGTTTTACTAGTGTTTCTCAATTCTCCTCCTCCACACACACACACACACACACACACACACAACCACACACCAGCTGGTGAATGCTGTCGATGGCCCTGTTGTACTTGTCACAAAGTCTCTGCATACTCTCGAAGCTGTGAGAACACACAAAATGAATCATTTAGTTCCAGCACAACACCGATTTTACTTGACAACTTTCCAAGTTCAGAAAACCAAGACTTAGCTAAAAGAAAGACTGTGCTCACCTCTTGGTGTCGTAGTCAATGAGTACGTAGTTTTCCATGGCCAGTTTGAGGTCGGGGATCTCCTCACACACCCACCTGCAGGAAGCACACACGGAGAGTCGTCACTCGGCCGTCACAGTCACTTACAGTCAGCTGTGGGAGGCGGAACACGTGTCACTTACCGGATGGTCTCGATGATTTCATGAGCAGCGTCATGGTGTTTATCCTGAAATCAGAGGGGGGAGAAAAACAATTATTCGAAATGTGATTCAACTGCACCACAAACCAAAACAACCAGAATTACCATAAAGTTGAATCATCTCAAAAAGGGTCAACAAAAACAGAACGTTACAGCCCTCATGAGCGGAGCGTTCAAAGGACGTCGTTGATACCCTGCGTTGGTTTGAGCTCAGAGCACCTCATTAAACGCAGTGTAGAAATCCCCAACAGTCTTAAAATAGAGCATTCAAAATCACATCTGAGATTTAGGTTAATCCAATTTTTAAAAAAGGCACTTGAGTCTAGAACAAAGCTTCATAAAAACAAGATCCCATGTGGGGAGTCTGTAGTTAGCCATCTTAGCGGGGTGGGGGGGTGCTCAGCTGCCCTGTGGGGGTAATCGCTCTCCAGTTACGCGCAGAGGGCGGCCAGCCGGAGCCTGTTGCCTCAGCTGACCCACTGACCCACTTTCTCTCTGCGGCTGCAGCGCGCTGCCAGGAAGAGCCTCCGGCGGAGGGAAGGAAAAAAAGAGGGGAACGTGAGAGAGGAGGAGAAATCAGAGGGTAATAGGAAAGAAAGTGAAAGTCAGACGAGCGTGAAAGTGGAGAAAGCGAGGCGGGGTGGCGGGGTAAGCCTGGTATTTGCCGGCTGTTTGAGGCCTGGCACAGCAACCTGCAGCTTACAGCCCGCAGCTTCTGGCTTCCCGCTCAATACTACACCAACTTCCGCCCCGGAGCCCAAACAAGCACGTGCACACACTCGAATGTGCACGGCAACCCAGGAAATCTGAGGCTATTTCTGTCTCAGCAGAAGCCTTTTCGGCTACGTCGACGTCGGCGAGCGGGCGGCTGGCTGCGCTGCCGGTAACACAGCAGAACGAGCAAATCGCCCTCGGCTGATTTGACGCACCGTTTCTGTGAATGTGGAAGGTGTGCGAGTGTATCAAAGAGGCTGTGTGAGCGCTGCGGGTCACCTGCTCACACAAAGACAGCACACAGCAACACCAGCACAGGGCAGCTGCTAAAAATAAACACCGCCTGAGACAAAAAAAAAAAAAAAAGGAAAAAGGATGCCGGAGACCCTCCTCTCTTTTTCTCTCTCTCTCTCTCCCTAGCTGTGTTTATACCGACACATACGACTTCCCCTTTCTATACCTCCTCTCCAGTCAGTCTGTCCTTACGTCTACGAGTCCCTTGGTGGGCGTACGAGTTCTGCGCCGCTCCACTATCTGCACATCAGCCGACGACGAGAATGAATGACCGAGATGGGCGTGCCGCTCACGCCCTGTTACTCCTCCTCCTCCTCCTCCTCCTCCTCTCGGAGGAGTAGTAACATGGGCAATAACAACGATTACCCACGTTAGCTTTCTGTCTATTCAACTGTGAGGATGTGTGGATAAACAGTGTACACCAGCGGAGGTCCACCAGCACAACGCTGTCAAGAAAAGCAGTCTCGACAAGTAATTGAAAGTGACTTTACAGCCTTGTAAATTATAGTGAAGTTCACAGGTGAGAACCAAAGACTTCCAGCTTCCCTGAGAAGTCGTCGGCCATTGAAGCGCGTTCTGGGGGCCGGTTGGTGCCTCCACTCACAGCCAGATGGACAAAGTGCTGCTCATATGGAAGCATTTACAGATGCACAGATGTGGGGATTTAGAGAAATATGGGGGGAGAGACAGAGGGAATGCACGTATTTTAATGGGCTTCAATCTGGGGGTTAGATGTATCACAACACGCACACACACACACACACACACACACACACACACACACACACACACACACACACACACACACACACACACACACAGCACTGTCTTCATGCTTTGTGGGTGAGATCAGCGATCTCAATGCTCAGTGGGAGTCAGTAATGAATCTATTCTCAGGAGGCTCTGGTATTACCAGCAAATGGTTTAAACGCGACTTGGGACAAACAAACAAAAAAAACCACACATACCGGCGTGTGTGTTTGCATTCTATTAATAAAGCACTGGTGAGGAGTAGCAGCCCCCGCTGGCCTCCTCCCTGCAGAGTTGACCATATGGACATGAAAAGGAGGAGGAAGTATTTCCCCTTTGAAAACAGGATGAGTGCACCGCCACACCAACTAGCTCCATACTGCAGGACTATCGGCCGGGTACAAGCAGGTACGTGCTGGTCGCCAGCACACAACCTACTGGTTCACATGCCTCGCTGCTGTGTTTCATGCTCGTCCGTGATATCAGATCGAGGCGCGGTGCAACTTTGTCAGCCAAAGCAGAGAGGAGCGGCCGATTGCCTCATCACGTGACTGGACTCGGGGACTTGGAACCCGCAATACGACGAACAACAAAAACACGGCGATAGCAGGAACTGAAATAACACGACTGTCAGGTTAGACGCCCCGTGGGCGGAGAAGGGATGAACCGAAAGGTTATTCTGAGAAATGCAGCACCGGCTGTCTCACCGCAAGTAGTATAAAGACAGAAACAAAACTTGCAGTTAACACAACTGAAAAAGACCACAGAACTTGAAAAGGAGGGTTTTTTTCTTCTTCTGTTTCTTCCCTTTTCCGTTTGACTTGAATGAGTCAACTGCACGCTGAAGGTGACGTGCAGACGGCATTCTGCGTGGAAATGCAACCACACCACGTGTGAGAGAGAGAATAGAGAAGCCCCAGACTGCTACTGCCCCGAGGACCGATCCGGCACTCCGAAGCAATGTGAACCAGTCAAACACACACATACAACCGGCTGGAATAAACGCCATTGACGTTAGGTTGTATCACACAGACGTTAGCGCGTCTTTTAAGTGAAAACGTGACACTTTGAACAAAAAAACTAAAGCTGCGGTGAGACTGACATCGTGCAGGATGAGACGATTGGTCAGTTTAAGTCGCTCCACTTTGAAAACATCGCCTTACTGTTCTCGGCTGTACTTGTCACTGTAGTAACGTTAACCGTCTGCTCCGCTCGCGTGAACTCGCGTTGGCAGAAGTGACGGGAAAACGAGCGAGCTGAATGAATGTCATCGAAGGTGGTTCGATAACGCCATGTCCGAACACCATCCCGACCCAGTACGAACCGACCAACCGGACGAGCGTGCCGCGGCTCCTCCGGCTAGCGAGCGTTAGCACGGGGGCTAACGTTAGCTAACAAAAGACGCAAAACGGGGACAAAATGTACAGCCGTGACCGGTGAATTCTGAGGTGTTAACACTTACGTATACTGGTAACGGCCACGGGTAGCCAGCGGGTTCTGCTCCGACCGGCGATTTAAGCTTCAGCTCCAGCTTTTCGCCCATTCTACTCTTGACGGCGGCTCGGCTGTGGAAGCTAGCTGGTGACTGCTCTGTGTTAGCCAGCTGGTCGGTTAGCGAGCGAGCTACAACGTGAACATTTTCTTCTTTTTTTTTGTAAGGAAGAAATACGTGGAAACGCGCGAAATAAAAAAAAATAACAAAAAGACGAAAGCGCGGGAAACACTCGCACGACACGTCCGCGTGAATAAATGTGTCGGACTAGGTTTAGTATTTAGAATGAAATGCCTGGTTATGTCCACTGGCAATAACACATCGCCCGAGTCGCCGCCATCTTGCCCGGCATGAATAAACATGGCAGGGGGCCACCGGCAGCGGAGGAGACTCTGACGTCACCGAGGGACCGCGATCAGGTCACGTCACAACTTTTTCCAGCTCAACGCGAAATCACTACGGAGATTTAGCACAGTAAAACGTTATAATTACCAATTCTGATTTCATCTTATTTTACTAATCAAAGTAAATATTAGATTGTTACTAATTGAAGGATATTAAGATTGCACATCACGAGACAAGCTGCATTTTCAGTCACGTAATTTGGGAATTTGCACATACGTTATGTTATATGTTCTAAATTGTACAATATACATGTTTTACATTAACAGTTTTTGCGTGGCTAAAGGCCCCATGCAGTGGATGGCAACCATGCATAATGAGAACATTAATGTACTTTTCTGCACTCTAAACATTTGATTATTCACGATCAATAACTTTAAGGAAAATATTCAAATAGAAAAAAAAAAAAAACGTTGAGTCATAAATACAGCAGGGCTACTGAACTCAAATCGAAGCACTTTTTTCAAACAAAAAATGCATTGATCTTATGCGTGTAAATCACATTACATTATTACAGGTCATTTAGCTGACGCTTTTATCCAAAGCGACTTACGTTGCTATTTAACCCATGGCTTTTACATGTTTGCCCGGGTAGCGATTAGGGATTAAGTGTCTTGCTCAGGGACACTTTGACGTGGGACATGGTGCAGCCGGGGCTCGAACCGCCCGACCTTGCAGTTCCCGGTGCAGCCTCTCTTCCCATGCGCCACCATCTGTCTGTTTAAATTAAATTGAAAAGCATTTCATTGTGTTGCTGAAAAAACTGGAGACTGAAATATAAAACTGGAAAAGCTGGAAGCCCAACGACTCTGTGAGAGAATCTGGAAAGTAATTTGAAATAGTGCCAAGTCTAAAAATGTCCAACTGGCAGCCATAAAATGCTGGAAGACAAATTACATTAGACAGCTTTACTGCATTGCTGAACACCATTGGACAGCATTGCACTGGAAAATACAAAATCCATTGACAATGAGGCATATACATATAAATTAATTGGTTAATGAGGGAAACAAAGTGACATAGAACATAAACTGATCCTGAAGTAGTCAAACAAAAAGGGAAGATATGAGAAAAAGAAGTTAACAATGATGGGACTTCAGTTGAATCGGCACCTAGAAGACCTTCCTAGAAGAGGAACCTCGTATGAAACACAGTAACTGACCTTTGATATGTACAAATAACCGGAGTGGATGAAACACGGATGTTTATTAGCTCACACGTGAGTTTCGGTTGTAAATCAGCAGACCTGGTTATTGCTTTTTATGCGTTTTGTTTCCCACGCTCACTTCATGCGTTTTTAAATCATCGCACAATGAGCACAATAATCCAAAATGTTAGACAGCAGGGTTACAAAAATCAATGAACTCCTACAGAGCGCTGCAGTGTACACACACACACACACACACACAGTATCAGTAGTGCAAGAAGTACTCAGATTCTTTACTTTAATGTACAAACACAACTTATTACAGGTAAAGGAAAAGCCTACCCGAGTAGCTTTGCAGTCAGGTTCATGTAGTTACCTGATTGCAGCAGCTAAAGTACAGATGTAGTTTAATCCAGTGGTTCCCAATATAGGGGTCGGGCCCCTTAAAGGGGTCACCACGATAAATGGGAGGAAAGTGTTAGTTTATTTTTTTTGTATTAAATGATTTTCTCAGTGTTCTTCAAATTAAATCACGTGACGAGTTTAAAAGAGAAACGTCTCTTCGGTTGAACATCTAAACACTCGAACCGGATGCTGCTTTCACACGAAGGGGCTCGATCAAAAAACGTGTAAAGTAACTGGTAGCTAACACTGTCAGATGAATACAGAGTACTTGCAAAGTGTCAGATCTGTTCTATATTCTAATGAACTTCCACCATCGTGTGTTAGTGTGCACCTCATTACGGTTGCACTGCTTCAGTTGGTTTGTCGCAGTGACCATATATAGTCCGCTGGTTCTCATATGTGCCCGTGACAGGTTGCCGAGCCGCCCACAGATCAGATGCCAGGAGTCGGGCGCGCTTCTCTCCCTCTCTGCACTTCAACCTTCACGTTGCGATTCCACTTTGAGCCTTTCCTCGTCTTTGGACAAAGAAATTAACCATTCTTCACTTGAATCCATTATGAAAAACGACCCTTGCATAAATTACCTTTATTTCAAACCTGCGGCCTCTATTTCCCCATCGCAGCACTGACCCGCTCCATTAGCAGACTCTAAACAGACCTGGACCCCCCACCTCCCTCTCTTACCCCTCCCTCTGCATTCTAGTGCAGAAATCCCCACCAAACTAAATCCAGTCCGACCAGTTGGAGGGGAGGAGGACTCTAGGCCTCTCTGCGATTGGTGAGTAAACATGTACATGCTGCTGTATGATGAGGGGAGGGGAGACATGGCGGGCTGCCACGGTGAACTCTCTGACCCCCCCCCCCCCCCCGCACCACCACCAGCACCCCGCACAGCGCCGCTGAGGCCCACTTCAGGATTAGAGGCTCAGTCACAGCTCAGACCGGCCAAGTGGAACACTGTCGCTGTGTAGATGTCAGGGAGCTTTCACAGTGGGTCGGATTACAGAGAACCCCCCCCAAAAAAGACTGTCACATTGCTGAAGCATGCCAGAGCCTTCTTTTGGGGCGGGTGGGGAGGAGGTCCAGATATCTGCGGCTGTACGCAAGGGTTATAATAAGAGGATGCGGTAACCTCGCCCATCGTGGTCGTCACATGACTGGATAACGGGGGAGGGGAGGGGGGCACCGACGCTACACAGCACGTTACCCCTCAGCAGAAACACCCCCCTGCAGGGGGGGGGGGGGGCGGGCGGATCCAATCGGCGTTAGTGGACGTGTGGAACAGAAACGAGGCGGCTTTGGATACAAACCGTGGGAAACTGCTGCCATCTGCAGGGCGACCGATGATCGTTGATGGGATGGAATATAAAGACTCCGCTGATGTCTCAGTGCTTCAGAGACAAAACGTTCTTAAAAGACAAAAACATGAAGCTTTTAAATTGCCAGAATGGAGAAAAAAACAAAAAAAAAAAACTACGATGCACTCGTGGCATCACTACATCTTTCATTGTCCAACATTGCAGGTCGAAGCTGCCCAGATATTTAGGTTAAACAAATTCCGGACAACTACATTAAGGAAAACTATGGAATTTAGTTTTTTAGCAAATA
Source organism: Gasterosteus aculeatus (assembly GCF_964276395.1). Taxonomy (NCBI): domain Eukaryota; kingdom Metazoa; phylum Chordata; class Actinopteri; order Perciformes; family Gasterosteidae; genus Gasterosteus; species Gasterosteus aculeatus. The sequence continues at coordinate 19,115,312 of NC_135695.1, read as the reverse complement.
CACAAGTTTAGGACAGAGGTGATTTAAGAGCCACTGGCTCGTTTTAAAAATATTATTTGTAAATGATAAAATCTCAGTCTTCTATGCTAAAGATACTTAAAACTTTCAGTATCCGACAGCAACAACTGCCTCAGAATTTCCACAAGTAAGGATTTCAAAGAATTTTATTGAAACAAAGATCAATTTCAGTCCCAGTCCCTCATGGTTTTCAAAAAGCGTGCTTTGGATTTTAGCGCCGACATTTCATGACTCTTCCCCAAAGCCCTCTTTGCTTATACAGCAGCATGTTTATACTCAAGAGAAAAGAAAAGGAAAATAAAAACCTATACAACAGGTCATTTTGGCACAATCAACTCGTACAACGGTACTCCTGTGCTGGCATATGGTTACTTCTCAAACCGCTTGCTCTCTCCGCCGGAGCGAAGACGCGTTCACTGATGAGCACATTCACAGAGGAAGTGTGACCGTAATACAAGCGTCATACAGGAATTACGTCAGAATGTTTCTAGAAAACAATACAGTGAGTGAAAAGAGTCTTTCTTGTTCAAAAAGGTGGCAGTACTGGGCGATGCCGATTCTGGTACCGAGATATTGACCTTTACAAACTTAGTAGGATAGGGAGGGAGGGAGGGAGGGGGGGGGGGGGGGGGGGCTCAGTGTAGTGTTTGCATTAGGAGAGACGTGTACCATCTGGGCCGTAACGTTGGAAACACTCGAGTCCAGTCATGCAAGTCCCAGAAAGGAGCCTTCTCGGGAGAGAACACTGGTTTCCACCGGGTGGAGAACGGAGACGGGTGAAATGATACCAGGAGGAAGAGGAGACTTCGCTGACGTGTTCCGCTGTCATTTGGTAGAGCGCTTGGTTTCGTCCCACTCGGTAAGCACTTTGGTATACATGCTGGTCAGAGCCACGCCGAATGGATTACGTACTAAATTCAGTTGGACTTCGCTTGGCTTTCCATATTCTTGGGCAGTTTTTTTTTTTTTTTTTCCTTCAAGTAAAGATACAAAGACTTATTGTAACACATTCATAAAGCATGCACTCTGATGGACAAAGAGGAAAGAAAGTGTCATTTGGACAACCCACCCCCCTCCCTCCCCAGGTAACAGCGAGATCAGGAGAAAAAGTGCTGATTTTTCCATATTCACATACGAAGATGGTTATTGGAGAAACCCGCCTCGACGCGGAGAGCCAGTCCGGGGAATCTCAGGTCAACCTCGGTGAACGTCTGACATCACTTTTGAAAAAGGCAAAAACTGGTCGCAGGCGAACGCCGCCGTCCTCCTCCGAGAGGCTTCGGCCCGGAAAGGTGATCAACGAAGGCTTCGTCTTAACAGTCGTCTGGATGAGCAGACCGAACTAAACATAAATTGGTTTGTTTGTAAAGAAAAACTGAAATGTCCATTTAAAGGATGAGGAAAAAAAAAAAAATCTGCATCCCTCGTCTGGATAATCTTACAATTAGAGGATTTTCTCAAGCATGTAGAAGAGGTGCGCTGGCACTTTACTCTTCCGATCACTTTGAATTCATCTATTGCTACACAAGCCATCAGGACCCGAACTGGAAAGACCACCAATTATGAGCTAAAGGGAGTTCTCCACTGATACATGATGAGGAACGTTAGGACCGACTGCTGTAACGGATGAAGAAGCACTGCGGCTCGAGTGACGAGGGCCGAGCTGTAAGGAAATCTGCACAGGTTTGGTTGGTTCCCAGAAAAGAAAAAAGCCGAGCACACAAACCTGCGTCCGACTGTGTGCATTCAAACGCATCGTCTTGATTTAATCAATAGTAAATATCCGCTTCTCTTTAAAAGAGAGAAATAATGATCAACGCCAACGGATCGACAATGAAACGGGCAAGGCAGCTTCTGAATGAAAATACTGGCTGACATTCAACGTGAGAAAAGAGGAGACACAGCTTTCAGGTACTGATACTGAGGAGTGTAAAACAGACTCATCCCCGCAAATTAAGTGTCAAAAATAAATAAATAAAAAAAAAAAAAGCGGAGAAATAACTTCAGTAGGAGGGGAAAAGCCGATGATGAAGGAGCTGCATTTGGCGTGCAATCCGAAGGTTACTTCTCAGTCTCAAACATCTAGTTCCAAAAGCAGGAAAAGAAAGAAAAGGCTCAAGAAAGTGGGAAAGTTTCCAAGTTTTGACTCGTTCGGACCTCTGAGCACTACAAAGCAGTTGAGAAAAAAAATAAAAATAAAGCCACGCAGAAGCTTTTTCTTTTTTTTCTTTTCTGGATGTATTTGGGACTACAGACAGACCTGGCTCCTCTAGGCACAACCCCATCTTCCAAAAAGAAACAACAAAAAAGGAAAGGAAAGAATTTAATATCGTGTGTACTGCTTGAGTCTTCATCAGAGCCTTTGGCTCCGCTGAGGGGGAACACTCCTTTCATGTCAACACTTTTTTATCAGCACAGGCAGAAGAGTTTCTCTTTATCTGGTCGGTTTGCAGAGACAACAGGGAAACGTTGTCTAGAAACTACTTTTAAAGTTGCTGTTGATCGTACTCGGCAATGAGTCTCTTTATGTACGCCAGTTTGTTGTGTAGATATTCACAGCGGTTCTTCTCTTGGCTATAGTTTGGATTAGTCTGCAAGGGATTTGAAAAACAAGTCAGGATCTGGTCACGTTCTCGCGTTTCTTTAAGTGTCTGCAAGAGCGGAGCTTGAACTTACCTTTTTTATTTTATGATACTCTTGAAGTATCTGATTGTGGATTGTCTACGCAAAGAACACACAAAGATCAGAAAGGTAAGGGGAGTGAATACAACCGATGGGATCACTTCACGCGTTTTTCAATCAGCTGGTGCTTTGGGGACTTTACCTTGTACTTGTCTGTGCCTTGATGGAGCTGTTTCAGCTCGTTGTCGAGCACAGTGAACTGCCGGGTGATGCCGTCTATCCGGGCGTGCAGACCCCGGTACTCACTGTACTCGGCGTTGAAATCGTTTTTATACCTTTGCCGCTGCTCCGGAGAGGCGATCACCGTGTACTTCCTGGGAAGGCGACGGGGGGGGGGGGGGGGAAGTGTTACTCGTGGGGGAAAAGTCACATCGAAGTTCTCAAAGTGAGAGGAAGCATGGCTTAAAAGTTACCACGGAAACACGTAAACACAACAGACAACATCGAGGTCGTATCCATAAATCGTACGATAAGCCTCCATCTGGGGGTATAAAATGTCAAACAGAGCCTGCAGGAAATACTCACAATAAATAGCCCGCCACCTCTGGTGACGACGTAGGAATACTGGAACTGTTGCACAGCCCGTTCAGATCTGAAATGAAGTCACACAGTTGGATTGACAAGCGCGTGTGTGTGTGTGTGTGTGTGTGTGTTACTGAAGAACACACACTAAACAGCAGGGGGCTCCGTTTAATCACCGAGGCTCATCCCTCCCACAGCAATGACTAACTGGTGTCCATCGGATGCAAGAGCCGTGAAACGGACTTTAGCAAATAGGACATTTTGTTCAGAAAGATGCCGTCTCTGATCTGTGTGTGTGTGTGTGTGTCTCACCTGTGCTTTTGTATGGAATACTGTTGCTTTTGAGGCTGGCTGGACTCAGCGCACAGGCTTGGTTGGGCTCAGGCACACGATCCCCACGACTCTTCCTCTCCTTCTCTTGGGCCTTTTCTTTCGCCTTGTCCTTGCTCTTCTCCTTGTCTTTATGCTTTTTGGACTTCTTCCTGGACTTGCTGTGCAAAGACGACGGACTCTTGTCTCTCTTGGGAACAAGCGTGCCCATATGCGCGGGGAACGACGCGGCGACGGCGACGGCGGGCGCCGTGAGCAGCGACGGCTGCTGGCCGAGCCTCTCGGACGCCGCCGTTTCCTGAGAGTCGCAGTCCCGCCCGTTGTGGCTGGAGTCGTTGCTGACGTCCGACAGGGCTTCGAAGGGACGGGGGATGTCGAGCAGCGGGAGCGGCTGCGAGCTGGACGTCACAGCGGCGTCCGACATGGAAACCGCCACGCCCGCCGGAGCGCTGCCCCCCTCCACTCGCCCGTTGCTGAGCTTGCCGTTGACCGGGGCTGTTGCAGCCTTGCTGGCGAGATGAGATATCCTCGGCTTTTTGTTGGCGAGAGGGTCGATGAAGTCGGCAGCAGGTCGTTTCTGGCAGAAAAAAGAAACAAATGAGCCATTTTATTAACAAAACTCAAAATGGGGTTCAATATTAATTCAATAAATATTAGAGTGAGTGAGAACATAGATGGAGGCGAGGCAGAGGAGGTAGTGAGAAGCAAGAGCAGCATCATCCTCAGTCGCACTGAGAATAGGATAACTGCTTTCTTTTCACAATAAATGGATTAAATGACAGACCCGTTTGACTCAGCACACACTTAAGTTACTGGGAGTGGCTCGCCCGGTCGCCGTGTGCCAACAGGACACATTTGGGTTCTGTGGCACCGAGAAGCTGCTGAGGATCTCCTTTAGGGCCCGCAGAGGTTTTAAAAACTTTTTTTTTACGGCACGGTTGGTCCTCTTCTTACACAAAAAGTAGCATGTGACTGAAACAGCAACTGTGTGGGGTTTTAGACTGCAGCGGGAAGATGGAGGGCGTCGTAGGTCGGTATCTTCAGGAGGCACGACGTATGTGATCGTGGAGAGCATGAGAGAGACGACAGAGTGGGCTGAGATCCACTTCAGATAATGGCTGGAATGAAGGCCGGGCCGTTTATTGTTACTATATCGATGGCGTAATACGAGACAAGATATCGTCTTACATTCTGCTCTTAAAAGGCCACATTACAGTTGTGCAATGTGCTGAACTGCTGAGGCTCTTCGCTTTTTTGGTCATATCTACATAAGTAATTTTCCAAAATATCATGAGAAAAGCTTCAATAGTTACTCCTCCGATGCCGTTGCAATATGCGTGATGTATGACTGGTTGATATGGCGATAGATTACAATTTTGTTGGAATCTGTTTCTTTCTATAAATCAGTGATCAAGAGAACTTGCAGGAATGGAAGTTATTTCCGTAATCGGTCTTTTGTGTCACCCCGATTTCCCCCTCACCTCTCTGAGGTTTACACACAGCTTTTTATGAATCTAAAAAAAGCACCCGAGGAACCGTCTGCTTGCGTGTTTGTGTTTACTGAGGGAGGGGACAGGAAGAGCCATGCAGGAGGTGTTTGAGCTGAGAAGACCCGGAGCGGAAAGAGCTATTAATATGAACAGAGAGGCTCCTCCTGCGTCTACCTAATGGAAGTGTAAACAACGGTTAGACGGGAGTCTGATTTGGTTGTTGGTTTGGAAGCTGGTGGAGCTCACCTGAGACGGCGAGCTGCCGGCCAGCTCTTTGGGGGGGCTCTCCAGCAGAGGGGCGGTGCTGTTCAGTTTCCTAAAAGAGGGAACACATGCATGTAAGAACTCAGAGAAGAAAAAGAAAAACGCTTAAGATCAAGAAAACTACTTTGTCTATGCAGCTACCAGTCGAGGTGAAACATCATTTCCATCTGCAGCCTCGTCAGAGGCTTTAACTTGATCCGCTTTCTGGTACATCAAAGGGTTGAAGCCTTCATGAAAATACTTGAGCGAAAGTAAAAACTGCGTAGCTGCCATTCATCCAGTGACAAGTATTAGAAGATGTGAAGTCGCTTTGTGAGGCTGAGTGGGTAGCTATGACAGAGCTAACGAGGGCCTACTTGACAAAGCGGCACTTTACCGTAACCACTCACTTCATGTCGAAAAAAACCCGGACAGGGAATAACTTTTCTTTCACCCGATTACAAAATCGGTCCAAGGGTTTAAGACCAGTTTAAATAGCCCAATTCTGCATTCTTCTCTTTTTCACAGAGCAACACGTGTTCGCTCACTGCATGTTTATTTCATCCTTGACCAATTTTGGCAGCCAGTTTAAGGCGAGTGAGAAAGTGACATGGCACTCTTCATTGACAAAGAGAAAGCGCGAGAGGCAGAATATGGTGCTGCAGCTCGCTTTGCATGGGTGTTGAGGCTTGAGTAGCTCTGCAGCGTTCACACCGGTTCATTCATTTATCATTTTTAGCGAGTGTCGAAACAAAAACAGCCGTGGCAAATAGCGGCTATCCAGCCACGACGAATCGTGTTCAACCAACAGACTCGAACACACGGTAAGGAATTCATTATTAAGTGTCAGTAGGCAGCCTGGTTCACTGATGGGAAATAAATATAAATAAAGTCAGAAGGGGGCGGTTGGGTTGTTGAGAACGTGTGTGTGTGTGTGGGGGGCTGGGGTGGGGAAGGGAGGAGGCAGGGACTACGAGCGAGAGCGCCGGCTGACCGATATGGCTGAACCTTGGACGGGTGCCACCTCACACACGGATCAGCGTGTGCTGGAACACTGTTGCATCATGTGCGTTCCCATCGTGTTGCTGTGCTTCTCCTCTGTGACTTACAATATTAGCTCTAAACCCCTCTGCGGGGGCCGGGGGGGGACACGATCTGTAGTCCAAGTACATCGCAATGCAATAAAGCCATAATCTACTGGGAACTTTGGGAAACTTCTAATGGCCACGTGCCCAGAAAAGTTGGATTTTGTGTGTGTACACTATGGAATTATGGGGCGTTTCAGGTCTTTTTATATGTAGGAGTGTAAAATAAACCTTGCAAGAGTCCAATACAACACCGACATACAGCTAGAACAGCCGCGGGCTTAACAAAAGTTCAGGTCAGCCCGGATTCTTGGTCACTCAAGGGTCAGCTGCCTCTAAAAGTGTAACCCAGGTAAAGCTAAGCAGATCATGGACAACAGGAGCTATTCTTGAGTCCATTACATAAACTCAAATTGAGCACCGGGGGATTGCTTCCTGGTCTATTTATAGACAGCTGGGAGCTCGCTTTTCCTTAGTGTCCCAGATCCCGAGAAAACAACGTTTTTCCACTGGGGAGAAGGCCAGCAGCTCCTGCCGTCAACAAAGGCTGAATTCAGCGGAGCGCACACGGAAAACCTCCCGGGGACGCAGACACACATGTGCCATTCCAACAAATGTAAGGAGGTGGGTTTTACACATCCAGATTCATTTCAAGTGCACACAATGAAATCCATCACAGATTCATAAATCCTCATCGCTGCCAAAAAAACCTTATCTCTAATTGATGTTACAAGACATTTAAAATGGGGCCTGATTTTGACCATATACTTGCCACTGCTCCACAGAAGGACGTTTCTCTACAAAGCTTGGCAGCTGTACAACTCTTAAAATACCAGAGTCGCAGATTTATCGACACACAGATAAACACAAAAAACACTTGCTAATATACATTATAGGTGCAATGCTCATAGGATGAGGGGCCGCTGGCTAAATGGATGCTCCGTCGCATTGCAAAATGACCTGGCGGATAATTCATCATTGGTAGCTTTGAGGCAAAGGGAGAGCGACACACGTTTGACATACTTGAACATGATTCTCTTGAGAAACTGCTGGTCTTTTTCCGTGTAGCCGGGCCAGTCGTTCTGAATCTCCTTATACAAAATGTCCTTCAATGTGAAGGTGTCGTCTTTCCCGTTCAGGTTCGCCACCTAGGAAAGGAGAAGGAAGCACGGCTAAGTCTCCTCGCCTCCGTAGCAGCTGAGAGGCAACAAAAGGCACTAAGCGTGTGAGTGTGTGTGTGTGTGTCTTATAGAGACCTGTTGCAGGTAGCTATCCAGGGAGTCCTTGTCTAACGGCAAGAGGCCATCTTTCTGCAATCTCACGATGAGCTCGGCCTTCTTGTAAGGCTTGAGGGCCAGCAGGTGCGTGAGGCGCTCTCGGAGCGGCCTGTGCTGCGGCGTGCCCTTCTTTATCGTGCTGCTGGAGATGATGACGGGCCGAGACGTCCTCCGCAACGGGGCGACGTCCGACAGGCCAGGTGCCGGTTTCCGGATCTGAACCTTCTTACCTGAGGTGCAGATGTAGGGGAGGGGGGAGGAGTTATCATCAGAACAGTTGGATAAGCAATAGTCAAGTTGTACTTTCTTTTAACACAGAATATTTCCATTTTGCAAAACTTACAATTCCTTTTATTGCACTTACTTGTTAAGATTCGCATTAAAGGAAATAAAGAATGCACTTCTCTCTAGCATCGGGGCTAATACAACAAAAAATGCTGGCAGCAAAAGGACTTCGGACTCTTGGCTGGCAGCCAATGCTGGCTTGAATTATCGGAGCAAGAATTATATTTATTTCTGTCAACAGCTTCCATCTCAGTGACCCGACTGTGGCTGAAAGAACTTGCAGACGCATCACGCACTGATCTGTACCACCACACCACCGCTTGCATCTCAAACATGGTGCTTTTTAATAAAAAGGAGGGAGGGACTGAAATGTGTGCTGCCACCTGATGAGAACATATTACCGGTTGGCTTTCCAGCACACATGAAAGCTCACAGCTTACATGGGATCTCTTCCTTTGCAATGAGGCTGCACTTTTGCCTGAGGTGCGTTTGTTAAGATCAGTGCGCGAGTGGCACGTTAGCCGTGCGCCTGTTGAAAAAGCAACGACCATCAAATGCAATGACGTCCTAGTTGCAGATGAGGCGTGCTGGTAGCGTGCTGGTAGCGTGCTGGTAGCGTGCTGGTAGCGTGCTGGTAGCGTGCTGGCCCTTTGCCCTTCAGCCCCAAACAACCTGCCTGCTGCAACGTGAACCCATTCACCGGCAGGGAAAGGCTACAAAAAACACGAGGCCATTTGGCCGTTTTGCAGCCACTTCATGCCCTTTCACACCTACCGTGTGTTTCAATGGAAATTCCTTCTATTCCACAGACCCACAGCGGCCTTTACAGGCCCGCGCTTGAGCAAAGGCCTCCCGTGTTCGGTGGTCCGTGCCCACTCACCTAGGAATCTGCTCCCGGGCTTGATGACAATGGCACTCCGGCTGCGCGTCTCCTCCTCGACCTGGGCCATGTTTTCCCTGGCCTTCTGGTAGGACTCGTCCGTGGCACACACTGTAATCTTGTCCTGGATCCCACCCAAACAATCCAGCTGAATGCTCCCTTCACTGCCAAAACAAAGAGCAGAGGGTGAGAGAGGAAGACGGGATCCAGTGCCCAGAAGCTTCAAACAGAAAGACAATGGAAAACATTACAGTGGAATCGCTACTTGTTTCATAGAGGTTGGCGCAGTTATTTCAGATAGACAATAAACCAATGTCATGTCATAATTTAGGGTATGCTACTTTGAAACACCGAACATTTATCGACCACCACAAGTTGATTCTTACTATTTACAATAACCCATCGCTTCGCTGTGCATTCCCACCCAGATGAGATTCATGAAACATCCCGAGACGACAACTATTATTTTGTCAATTTCTTTCCAATTGTGGGATCCCACAATACGACTCACTGCCGCATCGAATGCCATTCTTTCCCCACTTTGCGGCTCTTTGATTCCCCTCCACTTTGATGAGGATTTGGCAGATTAAGAGACGGTGCTGGCTCAGCCAGAGGAAGCTCAGCTCTGTCAGTTGGGCTTTGGATTGGACTTCAAGGTTGATCAGGATCCAGTCAGAGTTGTGGGTAACCTCCGCCTGACCCACTTGTTCAAAATACTTGAATGATGGGTCAGAAACCGGTGAGGCTTCTGGTTGTTTTCCTACTCCGTTTCTCTTCTTCCTTCCTCTTCACAGCAGACATCTGGTCCCGTTTGCTCGACTCGGTGAGTACATCTGGTTGCCTTTGGTAGGCCAGAGATGTGCTGATGCTTAGAAGGGGATGGACCCACACCATAAGGAGGTGGTGTGCCATCACACAAGGATGCATGCGCACATGTTTAATTTACAATGCAAATATATTTTTCTATTGTGGAAACGGTGCAGACTGTGCAAAGCCACGCTGTTTAATAAGCGTGTTTGACAGAGGTTCTTGTGAACTATCGCTGAGGAGGCCCGGTGACTCACCTCCGGTTAACGCCGTTAAACAAAACAGATCGCCTACCTGGAAACACTCATTTCGCGAATCCAAATGCTGCCTATTATTTACACGGAGCTCAAAGACGGCGTTCAAACAAATGGCCACGGGGCATAAAAGCTGACATTGCAGACACTGAAACGTGCAAGAGAAGAATCAGTTCAGCATCTGACGAAGGCGAGCCGAGTGGAATGGAGAGCGGGTCGGTGTTTTGCTTTCACCTCGTGATGTACTGCTGGATGCAGTCGAAGCTGCCCTGCGGGTTATCTCTGCCCACATTCGACAGGTAGAACGTAAACGACTGCAGTTCACTGGAATTTTCTGAGCGGGGTATTGAGATTTTCTGTTGAAGACAAAAAGAAAAAACATCAACGTCATGAAATCAATATGCCACCGTTCTTAATTATTTGGTGATGGAACAATATACGAATACATAGACTCAAGCTTCCAACCTGCTCCCAATAAATAAATAAAAACGTTAAACATGCGTTTTCTCCAATCTATTTCAGCTTTATATTATCATCATCACAGAGATACTTTTTGGACAAGCACCAAGAGAGGATGACTAACTGCACTCCACAACCCATTTGTAGACTTAAACACATTTTTCTTCTTAATAAATGCGGTAGTTCAATTTGCTTGCAAACCCGGCTCGGATTTGGCAAAGCTGGAGCGAGTCTCGGGCAGTCTGTCGCCAGCTTCAGAGACACAGGAAAACAAAACGCAGCTAAAGTCTGCTGCTTTGTATTCCTTCTCATTCCCGCTAGATTAATTAGATTAGAAAACTTGATCAATCCCCAGTGGGGAAACTCATTTGGACAATGGACACAGCCGACAGAGCACGACAGACAAGATGCACGTTACACGGAACAAACAAGACCAGAAGATTATATAAAAACATAAAACATGATCGACGTCAGAAAGATGCTAAACCTAAAGGGTGTTCATTCAAAAACCTGCTGCCTCTGGAATAAAAGCCCTTCTGTTCAGTACAACACTCGGACCTCCTGAGTCACTCACTCAGTCTGCAGACATTGCTCAGTATTGCTAATCATGTTCCAGACGTGTAATCGGGGGAAGGGCAGGTAAAACCAAAGGAGGAGCTACGAAGGGCGTCTGTGGGTTTTGCGCGCTGATGCACGTTCTATTCCTCTCACACGTCAGGTGTTGCACTTAGCCGGCTGCAGAAGTGGCATTAAACACCCGCAGTAGAGCTCTAATCATACAGCTGCTGGAAGTGACAACTAGGATGATGAGATATATATATATAAAAATACATTTAAAAAAAAAAAATCACATCTTGCGTCTTTAGGTCAACATTATACTACAGTGAACAGAGGTGTGTCTGTAATCTTGCAGCACCTGATTTACACCTCATATTAGTTTAGAAGCACCCCGGCATTTGGACAAGTGAATTCATTTGGCTGTTCCTGAAGAGAAGCAGGTCAGGATTTTCCGAGGACGGCCCGACGTTTCATAAGCATTAATTAAAGCCGTGTCACAGCCCACTGATCCACGGTGAGAGAAGACGCCACAATGAGATGCCTTCGGATCCCCGGAGCACCTCGCTGCCTCTGACCTAACCGAGATCAGAGGCTGGGCCTGCGGCTCGCTGGCCTCTTCTTCTTCAGTGCAGCTGGGACTGACGTGGGGTCAAATTGCAGGCAGCGCAGCTCTGTTTTCCGAATGTCCCGACACGTGTAAAGGCCGCAGGTGGCACCAACTATAAATAAATACAATGTCCTTTATTTGCCCTGCTAGGAAAACTGCTCTCAGTGGTCCCGACTGCTGCACTCCGGTAGAACACACGCAGCCTCTGCCGCAGTTTAACTCAAACCGACGTGATGACAATTACTGACGGTGTTTGACCGGACGCTACAGAATGCTGAGGACGACACATCTGTCAGGGCAGAAGATGGAGCTGGAGACCATTTTGGCAGCAGAAGTAGAATAATTGGCCTGTGGCCGTGTGCTTTCACCGACCGACGGGGCACAGTTTATCTCAAACGTCACCGCTTCATCATTTAATCCTGTTGAGACATTTGTGCGACATTGTGTTTTGTGAACACCAAAATCCAAAATCAGTTCACAATGAGGCGGATGTTTGTGATGCATCACATGCAACCTGGAAAACACTGGGGCTCCTCCAGTGGCCGTAGAGTTGGACATCCAGCTAGAATGTACTGAATCTAACCGTGCTGCCACGCCGACAAGAGGAAGTCGTTCTCCACAGCCCGCTCGTGACACAATTACACACGGACCGGAGATTCTCTTAAAAGGACTCCAGGACCATAAAACCTTTTGCAACAAAGCTCATTGAGTGAGTTTCAGGAAGTGAGAGCCCGTTCACGCAGAAACTAAAGGATTTAGATGGAAGGCAAACTGCTTTAACCATCCAACACGGACCAACCACAAGCTACGGCGACGTGGCGGCTCGTTGGGAAACTTCCTTATATTACATGAACCGCGTAGCTCAATGCGGTCCTGAAAACATTTGAGGCAAAAAATAGACAGCGGCCGAAACTGTATTTATATACATATATATCAAGTATGTGAATCCAGAGGACTGGGAGGCGGAGGAACTGACAGGGAGGTCTGGGGAGTGACTGAGTGACTCACGCGCTCGAGGAGGATCGTCCTCGCCAAACGCTTCCGGCTCCGAGCGTTGGAGCCGCGACTTACTCATCCGCGACAAAGGGCAGTTTCTAAAGAGAGCGCGTCATCGGGTGACAGGCGACGACACTCTGTCGATTTGATCAAGTGCGTCTCCTTGGTGCATCTGTACCACCCAGCAGCCGCTCTGCATCGTGAGACCGAGCGGCTTCGGAATTCTCCCTGACATTTGAGTGTTTTTGTGTGAACAGGAGGTTTGAATTAAAAACCGCAGATCACACAGAGAAATGGCGCTTAAACACTGGCTGAGCGACGGGGACTGACAGCAAAACGCGCCAACTCCATTAGCGCAGATCCCCTTTACGTGGCTTTTCAAATGGTGCAAGTGGGTTTTAACAACAGGTGTTCCAACCGCCCCCTCCCCTCCTTGTCCAGCCTGCAGCCAGCCTCGTGTTCTCATGCCGTATGGCATGGAGCGAAAACAAAGCCTCTTTTACGGGCGGGCTGGATGGAGGAGGGGACGACCCCCGCGCACTCAAGTCTCATCCCAGGGCGAGCGAGACGGAGCAAAGACACGCGGACCCGACGGAGATGGAGGCCTCGCACACGAAGACGACGTCAAAGATGGTGACAAAGGCCGTCTGTCCGAGTGCTTTGCGCTTCGCCCGTTCGTCCCCCCCCCCCCCCTTATTGTTAAGAGCACCACACACTGTAAAGACGGCATTGACCGGCCGACTGTGGACCTGCAGTCGAAGGGCAGAACCAGTCACTTGGTTGTGACATTACAGGTAATTTTAGCAGATGCTTTTATCCAAAGCGACATTTTTGCCCAGGGATCAGTTAGGGGTCATGTGTCTTGCTCAGGGACACTTCGACTGGAGACATGGGGCAACTGGGACTCGAAACACCAATCTTGCGGTTCCCGGCGCACCCGCTCTACCCCCTGCGCCACGACAACCCCCGCTTCAGAAACCAAACACGCATTTCAGTTCTGTATTTCAAGACTAAAGATAACAAAAAAAAACCCCAAAAAAACAGGCAACACTTAACCACTGCCGATCAGAGATGATAAATGCTCCACTACGATGGATATTTTACCCACGTACATTCAACGATGGCCGAGAAACTGAGGTGGATGTGAAGTGCGCATAATGGCAGAAAGCCGACAGTAATTTCCACCGCCAGGATTAAAACACAGTGAATCAGGGCTTCACCAACCAGGTGGAGGCTTTCTTGCATCATCACACGCCTACGACTACTCGGCCACTTGAAATTTGAACCCAAACAGGTCACCGGTCAAACACCTCGCAGCCGCTTTATTTTCCCCTCTTTCAGTCCATTCTCCTCAGAAAGATGAAACACACACACACACACACACACACACGCACAGCAGATGAATGAATATGAGTGAATGAATATGGGAGCACATCGTGACAGCCGGGCCATCTGCTCTGTAATTTAGCCACTTTCACACTTCTGACTGGCATTCGGATCTCAACAGTAACAGATTCTCCTCCTCAGTGAGAAAAGGGACTCGATGGTGACGAGGCATCAATAATGGAAAGAGCCTTCAACTATACAGGACTGCACGGTTCGGCACTTTGCCGTTCCCAATTTCACACAAACAAATCGGCGGCAGCATCGTGCCTCCCAGAGGATGTTTAAACAATAACTTATTGTAAACGAAGAAATCAGCAACACCCGGAACAATATAACGGCGTTCAAGAAAACAATATGCACACAAAGCAAAGAATGCTGAACAAATCTGCTGAGCCGCCTCAGGGTCCATCAATGAGAGTTTGGAAAGCATCAGTGGAATTCCCCTAAGCAACGTACCAGCCTTAAAAACACATTTTAACAACACGCTGTGTGTGTGTGTGTGTATATTGCACTGCAGCTTTGACAGAATAAGGTGTCGGCAGATGTTGTGCTGGAATGCAGCCGTCCGAGCAGGTTTTTTTTTTTGCTCTCAACCTCAAGAGTAAATTGCTGGTGTAACTGCAGGTCACAATGTAAACTAGTGACTATTCCATTTAATTCTCCTCCTGGGTGCCAATATAAGAGGTCTCCATCTTCCCGCTGCATCCTTCTTCTAAAAAATAACGTATTTTTTCTAGGCCATCATGTTATCTTGTTAATGGCCAATGTCATCGCAGAGATCCGGGGGATGTGGCAACTCTAGCTGCACGCAGAAGCACTCCGGGGTAAACAACGCACAGGTCGGCCTCAGCAAACGGAAGTTCAGATGCTGACCGGCGTAGCGGGGCAGCAGTTGGTTAATAATTAATCACGCGTCTGCCACACATTCAACCTGAGTCGGTCAATATGGTGCCAGCCACATCACATCCGATGAGCCGCTGCGGAGCGCAGAGCGAGCAGTAAGAAGTGAGGATTAAGAGGGATGTTAGGACATCTAAAGTTGGACAGAGACGCTTGACACCCGGCCCCTGGAGGCACCGTGAGACAGTCACGCCCACGGCGGGACATTAGGGCAACGTTTTGGACGAAGATGGATGGCCGATTTAATCTTTGAACACAAGCTAAAACGCCCCCCCCCCCCCCTTTGGGTGTCCGGCTTTGCAGGTCAGGCTCACCCCAGCAAACCCTCCCTTTGACCCATGCAGGAAGGGATCGCAGCGGCTGAGGGTGCTCGTCTGCTGGACGATGTTTATGGTGTTCATGGTGACCACGGTGAGAGAGTGTTGCGGAACGGAGGCTCAGTTCCTCGCATTCTGGGACGTGAAAGCCGTGCGCAATCTGTTCCAGTGCCACTTGTTCCCTCACATGGCCAACTATGAAGAAATGTGTGCCCATTCAGCGCACTCTTCCATCACATGTGCAGCCTGCACTATAGCATTGCCTGAGCCAAAGGAGGACTTCATACACGTTTTAAATAATCCATTTTAGATAGTAGCCTAGAGCAAAGAATATTGTTGATATGGGGAAATGTTCGGTTAGTTATTTGGTTAATATAGGGTGAGCAAATAAAGCCTAGACTCCCAGTCTGTTCCAATTGTTTCCAACTTGAATTTCTCCTGAATTTTGAGACCCGGATCTCCACAGAGGTTTCAGAGAGACTAACATTGAACGGTTAAGTTTCACCAGATTCTTTCTTAGAAAAATCTACTTTCCTTTAACACGACATCTGAGATACCACGAACAAAGAACGGCTCACAGAACAACAAGGCAGTGAACATTCTAAGAGGCTTACGAGTATTTTTCCTGCCACCTCAGAGAAGTAAAATAAACCAAATCCAACATATTGCAAAAAATACATCATTAGTGTTGGTACAATCACGTATCTGGTTTTTGAAGGCCTGCGTGTCTGTTGGCTTTTGGGCCTCGAAATGTGTTGAAAGTTTGAATTCCTGTTTATTATGAAAATAAATTCATGCCCTACAACTATGATGTACTTTTTCGAAATCATAAAAACATCCCTCTGATTATTTTACAAAAACGCTGTGTATTGGGAGAGAGAGAGAGAAAGAGTTCTTACCCCTTGGTTTCCATTAAATCTGATCAATGGCCTCGATGACAGAACCTATTGGAAGACAAACAGCATCATTAGAAAATGGGAAATTCAGTAACATTTTCCAGGAAAGAGATTTTTGGATCCCGTGAACCGCTAACTTTGTTTCTCTAATAAGAAAAAAACAGGGAAAGATTGACAGCCACAAGAGGATTAACTTTCTATTCAAAGCCCTGTATTAAAATTAGTTCACATTAGCTCAATTCACATCATGAGACAAACATCCCCTCCTTTTAGAACTCTGTATGTTTTTGCCGCCGTAATAATAATTACGTAATTGTAATTTACTATGGAGAAAAATGTTTTTAAAGAGTAGTTGGTACAGTTTACAAAAGATAAATGCAACTCATGACGGACGCAGAAAAAGATAAAGAGCTGAGCAGAGTTCTCAGAATTACTCCACATCCAGTTCCGGCCTCTCGCGTTCACAAATGAAGTATATCAAAGAGTGCAGCACTTTCAATACTCTTAAGATACGCCACATAGTACAGAGAAATACAGCAGAATTATAAGGATTTAAACAAGTTGAGGTTGTCGTCACGCTAATGTGCCGATGCTATGGAGACAAAGCAGCACAAGATCGCCACGTCTTCTATAAAAGGGGATCAAATTAAGTGAAGCATTAATGTCAGTTTGACCGCATTTCCTTGGTGCTGCTTTAGTGGATCCAATTGGGTCAAGTGAGAGAGCTCAAAGTCCAGGGCAGGTCAAGGCTGTTAAAGACACAACGTGCTTTGTGTCGCGGCCTGATCCTGACCCAGATATCCGGATCAAAGACTTACGCGCCTCTGTCCCCAATGTTGCCTCGCTTTCACCAAAACGCTAAATGGTTTTGCAAGGCTGTTCCAAAGTAATTCACATGTACGGCCCCACTGCACCTCGCACAAGACCTCCTGGCCCAAACAAAGCGAATCAGACGGCGACAAAAGAAGAAGGCCGCCGTCTCATTTAGCTCACCGACATTATGACATTGTTGCCACGATCGCGGAGCCTATCGAGGAACACCAGGCCTTTCCTGTTCTAGCCGCGCGATGTTCAACACGGCACCAGTCTTGCCCCCGCCCACCGCCCCCATCACTGCTAACGGAGTGCTACCCTCAGCCTGTTCATTTGAATGGGCTGCTGACATGTCACTATTCTGTGGGACCCGAGCCCAGAATGTTCCACAGGGCCAACCTGGGGGACGGAGTACCGGCTGTGACCGCGCGGCCGATCCAGCACGCTGCCAAGCGGCGACAGAACGCGGATCAGCTGGACGCGGCGTGGACTCGCAGCCAAGCGGGCGCCCTGCGCTCAAACAGAGCCCGTGACCATTGCCGCAGCAAATCACGGCGTCGTGGACCTCAAGCGCCGCCGCGTCGGACCGGCTTTCACATTTAAACCGCTGTAACACAGACTGCGCAGCGTATTCGTGGTCACAACTTCACGTGAAAAGATCCTTTGTTCGTGGTCAAACGCCTGCCTCGCCGATGGCAACCAGAAATAACATCTAACATTATACCGACGATGCAGTCGGTGTCTCGAGACTCGACAATTCCTTTTGGCACAAAACACTTTGAACCTAGAAAACATCATCGGCAACTTCCTCAATTTTACGTTTAATCTGCTGCGATTGTGTTCCAAAGTATTCTTACGACAGTTGCGAGTAAACAATTAAAGACTCTTGAGGAAGTAAACGTCGCTGGCCAACAGGTGTCAGTTCTTTACCGTCATAGACTGCATATGTTAATCCACTGCATTAAGTTTTGCCAGCTACAATATAACCTTCCTGAAGCACTAATGAAACAGAGCGTGACGCTCTCAGCAGGCCTACTAACACTCAATGGTAGTACGTATGAATTATTTTATTATTATTTATTTTTTTAAATGCAAAATATACAAGCTGGGAGTCTGTAGTATAAGAAGCGGGGTGTAATTAGTGTGAAATGACTCGCATAGACCAAGCGAACACTAATATGATCAAACTCGATGTGTACTCGGTCTCTCGGGTTCCAGCGCCGAAGGATTTCTTTGTTTTGTAGTAGATGCATACAGGAATAGCCAGGTCTAAATCCCTGTGGGTTTGGCCGCGGCTCCCAAATTGTCAGGTGTTAAGTTGCCACACTGTCACTCTGATGAGACGCTCCACCCGTCTAGGATTTCACATGTGAAACGAGCACTTTGTGCCGCGCACGCTGTACGGCCGAAATGGTACTAGGTGTCCCTGCTCTAAATACGCAGTGTGCTCGCAGTACTGCTAAGTATGTCCTGTGTGTGGAAACAGAAATAGTCGCCTCCGGTTAAAATATTGTTAACAGAGGAGCATCCGAAGCAACACGTTAGCACACAGGCTTGATTGGACCTACTTCTTGGCGAATTTACTGTAACTGGCTTTTCATCCCTTTATTTTAGGAAATAAATGAAACCGTCAAGGTCGGGTCTACATCTCCGTCTCATCAGCGCCGAGTCACCTTAAACTGGTGCTCACAATGCACGCGCAAACAGTAGATGTTAGATTCATACACAGAACTATAAGTTTGGAAGGTTTATACACATTTGTGTCACACACACACACACACACACACACACACACACACACACACACACACAGACCTTTCAAGGCTTATGGCGTTGTTTTGTCCCCCCCGGGAAAGCACAACTTAGACAAAGTATATAGCATTGTACTTTTACTCCGATGCATCACTGTAACTGCTGTTCCCATCCAGTAAAAAATAAAAAGTTTGTTTGCGTTTGTTACTGCGTCATTTAGCTTCAGAAAGCTGGTGCATTACTTCCCCTAAGCTTAAAAACTAACATTAGATCCTTTTAGATATCTCTAGTAATCCTACAAACACTGTATGATTCCAGTCATTTGGGGCACAACTAAATTTAGGTGTGATGACGTGGCAGACAGTCAACGCAGACTTGAAGGGAGAAAAATCACAAAGCAAACAGAAACCTAGAATATCTTTAAAAACGGAAAACTTACAATCTTATAAGGGAACTTAAACTGTCACCTTCAAGGGCTAAAAGTTACGCTAATTGCACATGTATTTTTAATGTATAAGATCTTCACTATTTGGTACATGAATTCAAGCTTAGGTTACAAACCCCATGTCACAGATCGTGACACACTCGTGGACGACTGCACAAATGCAGTGACGGTACACAAATAGGGCTTGTTGTTAACTTGAAGTGGAAAAAAAAAAAAGAAGAAGAAAGTGCAAACAGGCAGAGACGGCGTGACGCAGTCGAAGGGCTGCGAGTTGGGAAATGACCGCTGGCCGCTCGGCCAAGCACAAGGACTTACGTTTGAGTACTTGCCAATACTAAGCGCCTACTTTGGTACTAAATACTATTACAGTTCTAATAACGTCAAAGTAAACATCAAAACTGACATTTTAACATTAAACTTGTTCTGATAAAAACAGGTCATAGTTTGTACCAGGAATAGGAAAGTTAATAATGAACTAATCAGTTTAAAAGTGAAAAGAGACCTGAAATAAATGAAAGCAGAGCAGCCCTCAGGGATCTGGCTTGTCTGGTAACACATGCCCAGTACAGACTGTTCTGGTAGGATTTCTTTACGCACTCGCTAACAAGGGACCGAGAAAAATCCACCGAAAAATGATCGTTTTTTTAAAACAATCCGTTAACCAAAAGATGTCATTTTAGTTTTCCTGTTCATAAGAAATAGATGTTTTGGAATAAATCCATGAAGCTGCGTGTGATAAATGAAGATTACATCAAGAAAGCATCTGTTATTGTAAAGTGAAAATCCGAATAATCTACAAAGCTACAAAAAATTGCTTCAAACTGATGGATTTTCATGGCGAAGAGCTGCATGTAAGCCAAGCACACAAGCGCATTCTATTACTGGCGTTAACACTGGCTTCAGGTGCAGATGAGCAATTAGGCTCCCGCAGTGAGCCAATGGGGTCTCTGGCTCATTAAACGAGAACTGCTACCTGAATATTCCAGTGCTGTGGGACTGAAGACTTCTTTTTGCAGCCTGCCTTGCTTCTATCAAACTTCCCTACTAAAATGATGCAACTGCAGATGTTATATACACTGTACATCTGGTATTTATTGGCATATGTTATGATGTCTCGCGTAGTATTCATCTGATAAGTTTTCGTTCACTTGGTGCATTAATGAAGAGTTCATGCACATAAACGCGTTTCTCTGGTTCCAGTGAAAATGTTACAACTGTATCAGAATGGTCACAAAAGTACTAGACGATCTATCGGAGAAGACTCAGCAGGTCAGAGGGCCCGTCCCGAGCACAGTGACACCAGGTTGACGTGGTCACTTGTGTCACTGCAGGACATACGAACACCGTGACATTTAGAGTCATTTTTGGCCTCGGCGGCAATCGTCATCTCTTGCAGCGTCCCGTGATCGGCGGAAACTGGGGAGTCAGCATTCCTTAAATAACCATAGCACTGGCAAAGGCTGACCAGCATCAGGCAACAGAATCCCCTCCCTGTCTCCATTACTTCCCATACCGTCCCCATAGGGGTCGGCAGCGGAGGTGGTGGGGGGGGGGGGGGGGTAGATTACACCAAGTCACCAAGTTCTTGCGCCTGGCTGCAAATGGACCTCCACGGTGAAGCATACAGCCAG